>NC_064851.1:145047283-145387283 GCF_024139225.1 Suncus etruscus
GATCCGGGTTCGATCCTGGCATCCCATATGGTTTTCCGGGGTCTGTCAGGAGTAATTTCTGAGTGCAGAGACAGGAGCAACCCCATAGTGCAGCTCAGTGTGGTACAAAATCTAAAAAAAAAAAAAAGTAGAGGGGAGTGGAGGAGTAATTTCTCTACAGGAAATCAGCATCATAGCTACAAAAATAAATTTTAATCCTAGTTTTGAAATATATGTATTTTAGGGTGACACATATGGGACATAATTGAAAAATTTTTGGTGTAGGAAATGCTTAACAGATCTTCAGCCCTGGAGCCAGAGTGGTAGCCCAGCGGTAGGGCAATTGCTTTGCACTCAGCTGACCAAGAACAAACCATTGTTCAATCCCCCGGTGTCTCATATGGTCGTCCAAGTGAGGAGCAATTTCATGAGTAATTCCTGAGCATCACCAGGTGTGGTCCAAAAACAAAAAAAAATAAAGAGCTCTTCGGCCCTTCCCAAGTCCAGTTGACCGAAGATTGAATGGACACAAGGACCATAATGTCAGATCTTGTCATGCTTGGGTTTTTCCAGTCCACTAAATTAGTGCTCAAGACTTTAGTCAGGATGTGAGGGGCACTAATACTGGTGATATAATCAGGGTCATCAGTCACATAAAAATAACCTAATCCCAGATCTTTCTCTTGAAGGACCCATAAATGATAATATTTTAATATAAGCTTACTATTTATTTTTTAATTTCTATGTATTGAAATTCTGTGATTTGAAGCACTTATTTTAGTCATGTTTTTTCACACATATAATTTCAACAACAAGCCCACACCAGTATATCCACTTCCTTCTCCTAAAGACCCCCAAATCCTTCTCTTTCAGACTCTTCCAATTCAATTGTTTGGAATAGTTCCAGTAATTGGAGCAGTAATGTTGATTTTGATCCATTGTTGTCACCACTAGGTCCTATATTTGAAAAAATTCAGTTATATTTAGATAATATTGATGAATCTTTAGTTGTACAAAGAAGCATTATTACAGAAACTAAGGTTTTTCAAATGCCATAGGTAAAAAATTAGGATAAAATTTCAAATTTATAATTTACTTTGATTTGGTAGAGAAATTGCTTGGAAAACATTCCAAGCAATGTTTAAAGGCACAAGGGTCCCTTCTGGTGTTCTGAATTCAGGTGATTCTGTTTTGTTCCAAATATGCAAAGTTGTTCAGGCTAAGTATTGTTGTCAATTATTAAAGACCTATGCCCACTGGTGTAGACCACTGATTCCCCAAATGTAGTGCTGGGGATTAAACTTAGGTAATGCGTATACACCAGTACTTTAAACTATATCCCTGGCCTCACTAATTTAAGTTTTTGAAGCCTATACTATATGATAAATAGATAAAATGTTATTTATATAATGATATTATAGACATGAATACTCATTAGCCTGTTGTCAATATAATATTTAACATTTCTCATTATAGATTTTAATTAAATTTACAATCCAATAAAAATAAAAAACTTAAAAATAAATATATTGTTAAGGTAACTAGTATAATATTGCACTTATTTCATAACAAAATTCTATACCATACACATAAAAGTGGTGTGAAATAACTACTCTGTATAACTGGCTACCGATTGATAACTTTCTATTCTAGAGCAAAGATTGAAAGTTTGCTAAGAATAAACAGGATGGTGCTCTAAAATTAGTTTCATTTAACCTAACACTCATATTTTCATAATAAGAAAGGGTAAATCAATGTTGCTTGTCAAACAAACACTATTAGTGTGAATGCAACATATGTTAATGTTATTGCAGTTAAATGATAAATGATCAATAAGTGAAGTAGACACCTATGTTACTACCCCAGCTGTGAATTCCCTGATTTGGCTTCAAATTTTTTTGCATTTAGTAGTAATTCACTTAGTGATTCATGCTTGTTGAGAAATTGGCAGGTCAGCAAATTTCTTGATATTCTTTAGAGAATTTTTGAGAACATATGCATCCAGAAGATTAACAGGTACTCCTATTTACAAAATATCATATTAACACTCCATGATCCTAGATAGCTATTTTCTGAGAATAATGAATCCCCTTAGAAAACAATGAGAGAATATATATGATCTAGAATAATTTTCTCATCTCAAAGAATAATATGAAGTTCACAGATAAAGGACTGAGCATAACAAAATATATCAAAATATTACAAGCTTATCTTGCACGTGAGCCAGAATCTGATTTGAAACTGGCACCTCCAAATCAATGCAATTATAAATAGATTTACTCCTTTATACTCTTCTTCTTTTAGTACTATTTGCTTATATGTACGCAATAGATTTTTGTATATCTATTTTGTAACCACACACTTTTCTTCATTCACTAATTCTAGTCACTCATTAACAGAGTAATAAAATTCATCTTCAACTAATAATAGTTTAATTTTCTGTCTAATTTGTAATTCTTTTTATTTTATTTTGAGCCTCATTCATCAGTGCTCAAACACATACAAGGTAGGCTCCTTACCTGATGTACTATTCTCTGGCTTCTGATTCCTTTAATTGTTGGCTGTTTGCACTGAGAATTTTACTATTAAAATATTGAAATAAGTAGAAGTGGTGATAGAAGATAGCTTGTATTGGGCCGCACTAGCCTAGGACCGACCGTGTTTCGATTCCCATGCATCCCATATGGTCCAGGAGTAATCCCTGAGCATCACCGGGTGTGGCCCAAAAACAGAGTGGAAATGGTCTAAAGCAGTGGTCGGCTTTCCACTTTTAATTTGGCTCTTCTGTGTGCTGGGCGGCCGCTCCAGGAGTCAGGACTCTGCTCCTAGGCTCTGTCAGTGCGCGCCCTGTGTGGTTCTCAAAATAAATTTCAATCATGCTTTTGGCGAGATTTGGCTCAGTTGAAAAAAAAGCTTGCCGACCACTGGAAAGGGTAAGGCACCTGTCTTGTCTGCGGTGGACCCAAAACCAAAAAGATAACTTGTATTGTTCATTGTTCTTGATTGTTTTAACCATACTTATCTACTTAGAACGAATCAAATTGGTCATGAGTTATGATAATGAGTTATGATAATGTAATTGAATTAATTGAATTAATATACACTATTATTTTTAGAGCTTTTGAGTCTATGCTCATCAGAAAAACTTTATCTGCAGTTGGTTTTTGTCTGGTTTGAATATCAGGATACTGTCAACCTCATAAAGTACATTTGAAAATATTGAAAATATTTCTTCATTTTTAATTTTTTATTCTTGGGGAGGAGGAATTGCCTACATCTAGTATTACTGAAAGGCTGTTCCTGACTCTGCTCATAGTAGGTGGTGGACTTTATGTAATGCTGACACAAATGTAAAAACCTTAATCCTTACTTTTTAATAATCAATTAAAAAGTTTGAGGTTTAATATGCTTGTTATTTAAAATCTCGGTAAAATTTAATTTTAAAGTCATTCAGAATGTTTGCATGCATTTCTGAACCTTAATCATAAAATACTGCGATTTTTATATTAAAGACAAACCAATTCAAATCTGTTTCTTCAATGTATATATATGTTTTTGATTTTCAAATGTACTGGCACATAACTTAATAGAAAAGAAACTCAGTCGTGTCTTGTAAGTCTTTGTACTTCTATGGTATTTATTGTTGATTTTAGTGTCGTAATTCACTTAGTAGCTTTATTATTTCTTTTTCTATGTTATGTTCTATGAACATATTTATTTTATTGACATTTTGTCAAAACTCTGGTTACATTAACATTTCATATTTTTCTATTTTATTTTATTTCATTGTTTTGATTTTTTAAATTTCCTTTGCTCTACAACTTTTAGACCAATTTTAGTTTTATTTTTAAGTTAACTACATGAAAAATTAAATAGTTTATTTTATTATTTATTTGTAAATCCCTACTAGTTTTTCTAGCAGTATTGCTTTTACTACATCCTATAAATTCTAATACCAATTTTTAAATTATTTTTATTATCTGCTTTATTTTCCTCTTCAATACAATGGTTTTTGAGAACCACATTTGAAATTTTTTTCCAGTTTTCTAAATGTTTGAGATATTCTTAGATATTTTTGTGTGTCTAATTTCTAATTTTATAGCATTATGAACATTTAAGATAATATAATTCTCCTCTCAGCTTTTCTGTCCACAGGCGCCCTTGGATACAAAGGGTGGACAAACTAAGGTGGCAACTCGGGATACCACACGGGATACCATACCTTGCATGCACTACGAGATGGCCACGAGAAAACTCTTTAACATACACTTTATCTCTAGGTAATACCTCCATTTAGGAATTGAAGCATGTGATCATTCAGATCATCGAAGCAGTACCTGAGACGTACAGACTTAAACCACAGGCTCTATTCTTCGAACACTTAATCAAACCAGCATTCCCTGGCTATTCTCTCCTCTCTTCTCACTACTTTTTTTTTTTCTCTATTCTGCTCATTACTTTTTTCCCTTTCTCTTCCCCTTTTCTCTCTAAGGTATTTTCTCTTTTCTCTTCCTTCATACCCTTCCCATATACCTTCCCCTTTCTCCCCTCCGGAAACCCAACTATCCCTTTACCCCTCAATCCCATCCAGATCTCCCACCATATTAAAACTCTTCACCCTCAGTCCTTATTCTATTAGGCATCAAGATCGACCTCCTACCCAACGAACCAGTACCCTGCACACAGGCGAGGGGACACCCAGATAAACCCACACCTCGTCTCCTGAAAGAAAAGACAGCCAACTCCCCTGTGGACTCATGCTGCGAGGCCCTCCCTACTAACTCTCCCTAATGCGGACTGTTTCTTGAAACTGGGCCTAGGTCCAAAAGTATCCCCAATGCAAGAACTCTTCCAAGACCTCCCTGCCGCAAATTTTTAATAATCTGAAGGTCAGGGGATGTGTTAGGAAGATGCCTGGGAACCCACACACCACAAGAAAAACCCAAAAGACAATGGGAAAAACTGTACTTCCAACATAGGCATAAAACCTGTAATACACCACCTCTTTACCTGCTCTCCCCCAAATGTAAGGTAGTCCTCTGCACCATTTGGTTCCTTAAAAACTTCGCTAACTTATTTTATTTTTTTTTAATTTTTTTTCTTTTTTTGTTTTGTTTTTTGTTTTTGTTTTGTTTTGTTTTTAATTTATTTATTTATCTTTTTTAAATGATTGTCCTACATATATATTGGTGAGCATATACTTTTTTAATTCCATTTTTTTCCCCCTCGTTTTTGGGTATGTGACCTGTTTCGGTTATCCCATCAATCCACCCACAAATATACAGACATTATAATGTAGCACCACTCCCCCCTGCAAAGGCACACTAAGTAAAGGGGAAATCTTACATATAAAAAAAAAAAAAGAGCTCCTATCTACTAGAGATAGGAACTCATAGTTGTTTACAATATGGGGATATCTCGTGCCTTGAAAATATGTCATGTGGAATCAACTTAGACCTCAGGTGATTAGATACCATTCATTCAGCCTTGAACCCTTGATCCCCGACATAGAAACGGCACCGCTCTTCACAACAGCTGCAGGAAACAAACTCCATCCGGGACAGCCTTGATACGGCGGGACTAACAACAAGGCCCAGCTCTAACATGTTATCCTGACAACGAGGAAAATGCGAACATCTTGACCTTAGAGCAGATTAGCCTACCTTACCAACTAACGACAAGACAAAACCAGAAGTCTTGGCACCCTTTGGTAAGTCCAAAAACCAAGATCGGGATTTGCAGATGACTGGCTGCAAGAACCACGACCAGACTGTATACATCTTGGGACGAATAAAAAAGCCCTAGTTTAGGGCTTGAACTATGACCTGCACAATAATCATGATCCCCAGTCCCAAAGGTCCGGCAGAGACAATTGTAACAGAATGGGGCTTTTGGAAGCACAAAGAAAGACGCTATCCTAGGTGCCACCCTAGGTTCAGTGCAAAGACCAAGATCACCAACCACAGAAGATGGATTAAAATGACACTGAGGTAACAGAACCTCTAGAACCATAAAGACTGACTTCATCATAAGTCCCACCTCAGGATCTGTGCAGATACTGAGACCTCTAAACATAGAGCAGAAGTCTTCCACACACCAAAAAACAAAACAAAAAAAAAAACAAAAAAAAAACACCATCGGGAAAGTAAAGGATCTTGATCATGAGCAAAGTCTAGAGTTGATCCCATGACAGTATGCTCCAAGGACAGAGAAACCCCATATCTCTTAGGCCAAGTGAATTCCTTTTCGAATGACCCCAATATTTACTGTGCCAGGGCAGGAGGGAAAAAACAAATACAAAAAGCACAAAATCTTGGTTATTTTTTATATAAATATATATATATTACCTTTATTTATTATTGTTATTATTATTTTTGATTTACTTATCTATTTTGGTTGATTTTTCTGTTTGGGTGCGATTATTAAAAGTGTTGTCCCCAATTATATTTATTTTTTTTCTTTCTTCCTTTCTTCTTTTTCGTTATGTGCTATACCATGTTTCTTAATTCAAGACCATGGCATGATTTTTGTTTGTTTGTTTTAGTTTTTGTTTTTTTTTTGTTTTTTATTTGTTGTTGGTTTGTTTGTTTTGTCTGTTCTTTGAGGTGCTTATCGATATAGCTGGAGCCCTCAATTCATGGGAGGACTGCCCTGGTTTGTCTCTAAGGAGGCAAGATTGGGGAACAGGTGACTGGGCTGCTAGAGCAGTTCACATGATCTATGGTGGTTATTCATTGAAAATGTACCTCATTATATCTGCTTTTGCTTTTCTTGGGCAGCCCTGTCAGCCAACCCACCAGCTGTTAAGCAGTTTACAAGTAAATGCAATTTTTTTTTGTTGTGGGGTTTTGTTTCTTTTTATATTTTATATTACATTTTGTTTAAAGTCCTATGAATGTATGTGTGTGATTAAAATGGCTTTTTCTGTTTGAAAAAAAAAAAATAAAAACCATTACAAAAAAAAATAAAAAAATAAAAAAATTTTCTGGCTTAAAAAAAAATTTAAAAAATAAAAAAAGAACTCTAAAAAAAGATAATATAATTCTATTAGTTTATTCCTCATAAATTTAAAGATACATTTTCACAATAATATAGTTATTATTAAAAACAACTGATTTTCACATGAGAAAAACTGTGAATTTATCAGGTTAGCTGGTAAACTTTAATAAAGATTTATTAGTTTATATAGTCTCTTTTATCCTTTAAGGTTTTTATTTATTTAATATAATCATGTCACATTTCTAAGTGAGGTATTAAAATATCCTAATGTTACAGCATTTTTGTCATTCATTCTATAGTTCTATTAGCTATTCATGAATTTTGTCATTCCAACATTTGTGTAGATATATGAGTACATCTAGTAATTTCTTATAGGTAAACCCTTGATTAATATACTCTCCCTATCTTTTGCTCTCTTTTTCCTACACTGGAAATATATCTTACTTGATGTCAATAGAAATGTGTTTCCCCGGGGGCCGGGCGGTGGAGCTGGAGGTAAGGTGCCTGCCTTGCCTGCGCTAGCCTAGGACGGACCGCGGTTCGATCCCCCGGTGTCCCATATAGTCCCCCAAGCCAGGAGCAACTTCTGAGCTCATAGCCAGGAGTAAAACCCCAGAGCATCACAGGGTGTGGCCCAAAAACCAAAAAAAAAAAAATGTGTTTCCCTTCTAGGTTATTTTACATATCATTAAAAAATAAAAAAGGCTATTTCTACTTTCTGGCAAAATACCATAAAATGTTAAAGCAGACTGGACAAATGTACAAGAAAAATAACACTTTTCTTGCAGGTAGCTAACCTAAATATAATCTCAGCTACAATACATTGTCCCCTAGGACAAGACAGAAATGATTCCTGAGCATAGAGCCAATAGTAGTTCCTGAGCACCACTGGGTGTTGCCCCAAAACCAAAGGGGAAAACAATTTGTATTTAAGAAAAAAGAAGTCACCTACTATAATATAACTAGTGTTTGACTAGGAAGAGAATGTGATTAGTTAGGATAAGGCATACAAAGGAAAGACAATATGCAGACACCAGAAGATATTATTTGCAACAAATGGAGAAAGTTCTTAACCCCATATAAAGTGTCAACATTACTGATATAAGACTGACTTGCTACTTCAATTATTGCTTTCAGAATTGTAAAAATTGTATTTTGTAACTCATAAGTTTGCAGCATTCTTAGAAAATCAAAACATATTTTGGTGCTGAAAATTGGGGCACTACTATATTAAATACACTAAAATATATGATCTGTTAAGAACTGAGTAATGGCTAGAGGCTGTAATAGTTTGATGTATATATTTTAAAGGCCTTGGAAAGAGTATTGGTAGAAATAAGAATATTATAAATATTGTATTATGGTTTATGAATTCATTCAGTCAAATCAACAGAAACCATTAATAGAAATGCGATTATCCAGGAAATCTATTGTGACTTTATTGTCTGAAGGCTTTATCATGTAAATTGCACGGGAGATAAAAGGTATTTTAGTAAATTATGCCAGCCAAAATAATTGATAATTTAAAATAGTTTGGTTTTGTTTTGGGGTCACACCCAGCAAGGTTGAGTTATTACTGGCTCTGCACTCAGGAATCACTCCTGGCAGTTTTTGGAGGGCCATCTGGGAGTACAGGGATGGACCCAAAGTCAGTAACATACTAGGTAAATGTCTTATTGCTATACTATAACTGCAGTCCCAATATGTGAGCATTTTAATGATAACTTGGAGAAAAAGTGAGAAGGCAATCATACTTTCAAACTCTACAAATATATCATATAGAACTATCAAGATGCAAAAAATACATCCTTTGAGAAAAAGGAAAGTATGAGCTGAATGTTCCTTCTGCCATCACTGGTTCATAAGGCAGGGTCAGGATTTGACTATCATAGCCTTTGTCATGTGTGAAGCATCATATGAAGCATATAATGGTAAATTAGATTAAGAATATTGAGTCACTTTATTTAAGTAGTCCATATTCAAGCCAGAGTTATTCCTGAGTATTAAAATAGATTGGAATTTAGACTGTTTGGTTTGAGGCTTCCTTAGATTTCTTTTTCTTCCCCCCTTTAGGAATGGAAAAGTCTGTCTCTTTCTTGGTGTTTTGGAAGCAGTTAACTTGTTTTAACAGATTTATAGCTGGAAAAGAACTTATAACCCAAGTCTCATTATACATGACCTAGATAATATTTAGATACAATATAAAATTTAGGGTTGATGCTGGAATGAGTTAAGAATGGAAAATGTGATAAGGACCATGTATTTTGTATGTGAGAAGGATATGAATTTTGGAGAAGGCAAAAGCAGGGATATTATGTATAGGATTTGATCCTCCTAACTCTCATTTGTTGTGTCCCGAGTTTCTAGAACGAACAACACTTTATCTGAAAATGTTTTTTAAAGTGCTAATTAAATTAAGTGAGGTCATTATAGTAAACTTTAATTCAATATTGATGATACTATTATATAAATAGAAAATTAGAACTGGCAGCTGAAAAGGGATAAATTGATATACATGTCACTCTTTATTAGCAATAGTGCAAACCAGTGTCAAAAAAGGAAAGAGATAGAGAAGTGCCCATCAGGAGGCAAGCCCTAGAGGGAAACTGGGACATTGGTGGTTGGAAAAATGCACTGGTGAAGAGTAGTGTACATTCTATGACTAAAACTCAACCATGAACAATTTTGTAAGCATGGCATTTAATTAAGGAAATTATTTAAAAAAATAGAAAATTAGGAAAGAAAAAGACCATATGATAAAATAAGGTTCCTCCCAAGCTGTGGATCCTACACAGCCATCAAAAATCAAGGACATAGGGGCCAAAGGGATAGAACAGATGTAGGGCATTTGCCTTTCAGGCGACTGACCCAGGACAGATTTGGGTTCGATCCCAGGAGACCCATATGCTTCCCTAACCCAGGAGCAATTTCTGAGCTCATAAGCCAGGAGTAACCCCTGAGCATCACCGGTGTGGCCCCAAAACAAAACAAAACAAAACAAAAAGATAGATAACATGAACAAAACAAAACAAAACATTTGCCAAATTTTATCTGGGATGTTCAGCCCAAGAGTTATAATGAAATAAATTTCTGCTATTTAAATCAACAAGTCTAATATTTGTCTTATCGAATTAATTCAGAAACATTAACATATTGTATCTATTATAAGCATCATGCAAATAATACATAGTAATATACTAATTTTTTAATAATGAAGGAGGGCTTAGAAATTAAGTTAACTGGCATTTTTATGTTATTGTTATCCTATAATTTCACTATATATCTTAAGGATTATGTTTCCAAGTAAAAGCTAAGGTTCCCCAAAATAAGCAATAGAAACAGATGAGTGAATGTAAAATACATTAATTCAGTTTTTTTCCCCCTTCTTTCAGTGCAAGGGAGAGAGCTCAAGATAGAGCTCATGAAGTCTAAAAGACCAAGAAATTGATGGTTTTGTTGGTCATTTAGTTGATGTGACACTCTGATTCCTTAAGTATCCAGTACCACCAGGTTGACACTGGCAATGATGCCAGTGCATCAGCGACCATGCAATCTGAAGATTAAAAGCCAGGCTGAATCCATGTAAGTCATGCTCCCTAACCCATGTAATATCTCCTCATAGTTCAATTTGAGGCAATTGTAGAGACTCATGTAGTTCAAATAAATAATAAACAGAAACCTTGCATATCTTCTGTCCAGTTATTTCTATTCATAGATTTCAGTGTGATACTAGAATATTAGCATAACATTTTCATTAGCCACAGGAATTGCTAAAATTGCATTTTAATAACCACAGCTACTTCCACTTTCCCTGTAACCACTGCCTTCCTTAAGTATCCACTCCCTGGGAGTCACTAATCTACTACCTATTTTACTAACTTTTGTAATTTCAAGTGTGTTAAATAAATGAAATCAATATGTAGCCTTCTGAGGCCAAAAAGAGAAAAAATAGTAAGTTTTGTTTTTATTGGTATAATCTATTGCCTTTGATTTCATTTCTTTTATGCTCTTATAAATATTTCACATTTCACCTTTTCTTCTACTTGTTTTTGTTTATTATGTTCTTTGTTTTCTTTGCCAATATGATTAATTATTGATTAATGATTTTAGAGCTTTAATCTCTTATAAGGCATTTATTTAATGCTATTGACACTGCATTGCTTTTTCTGTGTCTCAAAAAATCGATATGCATTTTCCTAATTTTGTTCAGTTTAACATGTTTTGATATATCTTTAGCTCTATTTATGATCCACTGATTATTTAGAATATGTTCATTTCCAGAGATTTAATTTTCTGTTATTTCTTTTATTTGGGTCATAGCCAGTGATGTACATAGCTTACTCCTGGCTTTCTACTCAAGGATAACACCTGGTATGTCTATAAGGACCAAAGAAGGGATTTGACTTCTAACCCAGGTCATGTGCAAAGCAATGAGTAGATTGGCTGCATGGCAGTTGTACTATTTATCTGGACCCTGTTTATTTTTTCACTTATTTCTACTTAACTTTCGTTACATAATATACATGTAAATTGTTTTATCTTCATATGTGTTATATTGGACTTATAAAACAAGCATAAGTTTGTTTTAATATATGTTCTATGAGAACTTAAAAAGGGGTTATACTGTTGTTGAGATAAAGAGATAAATGTATTGAATACTCTGTTGATGGTTGTTGAGTTCTATATTCATGCTTATTTTATGTCTAATTTTTAATAAATAGATATAGCCTCCAACACATATATATTTCACTTAAATTTTGTTTTCACACATAGATTTCAGTTTAATTTCTTAAAACATGTTTAGTTTCACAGCAAAATTTAGTAGGATATACAGAGATTTCCTGAATGTAAAGATGATAACAAACAAGTAGATAGACAAATAGATACATAGATAGATAATAGATAGATAGATAGACAGATAGATGATAGAAAGATAGATAGATAGATAGATAGATAGATAGACAGACAGACAGACAGACAGACAGACAGACAGACAGACAAATAGACAGGCAAATAGACAGACAGACAGACAGGCAGACGGGCAGATATCATTTCTACATACATATACAGCCATATAAACTCTCCTGTCATAGTAGTTTATAGTAGCTTTCATAGTGAGTAGCTTTTTCATGTGGGGTAGCTTTCAGGTGAGTGTATGATTTAGCCCACATCACTGTTGCTCAACTGATAATCCTGGCTCTGCTCACAAGTACTATTGGTGAAGTTTGAGGATGACATGCAGTTGCACATATCAAAACATGGTTGGATAACCCACGCCAAACATTTTAATCCCTGTTTTATGTACTCAGTCCCAGCATTTTATATGTTTGCAGTCAATGCAACTTTGTTGACATAGCTTTATAATTTAAATGCCATAGTTTATAACCTAAATGTCCATATAAAATTTCAGACAATAAGGTTTTAATTGAATTTAGCAGCATAAAAAGAAAAATTGAGTTTGAATGTAACATCACAAAAATAGTAATTCCAATGCACTGTTTTATAAATTAAAATGTAAGCAAAATATTCAAGTAAAAATGTAAAATGCTTTAAATTTAATTTTTAAATTAAAATTTTAAATTAAATTTTAATCATTATTAAAATTCTTCCTCTCTGGCTACCTGTCAAATAACCCTTTATATTCATTGTTAAATTTATGTTATATAAAAAATGAGAAATTGCCTTCAAATATCTACCAAAACAATTAATGACTCAGAGAGAACTTCCTTAATTTTGCATAAAAGAAGGTCAGAATCATCAAGTCTGGCCAGAAAAATAATTTCATGATACTTTCAATCCTAGCTTTAGTTTCTGAGTTATTGTTAAGTATTACTTATAGTAAATATTGTAGTAAGCATGACTGATTTGATTGAGAAGAAGTCATCCTGACAGAGCACAGAAAAACCTCTCTCTATTGAAACAATTTTCTTCAAGTTTTAGACATTTTTCACTTACAGCAATGAACTTAAAGAGAAATCATAATTTTCTTATTTTGTTTGTTTGTTTTTGATCACCCTCGGCAGTGCTTAGGGGATACTCCTTGCTCTGCACTCAGAATTGCTCCTGGCAAAAACCATATGGGATGCCAGGATTCGAACCACCATCCATCCTGGATTGGCTGTATGCAAGGCATACGCCATGTCTCTGTGCTATCTCTCCAGCCCCAAAAATCATAATTTTCTATCCTAAAAGAAGAAGCAGGTGATGGTAGGAAATCATTGCCTAGACATTACAACAGACTTCAGGTGGTATAGTTCCTTGAAGAAATACTGACCACCTCAAGGTCTGAGGTCTCTAACTGAGGTGGAAAATGAGCAGTTAGAAAATGCTTATTCTAGCAGTTCAATATTAACACTAACATTCCTCTCACAAATGCTTATATCATGTAGGAGAAAGTGGAAGAGTGCTATTTTGCTTCAAAGAAACAATTTGTCCCCTCTAAACATACAAAGCTTAAAGTTAATTTTATTTACTGTCAGATCCATTGCTGTGGATGTTGAAGATACAAGTTCTCATCAGCATTCAGGAAATTGTGGTATCTGTGGTAAGGAATGACAATATGTTCAGAGCTCACTAACATTAAAAACCTTCCATTCTCACTGCTGAAAGCTGTGAAGAGATGACTGGAAAGATTTCAGGACATCTCAGCAACCTTCAGACAACATATATATTCAATGAAGAGCCTCATACAGAAATTCTAAAGAAGGTTAATCGTTGGGGTTAGTTTGGGTGGGATGTTTGTATATTTTGTTTTATTGACTTCAGTCAAAACAACATAATTTCAAAATTGGAGCTTCAATGTTGGGAATAAACAGCAGTTTTTATTAAATCTTTAAGGAAAAATCCAATAAACTTGTGAATCCGCAATAAGGATATGTTTGTTTCAGGGCCCCAAATAGAAAATAAATAAATTCACAAAACAATGGTAAGGCACATATGGAATAAAGTAAATCATTTTCATTTTCTTTGCTTTACCTTGCTTACTTTATAGATTTTGATGTAACAGTTAAAAGATAATCAGGAAATATTTTAGTGTAGTCCCATTGGTGGAGATCAAGGCAGAAAATAATGGAAAAAATAGCAGCTCAAAAGAATTTGTCAATTGAAAAATACTTTTCACATGTTCAGAATAGAATTCTGGCATCTACTCCAGACAGATGCTAACCATGTGCTATCACCTTGCAAAGAGATGCAGATATTTCCCTATGGGTCCACATCTGGAAGAAGTCTGAGCCAGAATTCAAAAAAGATTTACACCTTTAATTACAGGAGAAAAGCATAATATTGTCCAGGGGTGGACAACATGCAGGAAGAAACATGACCCTATTTCTTGCCTGAGACTAGTAAAAGAGGTAAGTGTGGTGGCAACTCAAAAAAACCAGGAATAGTGTTAGTGACTTATTTCCTCTGGCATTCCCTTGAGCTAGGATCTTAATGTTTCACATCTAACCATGGTATTTTGAAATGTGATGTTCCTCTTAATCACTTCTTAAAATTTGTCTCTTTTTGCTATTTAAGCAACATATTTCCCATGCAGGTGAATGAAAAAGATAATTTTTAATATCTACCTGTCCACCTAAATTTAGAAGAAATTATAATAGCCTGTCCTCATATAGATTTTTCATCTAGATTTATGGGATAAAAGGAAAACCATTCTTCACCCAACTCTACTTCACTCAACATAACTGCAGACAACATCAAGGAAGATGGCAAGGATTATTTTACATCTTTCTCTTTCCTGTCACATCTATTTGCCCACTTCTTTCATATATCACTTACATATAAAAGGAAACTCTCACAGTAATGACATGTGCTTCACCATACAACAAACATTACTCTAGCATTCTCTTCATCTCTGTTCTCTACACACAAGAAAGTAGTCCTTAGTGCTGGAGTGGTAGCACAGCAGTAGAGCGTTTTTCTTGCAAACAGCCGACCCAAGATGGAGACAAATTCTATCCCTGGCAACCCATAATCCTCCAAGCCAGGAGTAATTTCTTTACTTCTTTTTTAAAAAAAATCTTAAAAAAATAAGTTAAAAATAATATATTTAAGCATCATGATTACAAACATGTTTGTAGTTGGGTTTCAATCTTAAAAATAACCCCCCCCCTTCACCAGTGCAACATTTCCAACACCAATGCCTCCTACTTCCTTTTCTTCACCCCCTACCTGTATTGGATTTCTGAGCACAGACCCTGAGCACCACTGGGTGTGGCCCAACAAGCAAACAAACAAAAGTAGTTCTATAATTTATTAACTAGTTGGTTAATATTGATTTTTATTAATTCTCTTGAGCTATTATATGAGGGGGGTGGTCACTTAACTAAAGAGTTGCACTTGATAGTGGGATGGAGGGGTGCATTGGTGGTGGAAATGTTGCACTGGTGAAGAAGAGTGTTCTGTTTATTACTGAAAGCCAACCACAATTATGCTTGCAATCATAGTGATTAAATAAATAAATTATAAAAAATTAAATTATACAAAATAATAATAATTTAAAAAAAAGAGTTGCATTTGATAAATAAAATTTTGTGAGAAAAATGGTATATCTACTGAAATTTCAGATCAATCTGGAAAAATTGACTTCAAAATAACCTTCCTGAAAGGTAAACCCCAGAGCTTTCTGAAGCATTTATCCTTGTCTAACCTGGATGGAAATACAGGGACAAAGTCACATTCTTTCCTCCTGAAGTTCCACTGGATTCTCCAGGAACACTGAAGTGCAAACTGAGAATGAAAAGAAAGTGTGTCTATCCTTAGAAGAAATGGTTGCTGCTGCAAATTTTACAGCTTGGATCTAGAGCTCTCTGCTTCACAGTGCAATTCAAGGAAGCATAGATTGAAAGAAAACACATAGAGCATATGCAAAACATAAGGCAAACTTTAAATTAGCACTCCCGTTTAAGAAATGGTTCTTCCGAGACTGTTGTGTGGTGCTTGTCTTTATTGCTGTGGTGCTCACTGGATATTTAATTTGATATTTCTTTCTGTATTGCGGTGGTGTTTCAATTGCCTTTTTCACATCCTCTCTCAAACTGAGGTTGGAATCCTCTGGAAGAAGTCCGCCTATTTTTAGCATATTTGACTTCGTTTTTTTTTTCTTATTTTGTACCCCAAACTATTGCTTTTCTTCAAACAAAGCCACATAACTCGATTTATCTAGCTCCGCTTCTTAAATAGAGGGGAAGACAGGGGAAGGAACCAGGACCAAACAGATATATGATCACTAATAGTGAGCAGGACAAAGAGGGGACCACCTACTCTAGCAGTCCGGCGGGTGATGGTGGGGTATATGAATTGCAGAAGGGGAACTGGGATGGGGGAGGACAAATTTGGTGATGGGTATTCCCCTGATTCAATGCTGATATGTACCCAAAATACTACTGTGAAAGATATGTAAGCCATTATGATCAAAATACAAATTTAAAAAAAAGAGAGAGAGGGTTATTTGAGTCTTAGTGGAGGTGAAGGGTAAGGGAACATTGGTAAACTGGTGATGAGTTTAAGGTTGGAATTATGTGCATAATTAATGAACACTAATAGTATTGTAAATCACAATATCTCAATAAAAAGAATTAAAAATAAAAAAAAAAGAAATGGTTCTTTTCTGGAGCCAAAGATTAGTAGACAGTTGGGGAGCTTGCTTGCATGCATTCAACCAAGCAAGGTTTAGTTGCTAGCACTTTATTAGGAATTGTACTTGAGCACAATGCCAGAAATCAGTGCTACTCAGGGATTGCTCCTTGATCTGCACTCAGAAATCACTCCTGGTAGGCTCAGGGACCATATGGGATGCTGGGGATCAAACCCAAGTTGGCCACATGTAAGGAAAGCACCTTACCCTCTGTATAGTTGAGTATATCCTCCCACAATAAAAACCCACAACAACAATACACATATCTTCCCAGAAAAAGAGACTATGCTTTCCAAATATTATTTACTTCAAGTATTATAATATAGTTTAAAACAAAGTTTTATACTAATATAAAAAATGTAATACAGCCAGCACAGACTCTATGATATTGAAACATATTAGTCATTGTACTAATATCAGAGTATTACTTTCTCAAATTAGCAGCACAATAATTATTCCAGTGATTTCTGTTTGATTTAATATTTGGTTGAGACTCATGTCTATATGTGTGAATGTTGCTGAGTCAGTATCAGTTAAGCATTTAAAAAGTCTCCTCTATTTCCAAATTAGGCTATTTGAGCTCAATCAGTATTCATAAACTACTACTAATAATTAGAAGTCAGGGAACAAAGAGATTGATACACTAAAACTTATAAAATATTTAAGATTCAAAATTTTCCAGTTGAAAATCATTTATGTAGATTTCAATTCTAAATTCTTCAGAATGGACACAGCAGATCTATGTCAGGTATGAACTGACCACTCCTCTTTCCATGGTTACCTGGCAAGCAGGCTATTGAAAAGCAGAGCTCACTCTGAGACAGAGAGGAAAGATATTATGTATCTTAAGTAAGTTTATAAGTATGTGTTCAGCAGTAGACTAAATTGACATGACAAAGGTTTAAGATTCCTGGGGGAATTACAGCCTACTCAGCAGCTAATCTAAGACTGAAGTTCAGTAAGAAAGGTCACAGCAAAATCAAAGTTGAGAAACTCAGAATTCAGAATATATCTAAGAGCCACACCATTTAGATATTATTGATTTTAGAGCCAGAAAAATGGGAAACAATATTTCTAGAGCATTTCTAATGCATGTAAGAAACTAGATACTCCAAATATATTATTTAATTTAATCTTAACAACCCTTTGGAGCAGGAGCCATTAATCTTCAAGGTCACAGAGTTTAGAATTGTTATAAAAACTGGATTCAATCTAAATTAGTGTGATTAAAATAGTACTATACCCCACTGGGTAGTCTGTGATTGTGGTGGAGAGAGCTTGGATTGGATGGTAGGTAAAATTATGTTAATAAAATAACAGTCACATTTTTGTTTTGACCTACATAATGACCCGCAGTAAATTCTTTAAGACTTGCCCTTTACAAAATATCATTCAAATAATTACTCCCTATTTGTAAAACCCTGGAAAATACACAAAATATCTTCAGATAAAGAAGTTTTTGACTAAGATGTTATATATTTGTACATTGAATTATGCAGTCACATAGAAAGAAATAATTTTTGGAAGAAAAATGTAAATTTCAAAACAATTGCAGAACCCTACATATAGTTTGGTAATATTTGCATGATATCAAATTCATGTAAGGGGAGAAATACAGATAAAATGTATAGAAAATCATTTATAACTCTTAGTTGTTTTTTTCTGCTAATTATTTTATATACAGATAAACATGCTATTTATTTAACTATAAGAATATACCTTTTAAGGAAATGAATAAAAAGTTAGAATAATTAAAAATTATTACATAGAATATATTCAGGGATATGAGAGGAGAATACAAAGAAACTAGGATTTCTCATGTTACTTTTGGAGGGAGTAAGATTAAGGCATACTCTAGCATTGGTAATCTTATGTGTTGGTGATCAAACCCATACTGATTGTGCACATGACAAGTGCTTTATCCACTGTACCATCTCTTTAGACTCTACATTTTTGGGGGAGGAAGGCCTTGGCCACACCAGGTCATACTCAGTGGTTACTGCTGGCTATGTGCTCAGAAATCGTTTCTTGGCTTGGGAACCATATGGGATGCCAGGGATTAAACCCAGGTTCGTCCTGGGTCAGTCTCATACAAGGCAAATGCCTTATCACTGCGCTATTGGTCAGGCCCTAGATTCTACTTTTAAATGGCAATATTTTTTTACAGTGCCTAAAAATTAATTTTCATCATTATCTTCTTCTTTGTCATCATCTCTCAAATTCTGAAACTTAAAACTAACTTAAACCAAACTAATCACATATAAAATTAACCAGGAACTTCAAATAATTTGTTTAGCTGTTTTATAAAATAATACAATGATTTAACCCCCGTCGTGTAAAACCATACCCAAATTTAAGTGAGGATACAAAAGCAGTAATAGGAGGAAAGTAAAGAGCAAAGGAATACTTAAGTATGGTTGTAAAGAGTACAGCGAGTTAAATGTGCTTGTAACTGCCCAACTTGCTCTGCATATAGTTTGGGGATCACAGCCAGGAATACTGTCTGAGTTTAGAGGCAGGAGTAAATCCTGATCACTGCTGGGTATACCACCACTTCCACACACACACACACACACACACACACACACACACACACACACACACACACACACACAATTAAAAAGAAAAGCAAAGAAAAAAATCAAATAATTTTATGACTCAAGCAGCTAGGAAAAAAAAGAACAAATTAGATTCCCAAGTTAACAAAAAAGTCTGTGAATCCTGGCAAGTTACTTAACTAAATGTAGCCTTAAGCACCACAAAAGAAATGCAATCCCTGAGCTTAACTGGAGAGAATACTACAGTAAGGACTTGCTTGCATAAAGCCAACCCAGGCTCAAGCCATAGCAGGACATTTACTACCTCAGTCACTTTCAAAAGTGTTCCCTGAGCACAGAGACAGGAGTAAACCCTGAGCACCACTAGGTGTGCTCCAAAATATCAAAAGAAATAAGAGTTTGACCTCCCCAAAAACACCTCAACCAATTATTTATGAAATGCACAGTTCATACAGAAACAGCAACAATAGATAAGGAAAGAAAAAAGAACTGATAGTACAGAAATAAAAGAAGTGTGGGGCCAGAGAAAGTATAGCAGATAAGGCTATATTTGCCTATGGCTGAACTAGGTTTGATCCCTAGAAGCCCATGTGATCTCCAGATCCAGGAAATATTTCTGAAACTCAAAGTGTGGACCTAAAACCAAAGTTGAAAGAAAAAGAAATAGAGCTAAAAAAAGAAATTTAAGATTAAGGTAGTCATAGTTCTAACTTGTGTCACAACTTATTCCTAAACTACATTTTCTACCCTTATGTGATTAGTATTCATTTCACTATTTTCAAAGAACTTATTTAGCTAATTATGTATCATCCAGCTCAAGACAAATAAAGTGACATTGATTATATGATAACTATTGCATGACAAATTGTAAAACATTTTGGGAACTAAAGTCATTTAAATAGTTTGGATAGATATATGGTTTTGTATTTTGCTAATTTTAGATCTATGTACTGAAATGCTTACATGAACTTTGATGTCGCATATGTTTTGTTAAGGTATGGCAAAAATGAGCATACATAAGAATAATTTTTAGTTTTAGATGTATGTGTTAATATAAATAAAATATAAAGGATGTTTGGAGAAAAGAAAAAATATTCATGTACTGAGCAATAGCACAATAGCATAGTGGGTAGGATATTTGCCTTACATTCAGTGGACTTGGGTTCAATTCCAGGCAGCCCATATAGTTCCTTGTGACTACCAGTAATGATTTCTGAGTGCACAGCAAGGAGTAACCCCTGAGTGCTGCCGGGTATGGCCCCAAACCAAAATATATATATATATAGTTTAGACTTTAATTTAAGAGCTACCTTAAGGAATAAGTCAACACAGAAAGGGTTCCTATTATATACTTTCCTATTTGCTGTGCAGATCCAACTTATGCAGTTAGATATGACAGTCTATCTCAGTAGAAAAAGACATTTCCATTCAAGAAGTCAAGAAATCATTTTGTTCAAAAAATAACAAAGCATTTGTCTTTGATGGGCACATGGCAAATCCTAATATTGGGGCTGAACAAGAAAATGCATATCCTGTACTTGATGCATAGTTCTCTCAGAAGCAGTAGGGATTCTATAAATTAGGAGTTAGAAATTTGTCCTTTTGAGGCCAGAGTGGTGGCACAGAGCTGTAAGGCATCTGCCTTGCCAGCATTAGCCTAGGATGAACCGTGGTTCAATCCCCTGGCATCTCCTTGGCCCCCCAAGCCAGGAGCGATTTCTGAGGGCATAGCCAGAAATAACCCCTGATCATCACTGGGTGTTGCCCCCCCCCCAAAAAAAAAAAAACTAAAACAAATAAGTTTGTCATAAAATTTCAGTTCTTTGTAAATTTGATGCCAGTCTTAATAGTTGTTGTGATCAGCCAGGCCTCTTCATCAAGATTTTTCAGGTACTTGGAAAAGATGTTATGCATACTTGCAACCAAAAAAAGAAAGGATTATTTTTTTCTTCAACAATGAATCCAAAAATGTTGCCACTTCAGTCCCCAATTTTTACTTACATGCATATGTATGTTTTCTAATTATATATCTAATTTTAATGTGTGAAACATGTATATATGCTTATATATATGATTCTACAATTGTTTTTATATTTTTAAATTTTATTTTATTGAAACTATTGTGATTTACAAAGTCCTTCTTAGTTGGATTTCAGACATACTGTGAATCAGGACCGATCCCATTACCAGTGTCGACTTCCCTCCACCATGTTCCTAGATCGTATCCTATAATCCCCACGATTTGGCCTTGGCTTTCCTGTACAACAGGCCCACTAGAAGTTTTGATAGTTAAAGTTTGGGTCTCTTGAGTCCATAAAATTGTGTTTTTAAAGAGTTTCTGGTAAAATAAATTTTACAGAATTAATTTAGTCATTTCAATAAATAATACACCATTTGAATGAAAATTTTAATTGAAAAAAAAAGAACATAAATACCTACAAAATAAAGTGAACTAGTCAAAAGAATTTAAAAACTGAAGAACAAAGCCCTCTTTATAGTCAAAGTTTACTACAATCTATGAGGAATGAGGATGTAATAGGATTTTTCAAATAATACTGAAATCCAGTTATTCTAAGTGTTTATTTTTATTCTAAAATGTCACCAACTAAATTTTTTAATTTGAAACTCTGTGTCACTCTGACATAATTCTACTCTGTTGGAAACATTCAGAAGTATTCCAAAAGACATCAACCATAACAAAGAAATTATCCCTGATTAAAAAAGAGCTATTTCTACCAATCTCACTTTTTCGTCTAACTATACATTAGTGTGATATAATTTCAACATCAAAGACACAGAATGACAGAAGTTTCAAGCAATATATCTCTCCCCATATGAAAAAAGGCATACACACTTGTCCCTAAGTATCTCTTTGTGTATGTATAAACAATAGTGTTTTGGCTGAAGGAAGGCATATTATAGTGGCATAGCAGGTGAGGAAAGGTATTGAACAATAGATACTGCTCTCAAGTGCTTCCTGAGATGCAGTTTGTCAGTTCTAGTGGAGACTGGGATTACAACCGAAGGACAAATCTTTTCCTTGAGAGATCTTGTGATCCCAAGGAGTGCTTTTTAGGCCCCCAAGAAAAAGTCAACACAGAGCCAAGAAGATAAACCTTCTATTTTATTTCATATTATCTCAGATCTCCAGTACCTGTAAGACAGTGCAAGCAACTGTAGGATGCTATAGCCTTCAGCAGCTTTGGGAGAGTAGCACTGTCAGAGACAAATGAGCTATTTCAAGCTATGTAACAGCAACCAGAATTCACAAAAAGATCAGAATTGGCATAAGCCAACTCACTCCTCTACATTAGTAAAACCACCTTAGAAACAATCAGAAAGTTGATCACTGCCTAACAAAGTACAGGCATCATGACCATACCTGGAGTACGAATTCCTTATTTGCCTTTATTTCATCTAATATGTCTCACCTGAAAAAAATTTAACCATTCAGAATCCTTGAGGTTGAAGAATACTGTTTGCTAGCAATTAGTGCTGGATATTTCTTCTACCATGTCATTGACTGATACCAAAATTCTTTAAAAGAAAAAAGTCATGCCACATTCTACCACAAGTGACAGTTAATAGGCAGGCATCAAACCATGCAAAATGTGAGGGCTCACAAATTTGTTCAAGTTTCCACTCTTTTTTTTAACTGAGTCCTGTCTAGGTACTCAATAAGGCCTTTGCACTAAAAGTTTGTCTTACTACACTTAGTTTTCTGATGAAAAAATAGCTGTGATTCTAGTCTGATAAATGCAAGGAAATTACTAGACATCAAAACCCTCAAAATACATAGCATTCTAAACCTAAGATACTATTAAATAAAAACAATAAACTCAATAAATGTCAATCTGCTAAGATTGTCAGCATATATAATATAAGGGTTTATTTTTCTGCAGAAGTTGTTCTGGCTGACATATATTGATACTGTTCATTATGCAATGACATAATTTAATTCTTTATGTTAATTAATAGCACCCCTGGGTGCCACTTCAGATTGTAATGTATAAAGAACTTTTTATGGTCTCCACAGGTGAATGTGAATTATGGAATAAATTCACCTTCTAAAAATTACCTTTAAAATATTCTGAGTCTGAGTTAGATATTTACACACCCCTTACACTACCAGACAGAAATGCTTCAAACAAATTTTTGTAGGTAGAGCAATTTTCCACAGAAAAATGCATTTAGATAAGGACTTAAATTTTCAACCAATTCACCTTTCAGTGAAAGAAACTAAGCACATGGGGCCACTGATCTTACCAGGTAATTCATCATCCAAAAAGAACTGACTCTGTAAGACATAACAAGGTGTGGTGGTGACCAGGAGAAAACAGAAAAGAAGACAGGGGCTATTGTTCATAGATTTGTCATTCTCTCTCCACCAGCAACCAGAATGGAGCTCTTCCTTTCAGAACACATTGGTTTAGAGTCAATAAAGAAAGTAATTGATGGGGAGAGAATTAGGGTGTGATGCAATGGAGAGAAGAACCAAGTACATTGGTGTGTAAAGGTATAGCATAGATAACCATAGATAATCCAAACAACAAAGTCAGTAACACTGATACAAGAGATCCAAACTTTAAAAGTTTTAAGCTGGGGATGGGGGTAGTTGGAAGAGTACCCAGTAGAGTGAAAAACCACTGAGAGTAGACTGGTATAACATAGCATATCTAAAACACTAACTCTGAATAACTTTGTAAATGATGGTGCTTTATATTTTTTTATTTAAAAAAGGAATCAACTTCAGTTCCATAGAGATAAGACAATGGATAAGATGCTTGCCTTGCAGAAGTGTTTCCTGAGCACAGAACCAGTGATGCCTGTATCCACTTTCCAAGATCACAAACATCTGAAATGCTTGAAACAGTATTCAGTTGAAAGGTATAGTGTAATAGTTCACAGAAATTATCATAGTTCCTTCTCTTGGTATAACAAATTAACATGATATTTGAATTTTAGAAACAACAAAAACTGCAGATGTTAATCTTCTGTGACTACTTAAACTAGAAGACAGACATTAGTTCTTTTTCTAAACGTGCAAGTAATTAGTCTGAGAAGCCAGCTACTAAGAAAACCTTGTAGGAAGCGAGAGAATAAGTGATTGTACAGCAGGTAGTGCACTTGTGTTACTTGGGGTCAACCCAAGATTGATCAGTGGAACCATAAATGGTCCTCCAAGCCCACCAGGAGTGATCCATGACCATAAAACCAGGAGAAAGCCTTGGGCATCACCAGGTGTGGCTACAAAACAAATAAATAAAAATAAATAAAAATAAATAAAGAGAAGCCTGAAGCCAAAAAAGCTGATGTTGATGTTAGCAGAAGCATCGTCTAAGGCTAAAGCGGTAAAGAAAGGAAAGCCCCAATGCAACCAAACTTCTGTCCTAATCAGAAGAATTAGCATATATTCCCAATATGCTATGTAGTTGATAAAGATTACGTATGAGAGAAAGTATTATTCTCTTGGACAGCAGCTAAATTCAGGTTTGAGGAAAAGGTTCTTGCTATGGTCATGAAGCCAGTTGGTGGTGAAAAGTATGGCATTACACAAATGGTTAAGCCATACAAGATGTGTAGATACTCTCCAAAGGAAGATATACCTTGAAATTTGTTTATCTCCAAAAAAATATCCATCAAGAGGAAATTGCAGGCGAGTATCACTCCAGGAACCAAAGTGTGCTCATAGGACACTACAAGGGCAGCAGGGTGGGTTTCCTGAAGCAGCTGAGATTATAACTAAATCTAGATCCTCTATATCCTAGCCTCTTCCATCAAAATTTATATTTTTGATGTGAAAAATCTCCAAATACCTTACTGATGCTTACTTCAAATAGAACTTGAAAAAATTTAGACACCAGAAGGTGAAATCTTTGACACAGAGGTGATATGAGATTAAAGAACAGAACAATGTGTGTCAGAAAACTGTGGACACAAATTCTGAAATAATAAAAGCTTCTCCTCACCTCCAAGGTTGTCTGCACTCTGAGTTGGATCTAACAAGTCATATTTATCCTCATAAATTGGTATTCAACCTTCTTACAAAGTGCCCCATTAAATAGTGAGTCGGTAAGTCAGGGGGTATGTCAAAAGACTCTCAATATGACTCCTTCAACCAATTTTCTCTCTC
This sequence comes from Suncus etruscus, assembly GCF_024139225.1. NCBI lineage: Eukaryota > Metazoa > Chordata > Mammalia > Eulipotyphla > Soricidae > Suncus > Suncus etruscus. Next base: position 145,072,590 of record NC_064851.1, read on the forward strand.
AGCCATATCCCCAGTAAAAGTGTTGTAACCATCATTTCTAGCTGCAAAGAAAAATCATTCCATAAGTTTATTATTTTCTTAGCACTGTTCTTATTCCAATTCCCCTCTGAAAGTGTCTCTGAATGAATCAGAGACAATTCACAATCCAACGTTACCTTACTTATTTGTTGTACCAACTACTGGTGGGTGGTTGTTTGGGGACCACACCCATTGTTCCAAGAGCTATTCTTTATTGGTGCTCTTTGTATGGAAAGAGCCATACAAAGCATTAGGAACTATGCTAGAAATTAACCCAAATACCTGCATGAAAGCATGTATTCTAGCTATTTCAACTATTCTGTCCTCCTCAATACCCACCTGTATTCTTATCTTTTTACAACTGCCTCTATTCTTATTCTCTTCTTATTTAGGATAACTCATATATTACAGAGCTCCTTGTTCCTGAAAATTCACCACTATTCCATCACTATTTCCTAAACTGCAAACAGTAGGTTCTCTTCCCTTTGTAACTTTGTATTTATTAAAAGAAAATTCTTTCCAAAGGACTTCATTTATTCAGCATCTTCTTCATTGTAAACTTATATCCCATCAATCTCATTCCCCATGCAGCAGATTCATGAAGCATATGAGTATTCTCCATAGTCCTATTTTCTTTTCCATACCATTCTTCTACCTCTTGAAATCCCCAGCTCCTATTATTGTTGGCTTTCAGAATACACTAGAAGGTTCATTCTATTGCTTTGCTTCCATCTATAGATACCTTACAATGTCTTTTACTGCAGATATTATTGTTGCAAGATCGTCAGGCCTCTCTGTCTTTTTCAAGAACTTTTCTATGACTATAGTATCAGAAATTCTCTTCTTTTCTCTATTGTTCCTTTAGATCTTTTTTTTTTTTTTAGTTTTTTAATTTTTTTTTTTTTTTTTGGTTTTTCGGGCCACACCCGTTTGACGCTCAGGGGTTACTCCTGGCTAAGCACTCAGAAATTGCCCCTGGCTTGGGGAGACATATGGGACGCCGGGGGATCGAACTGTGATCCTCCCTTGGCTAGCGCTTGCAAGGCTGGCACCTTACCTCTAGCGCCATCTCACTGGTCCCTAAATATTGTTTTTTAAGTATTTGTATTGTGATTTTTAATAATGTATTTTCCTTCAATTCTACAACTAGAATTAAGTAAGGGACCCTAAACATTTCACAAAACTGTCCTGAATTTGGGTTATAATCATTATCATCTGAACCATAGACACTCCCAGCTGCCTTCATGTCACCTCATCAACCAGTTTCATAGACTCATTTTATTTTCAAAAGAAATGCAATCCAGGCCACAAAAGTTTATAGGTACATCATATTGTACCTGAAATCTCTAGAGTTTTTTCAGGGTGGATAGGCCAAATTTTACTGAAACCTCAGAAGCTGCATACATACCCACAATTGCTATCATACAATGGCTTAACTTAACTCATCTCTGTGGAAACACCTAGCACACAAATAATACTAGTTTGGGGGCTGAGAACTCTGGATCTTTTTGGATTAAGAGTAAGTAGCCACATCTAACCCCTCTAGATCTAGACACCTCAAAAGCCTTTTATACATCCAAAGCCACTATCTTCTAAGCACATAAGCCCCAATCCTGAAATTCCTGGAGTGTGTGGTCACATATGCAGCCATAAAACACTTCCAAAATTTTCAATACTTTATCCCCAGTAGGAATGTACCAGCTTAGATTTCAAAGTAGCATAGAGGCCACCTGAGATAAGCAAATAAAACTAATCATACTGTATGCTTAACTAGCAAATAAACAGCTTATATAAACCTCCTGACAGTGACTTAATGACCCAATTTTAAGTTACAATAATTTTCACAAACTTTTCTTTACTGAGGTTGTTTTATTCTTTTTTCTTTTTCTTTTTGAAGTTGTTGGTTTTTTTTTTTACCAATAATTCTATTACCATTTAGATATAACAAGCAATATAAAGTAAGTTATTTTATGGCTGCCTACAGAGCAAGTTTGGGAGTGTTGGGAAACTGGGGACAGCAATGGGGGAAACGTTACACTGGTGGTAGGATTGGTGTTGGAATATAAAACACCAGAAAAGGGGCCGGGTAGGTGGCGCTGGAGGTAAGGTGTCTGCCTTGCAAACGCTAGCCAAGGAAGGACCGCGGTTCGATCCCCCGGCGTCCCATATGGTCCCCCCAAGCCAGGGGCGATTTCTGAGCACATAGCCAGGAGTAACCCCTGAGCGTCAAACGGGTGTGGCCCAAAAACCAAAAAAAAAAAAAAAAAAACACCAGAAAAAACTCTAGTATGAGCTGTTTTGAGTTCGTTGTTGGCAAACCATAATGTTTAAATAGATTAAAAATAAGTATATAGAATGTTATTTTACTTTAAAGTTATGTATAGTCAACTTTTAAGTTATTAAATAGTATATCAAAGTTAGATCATGGTTAGGGCCAAAGTGATAGTACAGTGAGTAGGACACTTGCCTTGCTCATGGCCAACTTGAGACCAAACCAGGCTCAATTCTCATCATCCTATACAGTCCCACAAGCCTTCCAGGAGAGATTTATGTGAGCAGAGCCAGGAGTAACCCCTGAGTGTTGCCAGGTGTGGTCCCAAAACAACAACAAAAACAAAAATTAGGTCATAGCATAATTGGCTTTTTATTTACTGATATCTGAAATGTTTTGCTATGTATCTATTATATATATAATGCTTTTTCTTTTGTTTCCTATAGTCCTTGAAATCATTTGTCTTCTTTACAATCTATTTATCTATTTTGATATGATAAATTTTATAATAACTGTTTGAACAAGTTATTTTATGTTCCTCTAAATTTCTCTTAGAAAATCTTTTTCAGATGAACATAGAATTAAATCTATTGGGGTTCTCTTGATATAGAATAACAGAAACACAAACGAGGAGAGGAAATGTCATTTTAATTTTATAAAAAATATTTACTTATTTATATTGGAAAACATTAGAGAAAAACTGAGGAATATTGCTTCATAAGAGGTAGCAGTTTTGGGAGGGGTTCAGATGTTGACTTTTCATGACATCAGGTCATGCCACCTACTGGATTCTCCCCTCATATTCTGGCTATTATAGTACTAAGCCTTCTGCTGATGAAATTGCCATGGAATTTTCAGGAGAGAAAGGATTGCTAAAGTCAACCTTCTTTTTGGAAGGATCTAAGAACCAGTGTGAAAGAGACTACATGAATATTGAACACACTCAGGATTTTAATGTGCCCACATACTGTGTCTAGGGAATGTACCAGATCAGGGCTAAGAATTTTTTTTTATTAATGTGAAGATGATTTGGCCTCCATATGTCACAACACAGTTTTTGAAGAACTTTTTTTTTTTGGAAAAGAGGCTGTGGTTTAGTGAAGAAAGCTAACCATTTTGAAGTTGGAAGATCCCTTCTGAAAAAGTGGTTACAAAAACACATAGAAATGCATTTGTGGGCCCGAAGAGATAGCACAGTGGCGTTCGCCTTGCAAGCAGCCGATCCAGGACCAAAGGTGGTTGGTTCGAATCCTAGTGTTCCATATGGTCCCCCGTGCCTGCCAGGAGCGATTTCTGAGCAGACAGCCAGGAGTGACCCCTGAGCACTGCCGGGTGTGGCCCAAAAAACAAACAAACAAACAAAAAAAAAGAAATGCATTTGCCTGCCTGCCATGTTAAAAATATGTTTTGATTGGCATTTGCTTGATGTGTAATGATATTGGATATCATGTTATGTGTTTATTGATAATCAGTTGTATTTTTTCCTTGAAGAAATTCTCATTCCAATTATTTGCCAATTAAAACATTGAATTGTTAAAAAAGAAAGTAAGCCCTTAGGATAGTTCAGAAATATGGAAGAAAAAAAAAGACATTAGACAAGGTATCAGAATTTGAGGCAGCATAACAGCTAGTACAAAAAGCCACAACCTGCATGCAGGTTCTTTTTTTTCACCATGTTTCTGAAAAGCAATGTAGCAAGTAAGGGGTGAAGTAGTTTGTGATCAAAATAAAGGAGATTCTAAACTTTATGATCTATGAAGTGAACATTTGGTTGTAAAGATTACAGATTTTAAAATCCAAGTGGTTAATATTGTTCTTAATAAAAAAGATGGTCTGGAATAATAGTGGATAAGGTGCTTGACATTATCATTCTATAGATTGATTCCTGGCCTGCATATGGTCTCCGGAGAATAGCTAAGAGACCTCTGAGAACAAAGCCCAAAAAGTGCAAACTCTGGGCATGTGGGATGGCACTAAAAACATTTAAATATAAAAACAAATGTTCTTAAACACTGAAATTAAATTAGTAAAAAAACATATAAGAAGATAATTTACTAGAGAATGAAGAAAATCAAAAGATATAGACCAAAAATATCCATCTAAAGCCACTTAAGAAGCAGTAGATGCAGTAAAGACAAATAACTTTTTGATAAAAGAGGGAAATTAACCTTTCTGGAGACAGAATCTGACCAGCAAAAAATTATACTTCAAAAAATCTGCATCCTGGGGCCAGAGAAGTGGCGCTAGAAATAAGGTCTCTGGGGTCGAGAGATAGCATGGAGGTAGAGCATTTGCCTTGCATGTAGAAGATCAGTGGTTCGAATCCTGGCATCCCATATGGTCCCCTGAGCCTGCTGGGGGCGATTTCTGAGCATAGAGCCAGGAGTAGCCCCTGAGAGCTGCCGGGTGGCCGGGTATGTCTTAAAAACAAACAAACAAACAAACAAATTAATAAGGCATCTGCCTTGCAAGCGTTAGCCCGATCCCCCAGCATCCCATATGGTCCCCCAAGTCAGGGGCGATTTCACAGCACATAGCCAGGAGTAACCCCTGAGTGTCCTGGGTATAACACCCCCCCCCCAAAAAAAAATAAAAATAAAAAATAAAAAAATCTGCATCCTTTGTTAAATCCTTATCTTCACCTTTGACTAAGTCATTTTGTCTTCTTATCAGTTCTTTGAAAGTTTGTCATTTCTTTGTTTTAAATGTATAAGAGCTTCCTGTGGCTGGAGAGATAGCTCAGTGAACAGCAGTACCTGCTTTGAGGGAAGAACTTTGCATACTACAACCCGGAGTTTGATCCATAGCACTAAAAACTTCTCTGATCACTATCAGGAGTGATACAAGCACCACTGAGTGTGAATCAAAAATCAAATAAATAACTAAATAAAAGCACAAGCACTTTCTTGGTCACTTCATTGAATATTCATTCTCATGTAAAGATTTCTAATGCATGCAAAAATTTAGTAAACTAATTTTTTCTTCTCGCTAATCAATGTCACTTGAATTTTAAAACCCAGACAGGGACCCTAAGATTGTATAAAAACATATTTTTTCCCTACACAAAGAACTATGACTCATAACTGCATCTATACAAAACAAAAATGTTTTAATATGAAAGAATAAAACAAAAAGATGAAATACATTGGATATCAACTGAAATAATATATAAAAATGTTAAACATGATGTGTGAGAGAGAGAAGTCAAAACTTATGAGGAAATAAAATTGACATTCAGTTTCCAAGAGATTTCACGATAAGTGTTGTAATACTTATTGAGACAAGATAGGTTTGAAGAAACAAAATTAATTTATATAGATGTGAAGGGAGAGAAAAAGAAAAATATGTTTTAAAGAGAGCACAAAGGTTTTTCCAGAGTGGAAAAAGAAATCAGGGAGAACACAGGCTTAAAGAGAAGGCAATGCTGAAATACATAAAAAAATTATTTCTTTTAATTTAAGAAATTTATAAATATATGAGTTATATTTATAAAATACTCTTGTATATTTTTATAAAAAACTTATTGCATTTAAAATAATAAAAATAATACTTTAATTATATAGACAATGACTAAATCATTAAAATACTATCAAAACATTACACAAAAATTAAAACAATGCTTTATTTTTATTACTTTGATCTTTATAATAGTTGCATATTTCTTATTTCTATTTATGTTTCATAACTTTCAATGACCTGAAACAAGTTGGCTGTCCTTAACAAATGTTTAGTAGATTTTAAAATTTGAATTTCTATACTTTTCCCAGTACAACATAGCAAGAAATAATAAATGCTCAGTTAATGTGTCTAGAAGGGCTGTATTAGGCATCTGTGAAATGTTAGTATTGCTATATTTATTTAATATTTGAATTGTACACTATAAAATCTAACATAAATTGTAAATAGCAAACTCTATAAAGTCAAGCTTCAAAAACCAAACAAGATGGAAAGACATTCATTCCAAAATACTTCTGCACCCCACTATTTATCGCAGCACTCAGTATAATAGCCAAGTCTTGGAACCAACCTAGATGTTCAACAAGAGATGAATGGATTATTAAGATGTGGTATTTATACACAATGTAATACTACATGGCAGTCAGAAATGATACAATCACAGAATTTGAAATAACATGGATGGACCTAGAACATATTATGTTAAACAAAGTAAGTCAGAAGACAAAAGATAAACACAGAATGATAGCCCTATTCTGAAGCACCTAGAACATACACCTTATATACAACTAATACTCAACAATCAAATAACAGGGTATAACAGGGTAGAAACTCCAAACACGGTAATACTCAACATATACTCGGGAGCAGTGCCCAAAATACATAAAAATGGAACAACACAAACTCTTGACTACACATTATACCACAAAGAAATCAGCAACAGTAGAAACAGCAGAATAGAGAGAACAGGTAAGTAATCAGCCTTCTACTACAAAGGCCCATAATAATCCTTAGGGATTTTATACAGGTTCACAGGTAAAGCATACCACGGGAAATCACTGACTCCAAAGAAAACATCCCATAACACTATGCCTTAATCTTACTATATTTAAAATAACCTCTCAGTTTTTCTGTCCACAGGTATTCTTGGATACAAAGGTGGACAAACTAAGATGGCATCTCAGGTCTCAGTCACAGGAGATACCATACCTAGCTTGCACTACGAGAATGTCCCGAATGTCCCGAGAAAACTCTTTAACATACACTTTATTTCTAGTTTATACCTTCTTTTAGGATTTGAAGCCTGTGACCAGTCAGACCACCGAAGCAGCAACTGTGATGTACAGACTTATACTACAGGCCCTACTCATTGAACACATTCAAGCAAACAAGCATTCCCTTGCTATTTTCTCCTCTCTTCTCACTACTTTCTTTTTTCTTTTTCTTTTCTTCGCTTTTCTTTTTTTTTCTTTTCTCTTCTCCCTTTCTTTCTAATGTATTTTTCTCTTTTCTTCTTCCCTACCCCTTCCATATACTTTCCCCTTTCCCCCCTTTGGAAATCCAACAATCCCTTCACCCCTCAATCCTATCCAGACCTCCCACCGTATTAAAATTTTCACCCTTAGTTCTTAATTCATCAAGACTGACCTCTTACCCCAACGAACCAGCACCCAGCACCCAAACAAAGGGACACCCAGTCAAACCCACACCTCGCCCCCCGCAAGAAAAGGCAACCAACTCCCTGGCAGACTTATGCTGCACTGCCCTCCCTACCAAATCCCCCTACTGTGGACTGTTACTTGAAACCGGACTTAGCTCCAAAAGTATCCCCAATGCAAGAACTCTTACAAGACCTCCCTGGCGCAAATCCTTTGCCAATCTCAAGAAGGTCAGGGGGAGTGAAAGAAAGGTGCCTGGGAACCCACACACCACAAGAAAATCCCAAAAGACAATGGGGAAACCTATACTTCCAACATAAGTATAAGACCTGTATTGCACCACCTCTTTACCTGCTTTTCCCCAAAAGTAAGGTAGTCTCATGCATCACATGGTTCCTTTAATTATTTTGTTAATTCATTTTTTTAAATGTTTGTTTTACATATACATATGTGAGTACATATACTTTTATTCCTATTTTTATCTTGTTTGGATATCTGACCTGTTTCTGTTTTCTTCTCTGTCCACCCCCAAATGAACTGACAATACAAAGTAGCACCATTTCTCCCTACAAAGGCACACTAAAAAAAAGGGAAATCTTACACATAAAAAAGAGTTCTTTTCTACTAGAGATAAGAACTCATACTTGTTTACAATACAATGATATCTCCCACCTTGAAAATATGTCACGTGAACCCAACTTAGATCTCAGGTGATTTGACACCATCCATCCAGCCTTGAACCCTGGATCCCAGACATAGAATCCACACAGTTCTTCACAACAGCTACAGGAAACAAACCCCATCCGGGACATTCTTAATACTGCTGGGCCACCAACAAGTGCCAGCTCTAATATGATATCCTGACAACAAAGAAAATGGGAACAACTTGACCTAAGAACAGGTTATCCTACCTCACCAGCTAACGATAAGACAAAATCAGAAGACTTGTCACCCTTTGGTCAGTCCAAAAACCAAGACCGCGATTTACAGATGACTGACTGCTAGAACCATGACTGGACTGAATATATTAAATATATCTTGAGACCAATAAAAACGCCCTAGTCTAGGGTTTGAAATACGACCTGCACAACCACCATGATCCCCAATTTCAAAGGTCCGGCAGAGACAATCGCAATGGAATGGGGCTTCTGGAAACACAATGAAAGACGCTGTCCTAGGTTCCATCCCAGGATCAGTGCAAAGACCAAGACCACCAACCACAGAAGATGAATTAAAATGACACTAAGGGAACAGAACTTCTAGAACCACAAAGAAAGACTTCATCATTAGTCCCACTCCTGAACCTGTGCAGATACTGAGATACAGATACAGAGGTCTTATCTCATCACCCAGGACGGAGCAGTTTTCCAAACATCACGAAAGCACCACCGGTAGAGTTAATGAACCTGAATGGAGTCTATAGTTAATCCCGTGACAATATACCCCAACGGTGGAGAAACCCCATAACGCTTAGGCCAAGTGAATTCCTTTTCGCATGACCCCAATATTTACTGTGCCAGTGCCGGAGGGGAAAAAAAGGCAAAAAACACAAAACATTTTTTATCTTTTAAATATATTTTTCTTCATTTATTATTATTATTATTATTATTATTTTAATTTACCTATCTACTTTTTGTGGATTTCTTTGTTTTGGTGTGGTTATTGAAGTTGTTGCCCCGATTTTATATTTATATTGGGGTTTTTTTCTTCTTTTCTTTTCTTTCTTTAGGTGCTCCGCCATGTTTTTTTGACTCAAGACCATGGCTTTTTTTGTGGTGCCTATCTTTATCACTGGAGTGCTCACTGGATATTTGACAATTCTTTTTGTACTGTTAAGGTGTTTCACCTTATTTTTCTCCTTCATCTCTCAAACAGACGATGAGAGCCTCTAGAAGGATTCCGCCCATTTTCAGCATATTAGACTTTTACTCCAGTTTACTACTTTTCTCTTCTTTAAATAAAACCACATAACTTGAACTATGTAGTCCTTCCTCCCAGTTAGAGGGGGAAATAAGGGAGGCACCAAGACCAAGACTTCTAAGTAGTAAGCTAGGTACAGAGGGGACCACATATTCTCGAAGCCCCGGGGGTGAGGGAGGAGGATATGGGAGGTAGGACGAACACGGAGGGGTAGGGAGGACAAGTCGGTGATGGGAACCTGCCTGATTTTATGTAAATATGTACCCATAATAGTATTGTCAACAATATGTAAACCACTACGATCAAAATAAAAATTATATTAAAAAAAAAGATTGGACTAGATGTCATTCCCACCAGCAGTGAATGAGAGTTCCTTTCTCTCCACATCCCCACCAGCACTGATTGTTTTTGCTTTTAGTGATGTGTGCCTGTCTCCGTGGTATGAAATGGTACCTCATTGTTGTTTTGATTTACATCTCCCTGATTATTAGTGATGTGGAGCATTTTTTCATGTGTCTTTGGCCATTTGTATTTCTTCTATGAGGAACAGTCTTTTCATTTCTCCTTCCCATTTTTGGATGGGTTAGATTTTTTTTTCATATTAAGTTCTGTCAGTACCTCAAATATCTTAGAATATTAGCCCATTATCAGATAGGTATTGGATTAATAGTTTCTTCCATTCTGTGGGAGGCCTTTGTATTCTAGTCACTATTTCCTTGAGGTGCAGGAGCTGCCAGTTTAATATAGCCGCATTTGTCTATCTCTGCTTCAAATTGTTTGGACAGTGCTGTTTCCTTCTTGAAGATGCTTTTGGTTTCAATGTCATGGTATTAAAACAATGCTTTAAACTAGTTTTGTAATATTGGAAAACATTTTGTTAATATAAAATACAATATGTGGGTAAAACTAACAAATGTAAAACTGTGTAATGTGATTACAGTGTTACTTAAAAGCCATAAAATCACTGATCTGTACCTCAGGCTTCACGAAGACCCCTTCAATTATGTTATAGATTTAAAAATATTAATGGTGTAAAAAGAAACTAAGCATTAGAGATAATAAATGTTTTTCCCAAACTCACAGAATGATTTAGGAGCAGAATCAGGATCTGAATTCTTATTCTTTAATTCCTTGTTTTTAGTTCTGGAACTTTGTCACATATATATCCTGACCTTCATATAATTTCTAGAGATCTCTCACCTCTACCTGCCTTAGTCATTCCCCTCTTCATTTGTTTTCCAGTTTCAGTGAGTATTAGATCTTTGTAAAATGTTTTATGTATACATATATAACTATGTAAAAATAATTCTTTCCTCATTACTTTGCATATTTTTAAAATTCTTTTATTTGTCTGTATATAATATCATTAGAATTTTAAAAAATGGGCACTCTTGAAACATTCCTAGTAAGTGGGGTGATAGTACAGAGTGTAGGACTCTTTCCTTGCATGTGGCCAACTTGGGTTCAATCACTGGGATCCATATGATCCCCTGAACCCACCGAGAGGGACTCTAAGTGCAGAGCCAAGACTAAATATTCAGTATTTCTGGATATGGCTCAAAAACCAAAACAACAACAAATGTTCCTAAATCACTTTAACTTTAAAATATAAAAAATATCATTATACCACTCAGCTGTATTTCAGTTGTAGCCTGTGATTGTTTTGCAATACTGAAACTTTATAGTTTGATGTAATCCCATTTGTTCAGTTTTGATTCTGTAACCTTTGCCATTAGCATTATATCCTTGATGATTCCTTTGAGATATATGTCTTTGAGTGTTATTCTTTGTTTTCTTTAATGTGCTTTATAGATGCAGGTCTGATCTGAAGATTTTTGATTCAAATTGAATGACTTTTGTGTAAGGTGTGAGATGTGGATACAGGTTTAATGTATTACAACATTTTTTGAAGAGGTGCCTTTATTCCATTTTATGTTCTTAGCTCTTTCATCAAAAAATAGTTGACCTTATATGTGGGTTTTTTTTTTCCTTTGGACATTTTATTCTGAAACACTGGTAAAACAATAGTCTGGATTTTTCTAATGCCATGCTGTAATGATCACTATTGTTTTGTGGTTCAAGTTAGGTAGAGACTCCCCTCAGTTTCTTTCTTTTCTTTTTCTTTCTTTCCTTTCTTTCTTTCCTTCTTTCTTTCTTTCTTTCTTTCTCTCTCTTTCTTTCTTTCTTTCTTTCTTTCTTCTTTCTTTCTTTCTTCTTTCTTTCTTTCTTTCTTCTTTCTTTCTTTCTCTTTCTTTCTCTTTCTTTCTTTTTCTTTCTTTCTTTTTCTTCTTTCTCTTTCTTCTTTCTCTCTCTCTTTCTTTCTTTCTTTTTCTTTCTTTCTTTCCTCCTTCCCTCCTTCCTTCTTTCTCTTTCCTTCTTTCTCTCTCTTTCCTTCTTTCTCTCTTTCTCTTTCTTTCTTTCTTTCTTTCTTTCTTTCTTTCTTTCTTTCTTTCTTTCTTTCTTTCTTTCTTTCTTTCTTTCTTTCTTTCTTTCTTTCTTTCTTTCTTTCTTTCTTCTTTTTTTTCTTAGTATGGTTTTGTCAATCCAGGGACTTTTAAAAATTCTACACAAACTTTATAGTTAAATATTCTAAGTCCTTGAAGAATGTCTGAATTTATAGTAGTTTAGATAAGATGATAATTTTGATATTAATTTTTTCAACCCACCACTATTTATCACAGCATCAGAATAGCTAAGAGTTCGAATCAACCTAGATGCCAACAAAAAATGAAATTATAAATATGGCACATATATAAAATGAAATACTATATAACTGGTGGAAATGATACAATCATATAATTTGGTGCAACATGGAACTGGAAGATTTCATGTTAAGTGAAATAAGCCAGAAGAAAACTAATTAGAGGATAATATCACTTGTATTCAGAACTACATGGGGGAAAGCAATAAATAGGGTTTTTATAGACACACTTGGTCCCAGAATATAGTGAGAAGGCACGAAATAGAGAGGTGGGGGAGGATAAACAAGATGTGAAATAACAGGAGAGTCAAGAAAATTCAGCTACATCGGAGTTGTTAAGGAAGGACAAACTCAATATCTGAAGCACAGAATCACATGAAATCATGACTCAGATTTTAATAATAAACTTAAAATGATTCCTGTATAATGACAGGCTGTGACAGAGTTGTGGAGGAGGGTATGGGATGAATTCTGGGAACATTGTTGATGGATATTTATACTGATGATGGAATTGGTGCTAAAACAATGTATGTCTAAAAATCAACTATAAATAATTTTGTAAATTATAATGTTTTAGGTAAAAAAAATTTTTTAACAGGGTAGAGTACTAACCAGTCCCTCACTACCATGAATTATACAGCTGAGTTTTCTGCATTTGGTGAAATTGCAGGTGTCAGCACATTTGGAGTAGAATGGATAAGCTTCATCATGGGAAATCCATTTTTATTACCAAAGTATCTCTCCAGCCAGATAAATATTAAGTAAAATAAATTTTAAAAACATTTTGACATAACATTTTCTTCATAAAGTACCATAAAGTAAAACAAATTTTTTAAAGATAGCTTATTTCTTTTTTTGTTTTGTTTTGTTTTTGGGCCACACCCCTTTAACGCTCAGGGGTTACTCCTGGCTATGTGCTCAGAAATCGCCCCTGGCTTGGGGGGACCATATGGGACGCTGGGGGATTGAACCGTGGTCCTTCCTTGGCTAGCGCTTGTAAGGCAGACACCTTACCTCCAGCGCCACCTACCCGGCCCCTATTTCTTTTTTTTTAATCCCCCACCTCCCCACCCCCAGGTCCAATAGCTTATTTCTTATTCTTTTATTTTTTCTTTTTGGGCCACACCCAGTGACGCTCAGGGGTCACTCCTGGCTCTACACTCAGAAATCGCTCCTGGCTTGGGGGACCATATAGGAGCAGTCTGTCCTAGGTTAGCACATGCAAGCTAAACGCCCTACTGTTTGTGCCACTGTTCCAGTCTCTTATTCATTTACTTTTAAGATGACATTTTTATTTATTTTCTTTTTGTGTGTGTGTTTTGGGCCACACGCAGCTGTGCTCAGGACTTACTTCTGACGCTGCTCTCAAGTTTCTCTCTCATTGGTGCATGGGGGACCAAATGAGAATTTGAGAATAGGACCTGGGACTGTTACGTGCAGATAAAGTGCCTATACACTTTAAAACCACTCTAGTCCTAAAATTTAACATTATAAATAACTTCTTTAGTCAATCAATGACTACATAAATTTAGTTCTTTAGATATTAAGGTAGAAAAATTAAGTTTTGCTTATGTAGTTATTAGAATAAATTTTGGTAGAAATGATAGATGATAGTTTACTCTTATCTTTTTATGAAGTATACCTTGTACTGAATTTAACTAATCATTTGAATACTTTTAATATTTTATTTCACTAAAAATAGCCTCTGGAGTCTCTTTTATCATTAATGTTTTTCAAGAATATTTTTTTAAAAACGTATGTGTTTTTGTTTTGGTTTGCTGTTTAAATACATTCCCATGCAGTGGTGAATGAACTGTACTTCGTAAAGAAAATTGTTCAGCCAAGATTTAGACTATGGAAATCAAATAAATTCAACAAGTAGGAGACTCACAACTGCATCTCTTTCTAGAACATTAAAGTTGAATTCAGTAAAATTGCATGTAAAATTAACAATTGCAATTATATAATCCTAAATAATTTTAGTATTTAATAGTATCCACAATGCAATAATTATTATTTTTGTTTCCCTATGTTTTTATCTCAGTAAAATATAGCCTATATTATCCATAAATATTAGTTTTATGCTGTTCCTATCTCATATCCTTTCTGATTAATTCATGAAATACCTCATATTTCAAGCCCTATATCCTCAGTCTGTTGTTAAACATAAAAGAGTTGCTTTGTATTTTTCCATGAAAATCCCTATTGTATTTTTCTATGAAATACCACCAAATATTTTAAATATTTTAGAAACACAAATAGCAAAAGTAAATAATACTGAGAAATTAAGAGAATGGAGATTTCCCACTTCTGGATTCCATTTCTACAATTTGACATGAAATCAGTATGTTATTTGAACAAAAACCCACAGAGCAATTAAATATAATTGAGAGCCCAGAAATAAACCCACACATATCCGAAAAGTCAATTTATTACAATTTAGTGAAGACCATAGTATGTAGAAATAAAAGCCTCTTCAACAAATGATATTGAGAAATGAGAAAACCAGACGAAAATAAAATAGAAAGTTATTATAAAATAAAATAGCACTGAAATAATAAAAATAAAATAAATAAAAACACATTAATCTTTGTATATTAAACTTAAATAAGAACATTTATAGATGTAACACTAATGGAGACAACATATTAATGAAATGTTTATGGTGAAGACTCAATAATGAAACTCGATTATGAAGCCTCTTGGAGAGCTGGAACAATAGGACAATACAAAAGATGTTTGCTTTGCATAAGGCTGACCCAAGTTCAATTCCTGGTATTCCATATGGTCCCTGAATTTCACCAGGAGTGATTCCTGAAGCCTGAGCTAGAAGTAAGCTCTAAGCATTGTCAGGTGTGTTTCAAAAAAAAAAAAAAAAAAAACAGGGGCTGGAGAGATAGCATCGAGGTAAGGCATTTTCCTTGCATGCAGAAGGTTGATGGTTCAAATCCCAGCATCCTATATGGTCCCTCGAGCCTGTCAGGAGCAATTTCTGAGCATAGAGCCAGGAGTAACTCCTGAGCGCTGCCAGGTGGGACCCAGAAACAAAACAAATAAAAATAACTTACGGATAACAGCTACAGAGATGTGAGCAAATCAAACTGTAAAACTTCTTTGTAAAAAAAAATTGAAAGGTAGAAATATTTACATATCATTTAAAATATATCAGAGAATAGATAGAGAATTTAAAATATAGAGGATTCAAAACAAATAAAATATTTAATGGGCAATATTTTGAATGCATAAATCCAAAGAAGACATAGAAGACAATAAGTGCAACAAAAATACTCAGTTTCAGTTTTTATTAGAAACGTTATATAAACCTCCACTCACACCTGTGAGAATGTCCTATATTAAGAATACTAGAAACAACAAATGCTGATAAGGGTACAGAGATGTGTTCTGCTAATTGTCATTTGTATTCCAAGCTGAAATCTATGCTATCATTCTAAATTTAAACTGGAATATGCTACATGGAATAACAAATGTATATTCTAACAAAACTAAAAATAGAAATTCCATATGACATAACAATGCTACTCCTAAGCATTTATTTTTAAAATTTTAAGAAATATTAAGAGAAGTGGGGACAAAATGATAAGAAAGAATAAAGAATGACTATGTGAGAGAGTTCTGGTTTTCTTAACAAATTTAAAAATAAAAACATAATTAAAGACAGAATATTGCAGGGGGCTTCTTGTGAATACTCTAGAAGATTCTTTGCTTGCAATGTAGACAAAGAATTGCTGAACACAGCAAAGAAGTACATTTTTAGCAAAAAGGAGAAAATGAAGAGAGTGCTAATGACACAGGGCTTTATTGGGGTAACTATGAGACAAGTCAATAGTCACTATAATTTTGACTCCCAGATGACAAGTTTGCACTGCAGGCCCCTAAAAGCTAAGAGATGAGTTGACCCCTTTTTGAGCAGAAGCCACATAATCTGCCCTTCCATAGCCAAGGACTGCTTTTCAATCCCAGGGCAGATATGTGTCCCGCTGATTGACATCTTCTGTCCAATTTGAAACAAAATTATACCTTATTTAGGTCTTGATTGAACAGATTTACATTGCTAAGAGACCAGATTTTTCTGGGCAGGGATCAGAGGGTCACAGGAACCTCCCAAGTTAACTTGAACCTGGTGAGCAGTCAAAGGCAAGCAGATGCAGGCATGTTGGTGGAAATCAGACTTGCTTGGAAATACTGTTATATATAGACACTATTGAATCAGAATCTAACTGATAGGACAACGTTACAGTCAAGGATAGAGTCAAAGGCAAGAGCAATTTTGGAGATGAGTGGCAGCAGTGATCTATCCATCTTTAGGGTCACTTCTGACAAAATAGATTGTGACAGCAAATTTTCTACAATGATCTAGTCTAATTAAGTTTATGTATTTGTTTAATAAACATTTCAAAAATAATTTGCTGTATTCGTTCTAGGATGTCAGTATTAAAATTATGGAGTTGGGGGCCAGCGAGGTGGCGCTAGACGTAAGGTTCTATCTTGCAAGCTCTAGCCAAGGAAGGACCATGGTTCGATCCCCTGGCGTCCTGTATGGTCCCCCCAAGCCAAAGGCAATTTCTGAGCGCTTAGCCAGGAGTAACTCCTGAGCATCAAATGGGTGTGGCCCCCAAAAAAGAAAAAAACAAAATCAAAAACAAACAAACAAAAAGAGTTGATGAATGGAATAGTAGCCAGGAGTTTCCTCATCTGAGAATTTAGTCATGTACTAAGATCCAAGAAGCAAAGAATTCCGAAAAAAAAAGTAAACTAAACAAAAGAGCAAGACACACCTTAATTAAAATGGCAAAAACTTGGGACAGGTATGATAGCACAGCAAGTAGGATGCTTGCCTTGTACAAGACCAACTTGGGTTCAATCACTAGAACCCCATATGGACATCCAAACACTACTATGATTGTTGTTTGCAAAACTAGGTCTTTTTCTATATGGACATCCAAACACTACTATGATTGTTGTTTGCAAAACTAGGTCTTTTTCTTGAGCATAGAGCCAGGAGTAATCCCTGAGTACTGTCAGTTATGACCAAAAAGCAAAAAAAAAGACGAAATAGAAAAGCTAGAGATAAATTCCTAAAAGCATCGAGAGTAATGGGGAAAAATGTTACATAATGGAAAACCTTCTCCTTCTAAGACTCACAACCAATCTATCAAAGGAAATCCTACAAGACAGAGGGAAAGATACACAATCAACTAAACAAGCATCCAGCTTGGTAATCACTCAAATTAAAATAAATAACACAAAGATTTATTAAGATACAACAGTAAGAGAATTTCATGCTCACTAAATCAGCTACAGAATGAACTAAATGGTCTTCTACAAAAAAAAAAAAAAAAACAAAAAAAAAACCCTCTAGTTGAAAGTATTAAGATACTCAAAACACAAAATACTGGAAAAAGAAAAGATGTAACAGGATTTATTAAAAGACTTGAGGGTTTGTATGTTTAAGAGGGAATATGAATTCATAACTTCAGCAGTACATTTTCTGATATCATCAAGACATTTAGAAGTCACAAACAAGAAGAGGTGAGCAGAACCTAATCATTGCCAAGTCAGTGATCAGATATCAAATATGTCAGATATCAAAGCACAGGGAGTGTAAATAAAGAAAGGTTAAAGAAACAAACCAAAAATTTACAAAGAACAAAATACACATGAAATATTAAAATAAATAAGTTCTAAAGTGTAGTTTAATTCAAAGGTTTAAAGTCACCAATTCCAAGGCATAAAGTGAACAACAGATGGAGCAGAAAACTCAAACCAACTTTATTCTGCTCACAAGAGAAACATGTATGGTCATGATAAGCAGACTCAAAGAAAGTATTTGGAAAGTTAATAGTTGTGAGGAAAATAATATTAAAAAGGTTGTAAACACCTTAAATCACACAAAATAAGAAACATAATTAAGAGTCAGAAATGGTCATTACATAACTACCAATAATCATATCTATTAAAAATAATAACAGGCATTAAAATGCAAAGCAGGATAATAAAAATATATTAAAACAACTATTTAAAGGTTTTCCTAAAGAAAGAATATTAACATATATTTGGTATTATTTGTGGATTTTAATAAACTCATCATATTAGACATATAACTAAGATAAATATATTAATGAAATATGAATCCTACATGGAAAAGTATAATTGATATGTACAGTATTCTATAGTCAAAGAGCTGATTACAGTTGTTTCCAGTGTATGTGCATCATTCTCCAGAACAGATCATGTGCTGGGACACAAAATAAGCCTAAACCTCCATAAAGTCAAGAAAACAGAAATTACATCAATATTCTATTAGCCTTAATATTTTGAAGGTATAAATAAAAAAACAAACAAAACGATAGTTTATAAAACCTGAACACTTAGAAACTAAAAAAAATATACTGCTAAATATAGACTTAGTGAAAAGAAATAAAAAATAAATAAAAACATTTCTGATAAAAATATTAATGAAGGCATCAGCTTTCAGGAAATATCAAACACAATAAAATTTATACTAAGATAAAAGTTAATAGCAATGGAGATATATCCTGCAGATTATAATATATGCAGATAGTGTAATAACTAATATTATACAATATATAATAATAAGCACAAACAAAATATCTTTTTTTTTTTTTTTTTGGTTTTTGGGTCACACCTGACAGTGCTCAGGGGTTGCTCCTGGCTCTATGTTCAGAAATTGCTCCTGGGGCCGGGTAGGTGGCGCTGGAGGTAAGGTGACTGCCTTGCAAGCGCTAGCCAAGGAAGGACCGCGGTTCGATCCCCCGGCGTCCCATATGGTCCCCCCAAGCCAGGGGCGATTTCTGAGCGCATAGCCAGGAGTAACCCCTGAGCGTCAAACGGGTGTGGCCCAAAAACCAAAAAAAAAAAAAAAAAAAAAAAAAAGAAATTGCTTCTGGCAGGCTCGGGGACCATATGGGATGCCGGATTCGAACCACCGTCCTTCTGCATGCAAGGCAAATACCTTACCTTCATGCTATCTCTCCGGCCCCACAAGCAAAATATCTACCCTCATTAAATCAAAAAATAATAAAGTTAAAAATAAGTAAAAATACTATTAAAATATTGGAGCAAAATCAATAATATAGAAATGGAAAAATTCTTTATCAAGGAGCAAAAAGACAATGCATATGTCTTAATTTGCTTGTTTTTGTTTTTGTTTTTGTGGTCAAGATTTACTCCTAGCTCTTTACTAAGAGAGCACCCATGATGAGGCTCTGGGCACCATGTGGAGTATCAAACCCAGATTGGTCATGTTGAGGAAAGCACATTACCCACTCTACTATTACTTCAACACAATGACATTTTTTTCAAAGAATAAACAAGGTCAGCTAAACTAAAATAGAGGAAAAATTAATAATCAGTTCAGAAATGAATGGGGAGAAATTTTTAACACACATCACATAAAGCAAAAGCTTCTAAGATTCCTTTGAATATCTTTATGCCACTAAGTTGAAGAACATCCAAAAATGTAGAGTTTTAGATACCTACAATCCCTCAGTACTACAATAAGGAGGTGTAGAAAATTCACACACACCAATTACAAACTTGGCATTAGAAACAGTAATAAAATATCTCCCAAAACACAAAAACCCAGATTCAAACAATTTCATTGATGAGTTCTTCAACTTTCAATCAAGCACTGCTATTTATCTGTCTCAAGCAATACCGGAAGTTCAAAGAAACAGGTATTTGTCTGACAAGTTTCTATGAATTTGATTTTATACTGATACCAAGGGCAGAGACATAAATAAAATAAAAGAAAATTACAGATCAGTTGCTCTGATGAACCAAGACAAAAAGATGTTTAACAAAATTTTAGCATGCCAAATTAAAAAAAATACATTAAATGGATCATATACCACAATCAGTAGGATTATCTGAGGCATACAAAGATGGTTCAGTATACTGTCAATCAATCTGATGAATTTCATCTATTAAAGACAAAAACCATATGATCATATCAAGTATGCTGAGTAAGCACTGGACTGCTGTTCGATCCCCCGGTGTCCCAAATGGTCCCCCCCAGGGGCAATTTCTGAGCCCTTAGCCAGGAGTAACCCCTGAGCATCAAATGGGTGTGGCCCGAAAAAAAATTGAGTTTTTTCAAAAACAAATGAAAGTTAAGAATTTTATTTGACCCAGTAATTTCACTACTAGGCATCTATTGAATAAACACAAACCAATTAATCCACAAAAACTTATGTGCATCTTGTTTATAAAGCTAAGATCTGAAAACAATCCAAATGCACATCATTGGATGGCTAAGTAAGGAAGTCATGGTATGTAAACTTCATGAAATTAAATAAGTTGAAATTTTTTGTGACAGCATGGATAGAAATTGAGATTTTGCTAAGCAAAATAAACCAATGAGGCAATTACTGGATTTTCCTCATTTGTGGGATATAGACAACCAAAGCAAATGAAAAACAAGTTTGACCAAAAATAATTTAATACATTAACATGTAGGCTGCAAAAAAATATGGTTTTATTAAAGCCAATTGGGAGGAAAAGTTTGGTGGTCAATCTGATAGAAGGAATGGTGGGACTTTCAGCAAAACTATATACATTACAGAGGTATTCAGTTAGAGTTATGGTATTTAAATAATACTGTAACCAACAGTGAATTTGAAACATTAATTTTTAATAATCACAGATATAAAAACATCTACAAAAAATAGCACTTTAAGAGTTAATTCTGTATTAAATTTCTTTAGAGTATTTTCTCCAATAAAGGTGGGGAAGGAGGAAGATGAGGAGCATTGGTGGTGGGAATGTTACACTGGTGAAGGGGAGCATTCTTTTTAAGACTGAAATCCAACTACAATCATGTTTGTTATCATGGTGCATAAATAAAAATATTTTAAAAATTAATAAGATAGTTAAATATTAACTTAAATATACAATTATAAATAAAGTAATAAAATAATTTAAATAATATGTATGTTTTTTTTTGTTTTGTTTTGTTTTTGGGTCACACCCAGCATTGCTCAGGGGTTACTCCTGGCTGTCTGCTCAGAAATAGCTCCTGGCAGGCACGGGGGACCATATGGGACACCAGGATTCGAACCAACCACCTTTGGTCCTGGATCGGCTGCTTGCAAGGCAAACGCCGCTGTGCTATCTCTCCGGGCCCAATAATATGTATGTTTTAATAGATGAATATTCAAATAATAGTAAATATTTAATTTAATGTTTAATTTAAATTTGAATATTATATTTAAGTAAACATTAATCAAATATCTAATAAGATTAACTTATATTAATAAAATAAAGAAACATTTTATAAAACATTAATAATATTTATTTTAATATTATTTGGGAGAAGAGTGTATATTTAATATTGCAGCCTCCATAAAAAAACTTATTCTTATTTTTGATCATTTTCTATACTATGAGTTGGCAGGACAAAAAAATAACACTGTTTGGCTTTGTTCTTTTTTATTTTCCATTTACCAATTATATACTTATGTTGAAAAAATTATCTTTCTAAAGTGTGTAGTTTTAAAATTTCTGGTTACAATTTTAAAGAATAAACACATTATAGAGAATTATTGAATCAAAGTAACTAAATATTTTTATCCTTTTGCAACATGTGTGCATTCAAAGGAAATAGATGAAGCAACTTGTTCAACAACTCAAAAAAAAAACATACTTTTTTTTTTCTTTTTTTTGGGCCACACCCATTTGATGCTCAGGGGTAACTCCTAGCTCAGAAATTGCCCCTGGCTTGAAGGAACCATATGGGACTCTAAGGGATTGAACCACAGTCCTTCCTTGACTAGCACTTGCAAGGCAGAGACACCTTACCTCTAGCGCCACCTCGCTGACCCCGAACATACTTTTCTTTTTTTTTCTTTTTTTATTGTAAGAATTTATTCAAGAGACAAAATTGATTAACATAATGAGGTAAACTAACATAACATAATATAGTGACATAACATAACATATAATATAATTGATATAATAATAATATATGTAAGTCAAAGAAAGTTTCTGGTTAAAAACACATTTTTTTCCATAATGGCTTACATATCTTTCACAGTAGTATTTTGGGTACATATTAACATTGAGTCAGGGGAATACCCATCACCAACTATGTCCTCCCCCGATTCCAGTTCCCTTTCTACAACCCATATACCCCACCATCACCCCCCCCCCGGGCTGCTAGAGTAGGTGGACCCCTCTTTGTCTGGCTTACTACTAGTGATCACATATCTGTTTGGTCCTGGAACCCTCCCTTGTTTCCCCTTCTATTTAAGAGGCAGAGCTAGAAAAATTGAGGAATGTGGTTTTGTTTGAAGGTGAGAAAAGCAATAGAATGGGGTGCAAAATAAGAGGGAAGAAAAAAAGAAGTCAAAAGTCAAATACGCTGAAAATGGGCTGAGTCCCTCTAGAGGCTTCCAACCTCAGTTTGAGAGAGGATGTGAAAAAGGTAATTGAAATACCACAATAATACAGAAAAAAATATCGAATTAAATAACCGGTGAGCACTTCAGCAATAAAGACAGGCCCCTACACAATAGTCTCGGTTCTGAAATCAAATCATGTTCGAGTGCAAAAAGAAAGAGAAAGACAAGACAAAATAAAATAAAATAATATTGGAGACATCAACCGTAATCTCCACACCAAAATAAAGACGTCAAAAAAATCCATCAATCGATAAATAAACATGTGGAAAAATGATTGTTTTGGGCTTTTTTTTATCCTTTTCTTTATCCCCCTGCATAGGCACAGTAACTATTAGGGATATTGTAGAGGGAATTCCCTTGACCTAGGAGATACAGGGTTTCTCCACCCCTGAAGTATACTGTTATGGGATTAATTCTAGACTCCTTGCATGATCATTTACTCTCCCCTAGCTGCTTTCGTGGTGTATGGAAGACTTCTGCTTTGTCTTGAATGGTAAAATCAGACCTCTGTTTCTAGAGATCTTGGTGGCTGTGCAGCTCAGGGAATGGAGTTTATGAAGTCTTTCTTTGTGGTACTAGCAGTTTATGTTTCTTCAGTGTCGTTTTAATCCATCTTCTGTAGTTGGTGTTCTTGGTCGTTATAAACAAACATACTTTTAAGATTGCTTTCAAATGCTTGTTTTTGACATCATTGAATATTTATGCTCCCTGCTTTTTTTCTAATGTCTAATGTTTTTCTGAATATTATGAGCTATTTATAAAGATCATCAAAATTTGGACCAATTAGAAAAAATGTATTGTTGAATTTCATTTTTAATAGATCATAAAAATGCTCATATATAATCAAAGACATTCACTTTTCTTTTGTAATGGCTTTTGTTCTATTTTAGTTTAAAAATGATTTCTAGTTTCTTAGTATAAAAAAGTTAATATCTTTCTGGTTTTAACTTATTTTACTCTCACTGCCTTTTTTTTCCCTCTCCCACTCCCATCTTCTCTGCCTTTGCTTTTTAAACATATTTATTTGTAAATATTTTTTCTTTTATAGAATCAAACAAATATAAGATATGGTCTAAAAGAGAGAAAACATACTTTGTTATCAAAAGATGGGGTTTCTACTTTGCTTAGGTTAACATCCACAGACAAGTTAACTTGCATCCTTAGGTAAATTGTTCTAACACTCACAGTCCAGGACTATAAATGGCTACCCCAAATTTAATTTTGTCTGTCCCAGTCCTCTACCCTCTAGACTGGAGGCTTCTTTTTCCAGGTATATTCTATTCTAGTATTGAATCACATTTTATCATCTGGGATTTCTCTGTTTTCTTCCTCCTCTAATATTACAGTTTTTCTTATTGTTACCTTAAAATTATTTTTCAACCTCTCATCGCTCCTTAATACCAGACCCTTGAGATTATAGCTAATTACTTAAATGGCTCTTCATAGTTTCTTCCTTCTTATGTGTACTTGTCTTTTCAGAGAACAAATTCAAGATCTCCTTCACTGAACTTAGCTTTCAAAATGCAATATTTTTTTTTCAAAAAACCATTAGGATATAAAAAAGATTTACAAATCTCAGCAGATTGATGTTTTGATTTAAGATAATAAAATGAATGCACAAAAAGTCAGTATTTTGGATCTGTCCTGCACCTTAAAAAATAAACAGACCATAAACCAAGCCCTGAATGTGAAGAGGTTACCTCATTCCAGCTCCAGAGACCAAGCACACTATGTATGGAAAATAATATATGGTAGGTTATTAATTATTTTAGAGTGAATGGGGCTTTTTTGCCTGAACTTGGCAGTCACTAGTTTTGACACCTCAAACTGTTATCCTTTTGATGGCCTATCAAAGCATGACCACCTTAGTCTGACTTTTCTTAGGAGGGGAAACTGGAAAAAAAAAAAAAAAACCACTAGAAAATAAGCAAACAAATAAAAAAAAAAACCTCCAGGAACCAAAACAAAAAACAACACCAAACCTCAAAACACATCTAATTATGTGTGGTTACTGGCCTAAACCCACTTGTTCTTCCTAAATACTTCCATCTCTTCATTCTCCAGTGAATGGGGAATTACTCTTAGTTGTAGCAGTATTTACAAATCAGAGCAGTAGAAGCTATCAGAGTCACTACAAAAGGCCATTAAGGAGCCTTTACAAGCATAGAATGTCCTGTGGTAATGAACCTTAAGGCCTAGAATGAAGAAGGTTTAATTCCTAGGCAGAGAAGAAGCATTAAAAGACTAAAATCTAACTACAATCATGCTTGTAATCATGATGCTTAAAGAATTCATTTAAAAAAAAAAAAGCTCAGCAGAGAAAACCACGTGAGGAAATGCACATGGCGATCAGGATGATGGAATAAAGGCAAGCTGATTCTGATGAAAATAAATAAATAAATAAATAAATAAATAAATAAATAAATAAATAAATAAATAAAAAATATAAAAGATTGGGGCCAGAGTGGTGGCGCAGCCTTAGGGTGTTTGCCTTGCACGGTGCTGACCTAGGACAGACTGCAATTTGTTTCCCTGGTGTCCCATATGATCCCCCAAGTCAGGAGTCATTTCTGAGCATGTACATAATCAGGAATAACCCCTGAGAATCACGGGGTGTGACACCCCCCCAAAAAAAAAGAAATAAAAGATTTTGTAATAATGCACAAAGACAGTAGTGATGAGGGTTGAAAGGACATGCCCAAGGTATGTAACTTACCACAAAGAGTGGTGAGTTCTGTTAGAGAAATAACTGTACTAACAACTATCATGACAATGATAATGGGTGAGAAAATATAATTCCTGTCTGAAATACAGGCAGGGGGTGGAGGGAGAGGGTTTGGTTGTGGGAATATTGTGTTGGTGAAGGGGAAATGTCATTTTTAATAACTGAAACCCATCTACAAACATGTTTGTAATCATGTTTGTAAATCCTTAAATAAAGATATTAATTAAAAAAAAAAACAGTTCTCTCAGCCCACAGACCCACTGGAAAGGGTGTTGATAGACAATGATGGAAGGGAGAGGCAGAACTCTAGTTGTATTTAAAAATTAAAGAGAAAAAAAAAGACTAAAAAGAGAAAAGTCATATTCATTTTATCACATTTTTACATTTATATTCATAAGAGAATAAAGACCCAAAGAAGTGAGCATAGAAGGAAATTTTATTTTAGCCAAAAGTACATGTAGATGTGTAGACAGAATACATAGTCACACAATCATATAAACATTTGTGAAAAACATCAAAACAAATTTAGCTTGGTGTGGTTTTTGGTGGGTAGAAAAATAACTAGAACTCTAAGTGTTATCTTCTCTAGTGATAAAGGGTTCTTTTGTTACGCCTTTCTATAGAAGATTAGGATCAGATTCAAGAAAGAAAAGCAAAAGAGAGGTGTGAAGGTAGTGACCTTGTTTTAGCTAGGCATGTGTGATTTCATATATGCTGAGACACCATGTTTTGGAGAAGCTTTTCCTAAACCCAGTTAGTAAGAATCCTGATTTTGGAGTCAGCTAGAATTGCAGACTTGGCTTTGAATCAACAAATCCTCTCTCCAAATCTCCTTGGACCAATGACTGAATATCTCTCCCAGTTGTAATCTAGAAGATAGGGAATTTGATATCTCTCAGCACAATTGTGATGAATTCATGTTTAATATGGAACTCAATGCTTTCATAATGACAGCTATTATTTTTTGAGTGCCCTTAAGTGCTATCCCACAGAGGGGCTTATTACTTTCAAATGTACAAAGTGCTTTCCTCTTAGCATCTAACCTGACACCCATATAGTATTCAATGAGGGTAGGCAGAATAGGCATTTTGTCCCTTAAGAAATCTCCTGGATCCATAGCAAAGTGAAAATACCGAAGAAAAACTTTCATGGTACAGGGATCCAGTTTCTAGAAAGAATCTTTCCACTAAGAGAAGCTATGATACAGTGATGGCCATGATTTCCCTGGGAATAAAAAATTTCTAAACAGTGTGCTGTGCTGTTGTTTTAGTTGATTTTATTTGGGCTTTTGATTCAACCAGACAGCACTAAAGCCCTAAAGCAAGCTATTGTGTCAATTTGTTAATGATTATTCTAGGAGCAGAATATTTTCTATTAGCGAGCCAGTGTCAGATTGATTGTCACTAGAGCAATAATGCCTGTGTTCAAACAAAGAACTCTCAGCAACAGAGAAGTGGAACCCCACACCTAGTGGAAACGATTAATTAAGGTGATTATCTTATTATGGATATACTTACTGTGGTTAGACCAAGCCCCTAGTACTGGACCATTCACCTCTCTGCTACAATTATTTTCTTCTTGATACGTTGGTGAGAAGCTAATGGGAGCAGATAGTACGAGTGTAAGCACCAGGCAGTGCATGATATGTAAAGAAGGAAGCATTCAGTAACCAAAATGGCTCCCACAAACTTGAGTTTCCAGCAGAAGGTTTTATGAAGAGTTAACAGATCTAAATCCCTAGCCATATTCTTTATAGTAGTCTTTTTGAGAAACCTTTTTTTTTTCTCTTCTGTATTTCCTATACCATTTTTTAGCATTTATTTGTTTTTATACTTTACTTGTGGTGGCTTATCAGGACTCATGGAATTTAGTTGTTATAGCTCCCCATATAGTAAATTGCAGATGTACCTGAGATGACACAATATGTGTTGTGGTGAGAGGCATCCTAGCAGTGCCCCTCAGTTTTGCACTTGGCATGTGAAATGATGTCAGAGTTGAATTTGCAGTCTCCCTTCCTACCTTCTTATGTAGGTGTTCTACTGTTGAGAAATCCAAAAACCTTACATGAGAAATATTTTAATATTTTTCCTGCTAAGTTTCTTGATTTTTTTTAAAAATAATTTATTTAAGCACTGTGGTTTCAAAAAATTTTGTAGTTGGGATTCAGTCATCAAATGAACACCATCCTTCACCAGTGTGACTTTTGTCTTTGAATGAAATTGCCCCTATCATAGTGTCTTTGCAGCATGAAAGAAGGCAATTTAGAGTGGTGATGCAATAATAGTAATGTACTATTTTTGTTTATTCATTAACTTTAACTAAGCACAAAGATAACATTTTCAAGGTAAGGGTTATTGTGTAAACTAATGTATTCATTGACTTGTAAAAATCAAGAGAGGAAGGGATTTCTGAGCAATCTTCCCAAAGTAATCAAATTCATGTGCAGTTTCAAATATCTGTCCTTTCACTTTCATTGGAATAAAGAACTATCCATTTTAAACACTGTTATTCTGGATACCATTGCCACCCTTTTTTTGCCTGCCCTTTATTATTCTGAGTAGAAACCGCAAAGGTATAATATTGGGGAAGGGGGGGTAGAGGGAGGTCTTTTTTTGGACTCACTCCAGGGTAAAGAAATCTAACTTTCCTCTCAGGGGTAAAAAAAAAAAAAAAAAATGACAGGGGATGGGGGTTGTGGAGTCGGGGGGGGATGTTCAGAGATGTGACTTCAGGATAAAAATTAGTCAGCGTTGACCCCTGGTGGCCAAATTTCCTAAGAGCAGCGTTTACTTTAGTGATGTAAGATTTTGAAAAGTGGTTTACATATTCCATTAAAGACTGAAGAGAACATAAATGAGGAAAGAAAGGGGTATGGGGGTACTTGCTTGTTTTATGATGACCATTTTACGAAGTTTCACTTTTTCAACAAGAAAATAAACTTTAGTAACTAAATTACTATGCATTTCTCTTGTCACTATCTTCTCTAACCCCTGGATGATTTGATCCTTATCACTTTGAAGCATTTTTTTCCTTTCATTTCATAATTCCTACACTCCACTGTTTATCTATATATTTTGCATATTGCATTCAAAGTATTTTTGAGGATATAATACAAAATAACATATATTAATACTTGGCTACACTCAAAACTCAATTTCAAGGACAGTGTAGAGAGGCAGTTGTTAGATAAAATGCAACTGAAATCCACACAAATAATGAAGAAAGTCAGAAATACCAATAAGATAAGGCAGCAATACTAGTTGATGAGATAAAGATCCAAAATATGTGGTAATCAAATTATAATTTAGAAGACATTAACCAATTTCAAAGCACAGCATTCTTGTTTCACACAGGCACCTTCACTGTTTCATTGAATTTTTCTCAAAAATAAGTAAAAAAAAATTAATTTTGACTTTTGAAAGATATTTTTTATTGATTTATCATGGTTCTACAACTGTAGAATGTCAAGGACTTTTTTCACACCTATATTTATGCATGACTCATTGCAACTACAGAAAGAGTTTCAATTTAGAAAGCTATTTTCTTATCTATAGAGTTTTAGCTTGATTCCTGAGGTATATGTATTGTTGGTCTTTCTCTCCAACAAACAAAATCACTAATGGAGTCCATCTTTCCAAGCTTGCAATGAATGGAGTGAGTTCAATGGGGACTGAGCATTAAAAAAAAAAAAAGGTTTTTCCGGGCCTGAGAGATAGCACACTGGTTAGGGCATTTGTTTTGCATGCAGCTACCTAGGACGAATCTAGGTTGGATCCCGGAATCCCATATGATTTCCCCCAAAGCCAGTGGCGATTTCTGAGTGCATAGCCAGGGAGTAACCCCTTGAGAGGAACAGACTGTGGCCCAAAAAACAAAACAACAATAAACCCCAAAACACACACACACACACACACACACACACACAAACTCTTCTCCTTAATCAATAATGACAACTCAATTTTTCCTTTTTTCTATTTCTTTTTCTTTTGCTGGTGGAGGGTTACCGCTGCACCATGGCCCCCTGACAACTAGATTTTTTTGACTGCAATCAAATACAACTATGCAGACACTCAAACACCTTGTTTATTGAAATAAGAATTTTCAAAAACAGACATCCACAGCACCCTGAAAAGTCAATCACCTGCTGGAACAATGCTTGATGATCTACCTTAACTTCTAAAGGGCAGAGCTATAATTTCAGAAACATGAGAGAAGATAAGCAAGGGATGGACATGATTATGATCTTTGCCAGAATTGTTATTTGAAGTGCCAACAGGAAGTAAACTGAGTTTTTGGTTTTGATTTTTTTTGTTTTTTTCCCTGTCCCACCAGTTTTGCTTGTGAGCATTAAGTATTCTGATTAAATCACCAGCTTAATGTTCAGCTGGCCTGATTGCTGAAGAGAATGATTGCATTATTCATTCTCATGAAAGGATTTTTAAGCCTCTCAAGGATCCATAGAGATTTTTTTTGAAGGAAAAAAAAAAACACACAAAACAATTGTAGAGTTAGCATGGTTAATTTATTCTTCAATTCTTTCAAATTGAAGTTACAGATGATAAACAGATAGAACCTGAGCAGTAAAACATTTTTTTGGTGAAACTATGAAAGTTCTGTATTATATGTATATAAGTATCTCTCTCTTCCTCTTAGTTTCTATTATCTTTTTGTTTGCTTTCCCCTTTCTACTCCTCATTGGGACTGATCGTCCATCTTCTACAAAGGGGAGGGGGGAACAAAACCAAAATTAAACAAAGCCTGTTGCTAGTCAATTCCCTATGAAACAGTTCCATCTACTGGTGAAAGGGAGAAGGCTCATGCGACTTGACATTTTGTTGTTATAATTGTACCATAATTTAAGAGCAGCCTTCAAACATTTTATAGAATATTTATAAATCAGAAAAGGCTGAGAAAATTCTTCACTTTGCATTTGATTTATCCCAGTAATATACTCCTGCATTTAATATATATGGACTCACATATGTGATTTCTGTATAAACAGAATGAAGTATAACTCAGCTGTACCACAGAGGACAAATTATTAAGAGAAAGGAATAGGAGAATGGATACAGATAGGAAAGAGATGGTCTCTCTGGTGACAAGCCAGTTAGCATATTTCTAATTGGGTCATAAAGAAAGGAAACTCTAGAGGCAGAAATAGAGCCAGACTGGCTGAGATATCTACATTTTCTCTAAGAACAGTATTTTTATGAAATCTTTAAAGACGTGAAATTTCCTCTCAAGTTAATTTATCAAAGAGCCTACCCTTTGATAAAATGTCATTCTGAAGTCAGGTTTTTTTCTTCTTTTTAAAAGAACATATCTGGGGAATAAGTTCAGAAACTGAAATGTGGAACACTGTTTGCAATCTATTAGAGAAACAATATGGGATTACAGAATCAGTAGTTTGTAGTGTTTTGAGGCTGTAAGGAATGTAAAATACCAGTACTTCTTTCTTTTATTGATGAAAATATTAGGATTAGGGAATCATGGGAAACCTGCCCAAAAACTTATGTCAGAAATAAACGAAAATAAAGACGACTATATTCCCTGTATTTTAAAAAATACAGGAATTTTTATAGATGCCACCCCAGTAGTGCTCTGGTGGGTGGGTCAGGGTGGAGGAGACTAGTGCTACTCTTAAAAATGTTCAGGGCTACCAGGGTACTTCCAGCAAAGGTGGTTGGGATGGAGCTTTATTCATAAAAAAATTAGTGAGCAGTGAAAAATATGGGTAAGGAACTATGAATCACTTGAATCAAGGCTTTTTAGATTCAGTATTTAATTCTCCCTTAAATAATCTATGATTGAGCCATTCAATTATTAAATATTAAGTTCATTTGATTTTCTGGGAATTTGCCAATATATTGCTAGATAAAGGGTACTCAATGATGAATAAAACAAGAATTATGCCTGTCCTTGTAATGTAGAATTTACAATCCTGTGATGAAAGAGAAAATAAATCAAAGAAGAAAGAATAACATAATTTCAAGTAAGTGTTCTGGAACCGGGAAGGTGGTGCTAGAGGTAAGGTGTCTGCCTTGCAGGACCGCTGTTCGATCCCCCGGCATCCCATATGATCCCCCCAAGCCAGGAGCGATTTCTGAGCGCATAGCCAGGAGTAACCCCTGAGCGTCAAACAGGTGTGGCCCAAAAACCAAAAAAAAAAAAAAAAATAGTAAGTGTTCTGATGTACCATGAAGAAAAGGGTCAGTTTCATGGGGTGGGGTGCACTTTCTATAAGTTAGTGGGGGGGCATGACAGGACATTTCAGTAAAAACCTAAAAACACAAGTTTGCAAAAAATATATGAGTGATTTGGGCAGACAAAATGTGGTGTATTGTTACAGCCTGGAGAAAGAAAACATCTTGCTTATGAACTTTACTTATTCATTGATGAAGATGAAGAGTATTATGCTAAACAAAATGAGTCAAAAGGCATAGAATGATTTCATTCATTTTAGGATATTAAAAAATGCTGTATTAATATCCAGAGACAAAAAAGACAAGTTTCAGGACAACCACTCCATAGTCAGAAGCTTGCTATAATAATGGGGAGTGCAGTAAGGAGCAGAAGAAGGGACAAGTAAGACAATAATAGTAAGATATAATCACTCTGGACAAGACCCGGATGTTAAAAGGGGATAAAGTCATAGGCATAATATCCCTTTTAGTAACAATATTGCAAACCACAGTGCCTAAAATGAAAAAAGGGGAGAGAGGGAGAGAGAGACAGAGAAAAGTATGTTTTCCACTAAGGTGTGTGTGGGGGGGTGCTTGACAAAGGAAAATTGGGAACATTGATTGTAGAATATGTGCACGCTGAATGTTAATCATTGTATGACCAAAATACACCTTTGTAATGGTGTATCTCATGATTATTCAATTAAATAATTTTTATTTTATTGTATTTTATTTTATTTTATTTTTGCTTTTTGGGCCACAACCCATGACGCTCAGGTTTTACTCCTGGCTATGCGCTCAGAAATTGCTGCATGTGCAAGACAAATGCCCTCCCACTTGTGCCACTACTCTGGCCACAGAGTGACTGGAGTTTTTTTGGGGGTAAAGGTAGAGAGCACTGTCCAGCTCTGCCCAAGATTGAGAAAAATTTTCTGGCTATCTGAACTCTTGGCTGAGAACAGTTCAGGGTAATGGATATTTCTAAAACACTGTAGTTTTTTTAAATATCATTATTTTAAACACTGTGATTACAACATGAATGTAGTTGGGTTTTAGTCACAAAAAGAACCACCCCCTTCACCAGTGCAACATTACTACCACCAATTCAGCTCTGTAGATTTAAGATGAATATGGATTAAAAGAATTTGAAACAATGCACACATTTCTGACTTCACCCAAAATATAATATTATCACAAAATGGAATATTAGGTGGAAAAATTACCTGTGTTAAAATAAAACACCATAGGAAAATATGTAGGAATAGAGTCAAAATTTTTATGTTTTCTTGAATAGAATTAGAAAAACTTTGATGCTATGAATATTAAAATATTACAAAATGAAGACATTTCCTTTATTGTTGTAGTTTAATAGTTACTTAAACAGAATCAGAAAATTACAAATACAAAATAATGTCTCCTATGAATTTCAAAATATAATCTATATATTCCTAGAATTTCTATCATATATCTACTATTACTCAACATAAAAACATTATAAAATTAAAAACAACAATGTAGCTTGTTATACATCAAACTGTAATTTAAGAGAATGAGTAGGGCTGGAATTTGAGCAGAAAATATTTTAAGAAAAATTAGGTAAGCTTAAAAGAAGAAATAATAATTACAGCAACAGTAATAACAAACATTATAGATCACCTTATATAAACAATCTATCATATAGGGCAGGAAATAATATCAGGTCATTTTGCAATAATGTAGTTGAGGCTAGACCTTGCCATCACCAGACGTTGTGCTCTGATAGTCTGAATGCTATGTTTAAGCATTAAAAAGCATATCATTATTATTTCTCTGAAAATATCAGAGGAATTAAAAGAAATTTCTCATTCTGAATTTTACCTCATGGATTTGCTGATAGAGCAGAAATTGAGAAATTAAGAAATGCATAGGCACCATAAATAATAATAAGGGGAACAGATTTCCAGCCTTGATGGTCAATTAACCACTATCACTATGGTAAAATCTTCTACAATGCTGGTTTTCTATTTCATGACTTTCTTATTGAAAGGATAAACGAATACCCTGAGTTACTTCTCTTATCTGTGTTTTCAAAACCACTTAGAATATAATGACTCAGGTGAAGAACCAACTCACTATAATCAGATATTATTTCATAAGTAGTATGCACAAACTAGATATCACAACTTCCTCAAGATCACAGAAAAGTTATCTTCTGAAGATAGCAAGAGCATAAACCTTGGATTTCTATCTCTGTTCTTTAGATCGTATCTTGTGAATCAGTACTGTGGTAGATAGTAAGTCCTTGTGTCTGAAAGCACTTGTTTTGTCAGATTAGCAATACTGAACTCTTAATCCTGATTGCCATGTGTTCATGACATCATAGAACATCATGTTATATACATCATAGATATAATAGAACATCATGACATCTGTTCATTCCAATTCTGTCTCCTGATGTTTCCAGCTAAGATACAAAATTACAGTGAAGAACTATTGGGGAAAATATAATGCATGTATCATGTCCAACTTGCATTTTATACTCTCCTCATTTGTGGTCTTCTTCGGTGGACTTTTTATTTAATTATTTCAAAGATAATTTGGAGGTCCTTAAAGAAATGGCACAACATCAAGGGAACAGGACTTACTTTGGTCAGTTTCATTATTTATGATTTCACTTTATGAATATCACAGACAGATTTGATTTATATTTTGTTTAGAAAATTATTTAGGATTCACTCAATTTGCACATACTTACTAATGAGCCTGTTCTGACTGAGTGCCTTATAAAGAAGCTGATGCTGCTCAAGGGTAAAAACAGATCATAGCTGCAGAGTCAGGGATCATCCCCATGGGTCAGAGAAGTAAAAATGTAAGTATTATGCATAATGTTGGCTCTAATATATAGGTCACTATTCCAAAAATGATATGAACATTACTAATATCTATGTCTCCATATTGGATTTTTAATGGCCAGTGATGTAGGTGAGATAAGTGATGAAAAAATATCTGTTTTAGAAATAATTCATATATTATGTATATGTACTAATTGCACAGGCTGTCCCTCTCATGGCATACTAGCAGAACTCACTGGATTATTACAATATGCATGCCTTTATAACCTTCAGTCAGAGCCTCCACCCAGAGGTCTTCTCATACCCAATTAAGCTTTGTAAGGATGTGTAGTGTTGACAAAATAGCCGACAAGTAATGATGGGAAGAACAATAGTATTTTACTAGTGTAAGGTTGCTTAAGATCTTAAAATAAAACATTGCAATCATGGCTGACTTATTATCAGAGGTCAATGGCAAAGAATTTAATTAGATCTTTGTGTTTGATTATTTTTGTTTCCTAAGTTTTATTTCTGAAAAAAAAACTCACAATATTTTAATAAAAAAAAAAACAGTTTTTGCCTGAACACCAGAACTAGCACTGAAAACTTACTTAAAGTATTCCTTTTAATATAACAAAATAATATAAAAAAATAGAATTTTAAACAACTTGGTGTGTTTAAGATTATTGGCAGTATTAAAATAGGAGGTTAATATCTGAATATGAGATATGTCCAACACAGAAATTTAAAAAGAGTTTTTTACATTTATTATATTTTTATATTAAAAGATAAAGCAGTGGCCTATAAATTAGCAAAAATATTTCTAAGGTATATATAAACAAGAAATATATTAGTATTTATTAAAGCATTTACTAGGAATAAAGATATGGTGTACACTTGGCAAAAAGTATAGCCACTATACTTCATTATTTGTTACAATTTCTAGCTCATAATTGAATATCATTTTTTAATATCAGATTTCAGTTTCAAACTTACTTTTTCATAAATATTCATAACTTAACATTTCTTTCATTGAAGATAATTCAAGTCGTCAGTCCAGAGGTAAATTTCGAATAGGAGCTTTACAAAATGTGAAGTAGGGTTTGAGCAATAAAAATACTGTATTATTTTGCTTTACAATACTGAAACAAGAATTTGTAAGAATTAAAAGACATTTCAAATTATGTTTTATTTAATGGCTTTCTTGATATATTTTGAAAAGTTAGCCTAATACAAAATTGTCACAAATCTAACCACATTTTTTTAAATTTGAAAATTAATAATTTTTATTTAAAATGTTCATTTTTAAAAAATGTTTTATAATTTTGAAATTAATTTACATGGCTGTTTTTCTATAGAAGCTAACTCCAATTTTGTGATGTAATTCGAATTTGCTAAATATTAATGTCAAATTGAATATTTGAAAAATATCACATTTCAGGTACATTAAGAATATATGTATTTGATGGGGGCCAGAACAATAGTACAGCAGTAAAGCATTTGCCTTGTAGATGGCCAACACAGGACAGACCCAGGTTTATTCCCAGCATCCCAGATAGTCTCCCAAGCCTGCCAGGAATGATTTCTTAGCACACAGCCATAAGCCCTGAGCGCCATTGGGTGTGACCCCCCCCCTCAAACACACACACACACACACACAATAATATACATGATGAACAGTAGGCATTAGAGTCAGATTATTGGCCAAAATGATTTATCAAACAATCATTTAATGAGATTTTTCTTCTGACCATTCAGAATACATGATCAGAAAAAATAGGCCATTACAAAGCTCTGACTCCACATAAAATTACTGTTTCTAAGAATTGGGTTTAAGCACTGTGTGGTCATTTCTTGTTTGTATGTGCATTGCCAGAATGTTCCCATGTGTATATTCAAGAGCTTTGTTATACAGGGACATTTGGCTCAAACTGCAGCCATTTTTCATTACTTAAATAGTTATTATTATTATAAAATTAAAATATAAAAGTAAATTATTAAAGAATACAGAGATAAAATAGGTCAGGTGGGCTGGCTCATTCTTCACTTAGTTTTAGCCCTATCACCTGCTCCAATCCATTTCCAAAAGCCTCACCAGATGGAATCTGGTGGCCCCAAATACCTCTATTTAAATACCAAATCATAAATCTCACACCATCAAGCAATTATAGTAAGAAATCTCACAATGAAGTATATCATAGTTAAAAAACCTCATACTCATTGCCGGAGAGATAGCATGGAGGTAGGGAATTTGCCTTGCATGCAGAAAAAACAGTGGTTCAAATCCCAGCAGCCCATATGGTCCTGTGAGCCTGGCAGGAGTGATTTCTGAGCATAGAGCCAGGCGTAACCCCTGAGTGCTGCTGGGTGTGACCCAAAAAACAAACAAAAAAGAAAGAAAGAAGAAAGGAAAGAAAGAAAGAAAGAGAAGAAAGAAAGAAAGAAAAGAAAGAAAGAAAGAAAGAAAAAGAAAGAAGAAAGAAAGAAAGAAAGGAAAGAAAGAAAGAAAGAGAAGAGAGAGAGAAAGAGAGGAAGAAGAAAGAAAGAAAGAAAAGAAAGAAAAGAAAAAAAGAAAGAAAGAAAGAAAGAAAGAAGAAGAAAGAAAGAGAAGAAAGAAAGAAGAAAGAAAAGAAAGAAAGAAAGAAAGAGAAGAGAAAGAGAAAGAAAGAAAGAAGAAAAGAAAGAAAAGAAGAAAGAAAGAAAGAAGAAAGAAAGAAAGAAAAATAAAGAAAGAAGAAAGAAAGAAAGAAAGAAGAAAAAGAAAGAAAGAGAAGAAGAAAGAAAAGAAAGAAAGAAAGAAAGAAAGAAAGAAAGAAAGAAAGAAAAGAAAGAAAGAAAAGAAAGAAAAGAAAGAAAGAAAGAAAGAAGAGAAAAAAAAGAAAGAAAGAAAGAAAGAAGAAGAAAGAAAGAAAGAAAGAAAGAAAGAAAGAAAAGAAAGAAGAAAAGAAAGAAAGAGAAAGAAAGAAAGAAAGAAAGAAAGAAAGAAAGAAAGAAAGAAAGAAAGAAAGAAAGAAAGAAGAAAGAAAGAAAAGAAACCTCATAGAGTCAGTGAGAAACTCATAGTGAAAAGGGCTCCATAGCATCTGAGTATGGCTTTAGTTTAAAAAAAGAATAAAAAATGAAGTTTTCTTATTTCACTAGAATCTAGTAGGTAAGCAGCGTAAAGTTGCTGAAGCTTTTTTTACTCTTTATCCAAAAGGCAAATGTTTAAGCAATTGATAAAAATAATCAATGTTTAAAACTTTTTTTATTATTATATTATATATATTATATATTTCATTATAATTATATAATGAAATAAAGGATAAAACATTCTCTAGACAGAAAGAGGCATGACCAGAAGTATGTCAGTTTGAAGACTCTGGGACTGAAGGTATGTGATAAAGGCATGTTAAAGACTGCATAATTATGGAAAGCGATATGGAGATTCCTCCAAAAACTGGAAATCGAGCTCCCATACGATCCAGCTATACCATTCCTAGGAATATACCCTAGGAATACAAAAATACAATACAAAAACCCCTTCCTTACACCTATATTCATTGCAGCACTATTTACCATAGCAAGACTCTGGAAACAACCAAGATGCCCTTCAACAGACAAATGGCTAAAGAAACTGTGGTACATATACACAATGGAATATTATGCAGCTGTCAGGAGAGATGAAGTCATAAAATTTTCCTATACATGGATGTACACGGACTCTATTATGCTGAGTGAAATAAGTCAGAGAGAGAGAGAAAAACGCAGAATGGTTTCACTCATCTTTGGGTTTTAAGAAAAATGAAAGACATTCTTGCAATAATAATCTTCAGACACAAAAGAGAAAAGAGCTGGAAGTTTCATCTCACCTCAGGAAGCTCACCACAAAGAGTGATGAGTTTAGTTAGAGAAATAACTACATTTTGAACTGTCCTAATAATGAGAATGTATGAGGGAAATGGAGAGCCTGTTTAGAGTACAGGCGGGGGTCGGGTGGGGAGGAGGGACATTGGGGTCGGGTGGGGAGGAGGGACATTGGTGATGGGAATGTTGCACTGGTGATGGGTGGTGTTCTTTACATGACTGAAACCCAAACACAATCATGTATGTAAATTTAAAAAAGGCTGCATAATTTACTATTAACAGATCATGTAGAAAACCAGTAAAATGCAAACTCAGTAAAACTAATTTTATAAAATTCTGAATAAGCAACTTCAGGGTACACTGAGTTGGACATGTTGGGGTGATTTCTGACTGATAAAGCAGCAGGTGGTTCTATTTACATTATAAAAAGAACATTACTTTCTTTGAGATCCAGCTCAGTCTTAAACCCTTTCTTTTTTTTAGGGCGGGAGGGTGGTTATTATTTTGTTTTACTTTATTTAAATACCATGATTACAAACATGACTGTTGTTGGGTTTTAGTAAAAAAAAAAGAAGAAGAAAAACACACCCCTTTTTGCCTTTAGGAATTAATCTTATCAAAATGCATTTATCAAAAAATAATTCTCGAGTCTTCATTTTCAGGGAGCATTTCATGATCCTATAGAAATGCTACTTTCAGCACAGACTTTGGTGGGACATGTTTTGGTAAGTACATTTTTATTATAGTTTTCTTTCTTCCTTTTTATCCTTCCAATATTACTTCCTTTTTTCTAGTCTTCCTTCTGTCTTTCCTTCCTTCCTTCCTTCATCCCTCCCTCCTTCCCTCCCTCCTTCTTTCCTTCTTCCTTCCCTCCCTCCCTTCCTTCCCTCCTACCTTCCTCCCTTCCTCCAATCCTCTTTTCCTTCCTTCCTTCCTTCCTTCCTTCCTTCCTTCCTTCCTTCCTTCCTTCCTTCCTTCCTTCCTTCCTTCCTTCCTTCCTTCCTTCCTTCCTTTGTTTCCTATTACTCAGCTTGCCATTTCTTTGCAACTAATATTAGTTCTTTATATTATATGTTTTATATTTGTTTTCAGGTTATCAATTAGAAAAAAAATCATTTTCTAGGACAAAGACTTAAATTTCACATGATGTCCAGGAATATATATCGATGTACTATATATTAAGAAA
Source organism: Suncus etruscus (assembly GCF_024139225.1). Taxonomy (NCBI): domain Eukaryota; kingdom Metazoa; phylum Chordata; class Mammalia; order Eulipotyphla; family Soricidae; genus Suncus; species Suncus etruscus. Next base: position 145,111,806 of record NC_064851.1, read on the forward strand.
GGTGATGTTGATTTAAATGTATAGCTAATGGGCCAGAGTGATAGTGTGATGGGTAGAGCACTTGCAAGTGGCTGACCACAGTTGTTCCCTAGCATCCTATATGGCCCCCAAGTTGCCAGGAAAGATCTCTGAGTTCAAAGGGGAGTAGGTGTTGAGCATAAGCCAAATGTGCCCTCCCCACAATTTATAGCTAATTTCTCTCTATTTGACTTTAAGAACATTGTATTTATATTAAACTGTTTTGTTTATAATATAATACTATAATATAACATTAAACATATATATATATTTATGTATAAGTATTTATATATACTTCTATAGTATTCAGAAATCACTTTCTATTTTACTCTAACTTGTACAATTATTTTGTACTTTTATTAAGGCTAAACTTCAAATTTCTGACTTGTTCATGAGCAGTAAAAACATCGATCTATATGCCTGTCTTCACCAATGCATATGTTCTCCTTGAGAAATAAACCACTTATAAAATGTTTATATTCCATTATCTGAAATTTGCATATGCTCTATAAATAAATTTTCACTAACCATTTCATTGGTTGATCTGAATTTTTTCTTTTGAAAAATTGGTAAGCTGAGGTTATACTGCCACCTGATGGTGGTATGATAAAAGTAAATGATTAATTTGTAATTAGTAAAACTACTTTTTTAGTAATTGTTATATGATAATTTAAAAATGGCTTGGAAGTATCTAAGTAAAGTTCATTCATGAAATCTTTACAGATGTTGAATTATTTGGGAATTGTTTTCTTTTAATGTGGTCAAAGTTTTCTCTTTCCTTGAAATTCCTGCTGGTATGGGGTGTTTTGATAAACAAATTTTTGTTCTTTGTTATATTATTAATAAATTAGGATTGTTAGGATGGTTAGGATTATTTAAATGTTCATATTTTATTTAAATGAATAAAAGTACTAATATAAATTTATATAAAGTCACTTTAAAAAGGCAAAATTATGCCATTATCTGTTTAATAATATATGGAAATTGGTAATATAGGCTGATAAAATTTTTATGCCAAAAATATTTACCTCCCAATATCAATTCTTGATAAAAACTCTCATCAAGATGAGAATGGAAGAAACTTTTCTCAATATAGTCAAGGCTATCTACCAAGCCAATGGCAAATATTCTCAATGGAGATAAACTAAAAACCTTTGCTCTAATATCTGGTACTAGACAAGGCTGCCCTCTTTCACCATTCCTATTCAACATAGTGCTGGAATTTTTTGCCAGAGCGATTAGGCAAGGAAAAGATACCAACGGCATCCAGATAAAAAAGGAAGAAGTCAAGCTCTCACTGTTTGCAGATAACATGATACTATATTTAGAAAACCCTAAAGATTCTACTAAATAGCTTCTGTAAATAATAGATTCATATAGCAAAGTGGCAGGCTACAAGATCAACATGTAAAAATTAATGTCCTTATAAACCAATAAGTATAGAGAATAAATGGACATTAAAACAGCAATCCCATTCACACTAGTGTCACACAAAATTAAATACCTTGGAGTAAACTTAACTAAAAAGGTAAAAGACCTATAAAAAGAAAACTACAAAACCCTGCTTCAAGAAATAAAAGAGGACAAAAGAAAATGGATACACATACACTGCTCATATATTGGGAGTATTAACATCATTAAAATAGCAACATTTGCCAAAGCATTATATAGATTTAATGCAATCTTTTTAAGGATACCCATGACATTCTTCTAAGAACTGGATCAAGAACTTGTGAAATTTATTTGGAACAATAAACACCCAAGAATAGCTAGAGAAATCCTTGGGAAAAAGGAAGGGGAGGCATCATTTTCCCCAACTTTAAATTGTATTACAAAGCAATAGTCATTAACACAGCATGGTATTAAAATAAAGATAGACTCTCAGATCAGCAAAATAGATAATTATTCAGAAAAGTTCCTCAGATATACAGTCAACTAATCTTTGATAAATGGGCAAGAAATGCAAAATGGAGCAAGGAAAGCCTCTTCAACAGTGGTGTTGGGACACACATCCTAGTCAAAATCATGAATCTATGTATAAGGATAGAATACTGAAAGCATCAACATCAAAAAGAAAAATTACATTCAAATGAGCATACTTAAAAACTACAAAAACTTTTCCCCAAGAAACCCTCAAGGCCCAAAGGCAGTGGTTCAATAGAATGACAAAGCATAAAGAAATTAATACACTGCCAAGAGTACTTTACCCAGCAAAACTTACATTCAGTTTTGAAGGAAGGATACACAGCTTTATGGATGAACAACAGCTCAGAAATTTTACAGACTCAAAACAAGCCTTAAACTATAAACTGAGAGGAATACCATAAGGCAAGGCAGACCACAAGACACACCAAACTTCTACTAAAATATGACAATAAATCAATAACAATTATATCTCTCAATATCAATGAGTAAATGAAAGTTAACAGACAAGATTGACAAAATGAATCAAAAAGCTGAATCCAACATTTTATTCCTATATGTAACACATCTGAATAATCAGAACAAACAGTCACAAAGTCATAGGTTGGAGGACAATCTTTCAAGCTAAAAATTTCCTTAAAAAGGCTGGAGTGGCCATAATAATGTCATTTGTCACATCTTTAGACTGAAAATGTTTCAGTTTCTTTATATCAAGAGATATAATCTGGGAAGAAACCACACTTTACATATATTTGCACAAAATGAGGGATCCACAAAATATTCAAAATAACTGCTGACAAATTTGAAAGAAGACATCAGTAGCAACACACTAATAGTGGGAGACTTCAACGGTGACATCACACTATGATATCTTAACCAGGCTGAAAACTAACTAGAATATTTTTGCTTTGAAAGGAAAAGTGAAAGAACATGTCCTAGTATATATACATTTATCTGTGGCTCTCTATCCCAGAAAAATTGATACACATTATTCTCCAATGCCTACGAATATTTTGCTAAGATAGATCATATGCTGGCTCATAAAACCTACTTTCATAAAATAAAGAGGATAGAAATTGTATGAACTACTTTCTTAGGTCATAATGCACTGAAACTGGAAGTGAATGGCAAACAGATACAGTTAAAAAACTTTCTTTTTATTTTTGGGGCACACTCAGTGACACTAAGAATGCACTCAGAAATAGCTTCTGACTCATGGGACCATATGAAACACCGGGGAATAAACCCAGGTCTGGCCTGGGTCAGATGTGTGCAAGACAAACACACTACCACTGTGCTATTGCTCTGGCCCCTAGATGAAAACCTTTAACACCTTGAAATTAAACAGCTCACTACTGAACAGCAGTGGGTCAGAGAAGTAATCAAAAAGGAAATCAAAAGATTCCTGAAAAAAAAATAAGAACAAAACACAAATTATTCGAAATTGTGGGAAACAGCTTAAGTGGTACTATCAGGAAATTTTATAGTTTTGAAAGCACTCATCAGGAAGGAAGAAGGGACCAACATAAATAATTTAATGCCACAGCTCTAAAAATTGCAAATTCATAAACAAAATGAACCAAAAGTAGGCAGAGGGAAAAATAATAAAGCTTAAAGAGATATTAATTAATTCAATATCCAAAAACAATCCAGAAGGTCAATGAAACAAAGAGTTGGTTCTTTGAAAAAATTAACAATATCACTATACCACTAGCAAATCTCACTAAGAATGGAAGAGAGGTAAACTGAATTAGAAATATAAAGGGGTAGAATACTAAAAATACTACAGAAATTTAAAGAGTAATTAGAGACTACTTTGAGAAACTTTATGCCACAAAACAAAAGAACCTTGAAGAAATGGATAAATTCTTGGACTCTTATAAAGTCTAGGGTTAAATCAAGATGTTGTAGCATATTTAAAATGACCCATCACACTAAGGAAATTATAATAGTAATCAAAAATCTTCCCCCAAACAAAAGCCCAGGTCCACACAGGTTCACTAACAAATTCTTTCAAACCTTTTGAGAGAACCTACTTGGCAGTAAATTTTTTCAGGCTCTTCCAGAAAACTGAAGAAACATAAACACTCTCAAATAGTTTTAATGAAGCTAATATCACCTGATACGAAAAGCAGACAGTCGTGCCACACAAAAGATAACTATAGACTGATATTCCTGAGAACACAGATGCAAAAATTCTGAACTAAATACTAGCAAATAGTATCCAACAACTCATAAAGAAAGTCATACTCCAAGATCAAGAAGGAATCTATACAGGACATAAACATGGTTTAAGATACCCAATATAACATGTCATATCAATTAAAAACACAAATCAAGGAGCCAGAGCAATAGCACAGTGGCAGGTGGTTTGCCTTACATGCAGCCAATCCAGCACAGACCTGGATTCTATCCCCAGTGCCCCATATGGTCCCGAAACCTGGAGCAATTTCTGAGCACATGGTCAGGAGTAGCCCCTGAGTGTCACTGGCTTGGTCCGAAAAGCAAAAAAAGAATGTAATAACATGAAATAAAATAAAAAATATTATGATCATATAAATAGATGCAGAAAAACATTTTATGTTGTCCAATACTTGATCATGTTAAAACTTCTCAACAATATGAAAATGAAAGAAATTTTTCTCATTATAGTCAAGGCTACTTACCATAAACTGTGGCAAATATTATACTCAATGAAGAAAAATTAAAATTAATTAAAATTAAAAACCTTTCCTCTAAGATCTGGCACAAAACAAGGTTTCCCCTCTCTCTACTTCTATTCAATATATTTCTGGAAGCACTTGCTATAGCAATCAGACAAGACAAAAATATCAAGGAAATCCAAATAGAAAAGGAAGAAATCAAGCTCCCACTGTTTGCAGATGACAAGATATTATATTTACAAAGTCCTAAAGGCTATTAAAATATTCCATAAATAATAGATTTGTACAGTAAAGTTGTAGACTACAAAAATAACACACACAAATCTAAGGTTATTCTATATACAAACAATGAAAGAAGAGACATTAACAAACATCCCATTCAAAATTGTGCCTCAAAAAATTAAGTACTTCACAGTCAATTTAACTAAAGAGGTGAAAGACCTATATAAATATAAGTATAAAACACTGCTTCAAGAAATAAAAGGACTCAAGGAAATGGAGACATTTACCCTGATCATGGTTTTGGATAATTAACATAGTTAAAATGTAAATAAATTCTTCACAAAAATTTGTACAGATTTATTCCATCCCTCTAAGGATACCTTTGATATTTTTCAAAGATATTCATCAAGAACTCCTGAAATTATTTTGTAACAATAAACACCAATGAATAGCTAAAGCAGTCCTGGGGGGAAAGAAGATGTGTTACATCATTTTCTCCGAGCTTAATAAATGACAATAAAGCAACAGTTAATTAAACAGCACTATATTAGAATAAAGACAGACCCTCAGATCAAGTGAATAGACTTGAGTATTCAGACTGACTCCTAGGCAATAAATTAATTAATATTTGTTCATTTATAATCGTAATTTATAATTTTATTAATAATTAATTAATTAATCTTTGATAAAGGAGCAAGAAATAAAAAGTGGAGCAAGGAAAACTTCTTTAACAACTTTTGTTTGAATAGTTAATTATATGCAAAAATATGGCATGTACAAAGATCATATCAAATAGATTAAAACCTGAAACTTAAAAGTACATAGAGAAAAATATAGACTAAACATTCTATGACATTGTTTGAGTTTCAGTCAGTGTTTCAACACCTATACCATCACCTGTACCCATATTCCTCTACAAATGTCCAGTTTCCTTACTGCCTCTTCACTGTCCCATCCATTTTTCAGACTTTTTTGACTTTATTTATTTATATTTAAGTGCCATGATTAGAATACAATTCTTTTCCCACCGATGAAAATTGTTTATAATTTACAGTCATACAATATACAACAAACGTCACCAGTGTCTATTTCCCACCACCAATGTCCCAGTTTCTCTTTCAACTACCCTCCCTGCCAGCCTTTGGGGCAGGCATTTTACTTTTCTCTATATTTCTATCTATGTATCTGTCTCTTTCTTCTTTTTTTGATACTGTCATTTGCACTATTGTGAAAGGGTACAATGCATGTCATTTTATCCATTTTGAGCACCCAATTTTTGTTCTCAGTTATTTGTTACAACCATTCTCATAGAAGAAAGTTCTCTACACTGACTGTACTCTCCTGTCTTTGTGACAAGTTTCCTACAATAGACCAGTCTCCCTAATCCTCACCTCTATTTTCTCAGGATATTAATACCATACTGTTTTGTTTTTATATTCTACAGATGAATAAGGTTAGTCTATTTATACCTCTTCTTCTGACTTATTTTACTTAGCATGATAGACTCCATAGCCATCCATGTATAAGCAAATTTTATAACTTCATTTTCTCCTACTGGCTGCATAGTATTCAATTGTATAGATGTACCAGTTTTTTTAGCCACTCATCTGTGTTCAGGACCTAGATTGTTTTCTGATTCTGGACAATTATTGATTATTGAATCTCCACAAGAGTAATTTTCTTTGCATATTAGCTTTGATTAACTGAACATGCTAATTTTTCTTCCTGTTTTGACAAAGGCCTACAGTCATATTCATTGTTTTTATTATATTTTTTATTTAAACACCTTGGTTACAAACATGATTGTGAATGGGTTTCAGTCATATAAGAGGACACCCCCCATCACCAGTACAACATTCCCAACTTCAATGCCCCAAATATCTCTCCCCCCACCCCGCCACCATCTGTACTCTGGACAGGCCTTATATTTCCCTCATACATTCTCATTGTTAGGATAGTTCGCAATGTAGTTATTTCTCTAACTAAACTCATCACTCTCTGTGGTGAGGTTCATGAAGAGGGCTGCAACTTCTAGCCTCCTCTCTTTTGTCTCTGAAAATTATTGCAAAAATGTCTTTTAGTTTTCTTAAAACCCATAGATGTGTGAGACTATTCTGTGTCTTTCTCTCTCTCTCTCTGACTTATTTCACTCAGCATAATAGATTCCATGTACATCCATGGATAGAAAAATGTCATGACTTCAGCTCTCCTGAAAGCTGCATAATATTCCTTTGTATATGTACCACAGTTTCTTTAGCCATTCCTCTGTTGAAGAGCATCTTGGTGGTTTCCAGAGTTTTGCTATGGTAAATAGTGCTGCAATGAATATAGGTGTAAGGAAGAAATTTTTGTATTTTATTTTTGTGTTCCTAGGGTATATTACTAAGAGTGATATAGCTGGATCCTATGGGAGCTCAATTTCCAGTTTTTGGAGGAATCTCCATATGGCTTTCCATAAAGGTTGAACTAGATGGCATTTCCACCAGCAGCGGATAAGAGTTCCTTTCTCTCCACATCCGTACCAACACTGCTTGTCCTCATTCTTTGTGATGTGTGCCAATCTCTGTAGTGTGAGGTGGTACCTCATAGTTGTTTTGATTTGCATCTTCCTGATGATTAGTGATGTGGAGAATTTTTTCTTTTTTGGGTGGGGGGTGGTTTGGGCCACAGCCGATTGATGCTCAGGGGTTACTACTGGCTAAGCGCTCAGAAATTGCCCCTGCTTTGGGGGGAACACCGGGGGATCGAACCTCAGTCCTTCCTTGGCTAGTGCTTGAAAGGCAAACGCCTTACCTCTAATGCCACCTCACCAGCCCCGATGTAGAGCATTTTTTCATGTGCCTTTGACCATTTGTATTTCTTCTTTATTAAAGTGTGTCCATTTCTTCTACCCATTTTTTAATGGGATTAGATGATTTTTTCTTGTAAAGTTTTGTCAGTGCCTTGTATATTTTGGTGATTAGCCCCTTATCTGATGGGAATTGGGTGAATAATTTCTCCCACTCAGGGGTGACTCTTGTATCCTGGACACTATTTTCTTCCAGTTGCTGAAGCTTCTCAGCTTAATATATTCCCATCTGTTAATCTCTGTTTTCACTTGTTTGGAGAGTGTATTTTCCTCCTTGAAAATGCCTTTAGTCTCAATGTCATGGAGTGTTTTATCTATGTGTTGTTCTATATACCTTATGGTATCAGGTCTGATATCAAGGTCTTTAATCCATTTAGATTTTACCTTTGTACATGATGTTAGCTGGGGTCTAAGTTCATTTTTTTGCAAGTGGCTTTAGAATGTAAGAACTTTAGAATAGAATATAGAATCTTAAAAATTAGAATTTAAAATTATAGTAGAGAATTTAAATTTAAGATATTTAGAATTTAGAATCATAGAATTGTAGAATTTAGAATTTAGAAATTTAGAATTTAACCCATGCTGACCCATGCTGTGTGGCCCTCCTTATCACCTCTCCCTAACGTGGACTGTTGCTGGATACCGGACTTAATTCCAAAATGATCCCCATTGCAAGATCTCTGCTCAAGATCTCCTGCCACAAATCTTTTATCAATCATAAGAAGGCCAGGGCATGTGATGAAAAGGTGCCCTGGAGCCCATACCCCACAAGAAAATCTCAAAAGACAATGGGGAAGCCCATTCTTCCATCGTAACTATAAGACCTGTATAACACTACCGCTTAACCTGTTTTTCCCAAATGTAAGGTAATCTACATCACTTTGGTCCTTTACTTTTTTTAATTTCATTTTTTTTAAAAATCTTTTTATATATTTATGTGAGCACATACATTTTTTAAAAAATGTCCCAGGTTCAATCCTATATGATATGCCAAATACTGCTGTGTGACCTCAAAATAAACAAAATATTTATTTAGAATCCTAAAGAAATAATCAGAATACCAACTCATGTTCACTTACTGAGCACTAATGGCTCAGTCTCTATATTAATGTATGCTCATCTATATAGTTTTCTTTTCTTTCTTTTTTTTGGGGGGGGCCACACCCATTTGATGCTCGGGGTTACTCCTGGCTAAGCGCTCAGAAATTGCACCTGGCTTGGGGGGACCATATGGGACTCTGGGGAATCAAACTGTGGTCCTTCCTTGGCTAGCACTTGTAAGGCAGACAGACTCCTTACCTCTAGTGCCACCTCACCGGCCCCACATCTATATAGTGTTCTAAATGCATATGTGTATGAATAAGATAAAATGAGATGTTTGAGATGTGTATAATAGGATGAATATCATTTGATAAATGACTTGCAGCTGGATAAAACAACTCCTGTTCACATTTAAATTCTTGGAGGCAACAAAATTTGTGGTGTTTTGTTTCTATTTCATAGTTTGTGGCAGCTGTTGACAAGATCAAATTTGGTCAGACATTAATTTTATTTTAGAGAGCTTTACCATTCCAACAACCTTTATTTTCTATTAATTAAAGAGTAATTAGCTAGGCAAGTGTCTTGTGTGAATCAGGAGAAATCTTTGAATTTCTCTTTATAAAATCTCTTTATAATTTCAGTACTTATTCTCTGAAATTTTAAATTCTGGGGGGTATTATGTCCAGGTAAGATTTAATGCCAGTTTTGCTGGAAGTGCTACTAACTTACATGTTCAATTTAGAAACTTAAATACCATTCATTTTCATTTAAAGTCTGAATGAGATTTTAATTAAGTCTTCAAAATGATCATATATATATGTACTGTACATTTCGTGCCTTTATCTTTAACATTAATATAGAGCAGCATACTTAGTGCATAGTAGGTATGTATTATTTATGGACTGATTCCTTCACCACCCAAGAGGCAAGGCTCCAACACCTGTAACTGCTGCAACTTTGTTCTGGGATCACAAATGTTCTGAGAGATAGAAAAAGACTCTCAGTCTTCAAAATTATAAACCATCATATCAAGACAGAATTTGGTTTATTTAATTATTGCTTTATCTTAAAGATGTGGGTAATTACAGGCTTTGTATGGCCTTATTTATTTTTATGTCATTTTATATAATAATTACATAAAATATTCCATACTATTATCAAACTATATAAAGTAGACCATTGCGTAAACATGAGTAACAATGACATAATAACTATGTTTAAGTGAAATTAGGATCTTTTCAATGATTTTCTCTCAATTATAAAGAATACTGAGTAAAATATGAGCAGTGCTCACACTTGGAAAGCATACTATTATAAATGTGCTTTATAATAGATCAACAGTCCTATGCAGTTGGTACTTCTACAATCTTCATTTTATAGATATGTGAGGAGGTAAAAAAAAAAAGACTTACACTAGGTTACAACAGTTAAAAGTGTTAGAGCAAGGATGTATTCTACAGTGGATTTGTTTAAATATGTCAATGTAATATAATAAATATAATATGATATGATATGATATGATATAATATAATGTAATATAATATAATAAATATAATATAAAATATATATTCTAGTAGGGTAAGAAAAGAAACAGTTCTGTGTTGTACTCAACACTCCTTGCAATTGCTCCTTTTCTTTCAGCAGCTTGTCCTTTCATTTACTTTGTAGCTTTAAGGTTCTTAAGAGCACTGCAGTGGCCTGAGCGGTGACACAAGTGGTAAGGTGTCTGCCTTGGCCATAGGAGCTTAGGACAGACTGCATTTCGATCTGCTGCAGGTGTCTTGCTTCTCAACATCTCTAGTGGGGACGAAAATTCCTTCACGAAGGAAAATGAGTAACACAAGCCGTCAAATATGAAATATGAAATAATGATACCACACACAGTGTATGTGGGGTCAACACACTTCTGGCAGGAGTGCAACAAGTTTAATTTTTTGAGCAGGGGAATTTATAGGGGTAAAATTAGCCAGAGGTAAAGAATAATTATAATCAGAAAGCATAGTACAACAGTAACAATACCTAAACTATGGGTGTGACTGTAAAAATTCTAAGTTACAAGAGAGAAGGTCACAACTCAAGGTAACTCCTAGCAAGCTTACTTTAAATGCAAAATTAGGATTAGAAGGGAGTAGGAAATATCTAGAAACTTGACCTTTCTGGACTGGTCTCTATTGTTTTAGAGGTTAAGTAAAGGGAGGAGCCAAATCCCCAAAAATGAGTTTCCCTATTTCTAAAGGAGGGTCAATAGTCAAGATCTGCATTCTGGTTATGCCCTTGATTACCAGAAACTGCAGCTGCAAAGAAGAGAGAAAAATTGTCTTTGCTTTTAGGGCTGGCTATATCCAGAAGAAGAGGTTCTCAAATATACTGAAATTTCTGAGCCAAAATTTTTGATAGAGAACATTATTTTGCCTGATATATACAAAGGAGAGATAGTCAAATACTAGCTGAAAATGTACTGCCAGGAATCTCTTTGGAAATTCCTCAACCATCCAAGCAGGGGAAAAAGACATTCACAGCGTGCCTTTTGAGAAACTCCATGGGGGTTAAATTAGTTCTACCCACCAGGAAAAATCTGAGGATACATCTGGTGGGCTAAGCCCCCCTAAAAGCTTAGGTAGGCCCTGGCATCAATCCCCCTGCATCCCACATAGTCCCCTAAGACAGGAGTGATTTCTCAGTGCATAGCCAGGAGTAACCCCTGAGCATCACCAGGTGTGGCCCCCAAAACAAAAAAGAACTTTCTCAAATTTTACAAATTCTGGGGACTATCAAGTCCAGGTAAATCTTGATGCTAACTTTGCTGGAAGTGCTAACTTACAACCTCAATTTAGAAAATTAAAATGTTAGCTGAACATTCAACTTAATTATCTTCCTTCAAAATATTGTGAAATTTCCTAACCTCCTACATATTAATAAACCACTTTCTCCCATAATAGTACTTTATACTGTTTAGAAAGTTTGCAATTATTTTAAAAAGACTTTGATTTTCAGTTTTGGGGTCACACCCGGCAGAGGTTACTCCTGGCTTTATGCTCAGAAATTGCTCCGGGCAGGCTCAGGGGACCATATGGGATCCCAGAATTTGAACCACCGACCTTCTGCATGCAAGGCAAATGCTTTACCTTCATGCTATCTTTCCAGCCTCTACTATATTTTTTCTTAATAGAGAAGTCTATAAGGCTTACATTTATTAGGCTTTAATTCTGTACCTTACCACCCACTTTTACCCCAGCGTTTTAATCCATACATTCACTTGCAAAGTCAAAGAAATTTACATGCTTTGGTTCAGCACATTTTAAATATACTTTATTATTAATTTTTGGTTTTCCCAGATAAAATAATGAATTTTATTCATAGAATTAGTGTCATCTTAACATTTCAAAAATAGCAGCAAATTCCCTAAATACCTTAAAGAACAGTGCTTCTAACACTTTTAAGTTCTTTGTTCTAATGTTTCCCACTAGAAATTTTAATATCTCTTATCTCATTACAGATATTATTATACAGCCTTATAAATTTCTCTGTTGAATGCCCATGTTTCATGATGAAGTTGGAACCCCAAAGGGCTGCTTCTGTGTTGCAAGTAGCCCTATCTTGTCTAGAAATTTAGTGTTTGAATGTTTCTGAATTTCTCTGACACTATGCTTTGTTAAATTGGAAGATAGACACCAAACTTAAATATATTTTACAGTAATCTACAGATTATCTATTAAGTTATGTATTTTAAATCAAAATCAGACCACAAAAGTTCATCTTTTTAAACAAGTGTATGTGATTGCCTGTGTCTTACTGTTATGCTATTAAGTCTCCACTTTACATATGAATCAAGTAGAGCACTTGTGACAGTGCAGTTCAGTAGGGTCCAGGTCACTTCCAGTAGACTGCAACTAAAGGTGATGCTGTTACTTTTGTCCATGAATCACATTATAAATTCAATATTCTAGAGTAGAGATATTTAGATTTTCTTGGACCTATCAGAACCCAAGTGCTCTTTGTCTTTCCTTCCTAGCAACTCAATGAAGTTTTCTAAGCTGCTTGCAATAACTCTCGTAGCTGCTTCACTGCTGCAGGATTCATTTACCTGGTAAGCACCTTATCAAACTCTAATGTTACCTGTCAACATGAATGCCTAGCCTTTGAAAAATGGAGATAGACCTTCTAAAGTCTCATGTCAATCACTGTAAACTGTGTGCAGTTTACCTACTTAATGCCCCTTCTGAAGTCTCAATATTCTTATATTCCTCACAAATATTTCTCAAAATATCTATGTCCCTTCTTCTTTCAAAGCCCACTCTTTGGGAAGGAAATAATATATTTGTTCTATAAAAGCATAAATACTAGGGAAATTTGTCTTCATAATTTTATTAGTGTTCTGGTATTATAAACAAAAGAATAAAGAGTGAAATAATTTTACCTTTAGTAAAGCTGGAGAGTTGTAGAAAAGGAATAGCTGGATTTTGAGGGGAGCTGAACTTAAGAACTTTCCTAATTATTACATAATTTCAATATGTAATTATTTCCTTTACCTATGAGAAAAATTATCTTTAGACCACTTAAAAAGCAATTTGGTAAGTGGGTTTCAATAATGGGCAATTCCAAGGGTTTAGTGCCAATAAATTTATCCATTAGAAAATGTAGAAATTGAAATGTGTTCTTAAAAGTCTATGGAGGACTTTGAAGAAAACAAACGAAGCAAATATAATATAAGTCATTTACAAGAGTCTCTTCAAAATTGGTTAAACAATAACAAAAAAAATGTGAATAAAACCCCCAAATTGGGGTTGGAGCAATAGTACAGCAGTAGGGCACTTGCCTTGTGCCAGGCTGATCCAAGATGGACCTTGGTTTGATCCCAGGTGTCTCATATGGCTCCTGAGTCAGGAGTGATTTCTGAGCACATAGCCAGGAGTAACCCCTGAGCATCACAGGGTGTGGCCCCAAAACAAAAAACAAAACAAAACCAAATTTTTTTTATCTTTGATTTTCCAGAAATATGTCAAATGCAAGTCACCAAAGAAACTGAGAAAGAATTTAAAACCAGGGAGACTAGTAGTTTCAGCTCATCTAGATATGGAACATTCTAAATGTTTTTGAGAATTCCAGTAAATTTCACTAAACAAAAAATCTAACTAGGGAATATATTCATGTGCTTAGGGTGACATATCAAGGTATTTTGGAAACATATAAATAGATTTTAATTATTTAAGTAACACTCTTGAGGACTATATCTACTCTACCAGTAATATGTCTACATATTACTTATAAAGAAAAAATTCATCTTTGGCTGTTGGTGGCCTTGGAAGAGTGGGCTGCCAGAATTTTCTTTTTGCAAAGAAACAGTAGATTTTATAAAGAGAATATTTGAAAGGCCAAAACTAAAATGAGCACTGATATTTAAAAACACATACCTACTTGTTTTTTGTTTGTTTGTTTTGTTTATTGGTCACACCCATTGGTGCATAGAGTTTACTCCTAGTTCTGTGCTCAGGGATAATTCCTTAGAGTGCTCAGGAGACCTATTCTGGGGCAGAGCTTAACCTGGGTTTTTCGGTGTAAGGTCAGTGTCTTAACCCCTGTTCTTCTCTTTGGCCCCTCAATTTACTTCCTTAACATATTCCTATTTAACTTCAGCTAAATGTTCTTTGTGTGTAAAATAAGTATTAGAAAGAATGTAGTCAATAAAATGCCTAGATTTATACTCTGATTTTACATCTTGAGAAAGCTTGATCACTGAAAATACAAGAAAAAATAAAAACTACTATCCTATGAACAGAGGACAGTTCTTAGGTATAACACGTAAAGGGAAATTATGTTTCCATGAACTTACCATTTTAAATGTATTTGAATGTTATATATTATATATATTTATGTGTGTACATTTGTGTACACATTCAATGTGTATATTGAACATGCATGACCTCACACATGCATGGAAGTTCTTAGGGGACCATGTGGGTGCCAGGAATTGAACCCAGGTAAGCCATGTGCAAGACAAGTGCCCTACCAGTTGGACAATTTCTCCAGCCCTGATTTTTGGCTACTTTAAATTTATTAAGTGAGTTGGTAAATGACTGAAAAGTGTTATTTGGGGAGGAATTGTTGGCTTTGAGACTGCTATTAGATCACTGCAATTTCAACTTAGTGTTCTCTAACATTGTAAGAATTTAATATTTACTCTCCTGATAATAATTTTTGAGATATAGTGTAGCTTCTATTTAGGTATAATAATTATTTATCTAGTAACTATTATGACCAATTTATTCCTACATGGTTAGGAATATATTGTACACAATATATTCCTGGAATATATTACTGCTTTCTGAAGCTTACATTCTAGACTCCAAAGGGTGGTTATAATGGTATTTTTAACATAAGTGTTAGGGAAATAATGTAGAACAAAATTAAGTAGAACATGTAGTTATTGGTGTTCCTATTTTTAAATCGATTCAAATACTAAATGTACTGAACATTAAATTTATGTTATTTATCTTTTTTTTTCTTTTTTTTTTTTTTTGTTTTTGTTTTTGTTTTTTTTTGTTTTTGGGCCACACCTGTTTGACGCTCAAGGGTTACTCCTGGCTATGTGCTCAGAAATCGCCCCTGGCTTGGGGGGACCATATGGGACGCCGGGGGATCGAACCGCGGTCCTTCCTTGGCTAGCGCTTGCAAGGCAGACACCTTACCTCCAGCGCCACCTACCCGGCCCCAGTTATTTATCTTTAAAGACAGAAAATGGTTCTCTTTCTCAGATAAGCCACATCACATGTTCTTGTCTCCTAGGTTTATTGTGGTTTGTAGAAATATCACTGTGGAGACTCTGGCTGCTTTCCTAGGGAACTTCTTCCACCTTAAGTCTGGGCAGATCAGTATTGAAATTGTATTTCTGGGATAGTAAGTGTATCTATCTGTCTGGCTTATGGCTCTAATTTAATGATTGAAACATATGTGTTTGTGTATGTTTGTGTATGTGGCTTCTTAGAATAGCAATCAATCATTAGGAAAAAATAAAATGGAAAAGAAAAGCAATCTTACAAAGTCAACCTCAGAAAATATTACAGAATATGTATTTCCACATGGCTTTTTGTACATGAACTATTTTTAAGTAATTTTGCAGTATTTAGATTATATTTGTCATATATTTGGCAAAATTCTGTACCCATTTCTTGTTTACTTTATAAACAATAGTTCCAATTCTAGAAATTAAAAACGTGAATTTTAAATAAAACAAAAAGTATTTATCATATTTTTTTGGCAGAGAGAGGTGTCTCTTAAATAGTACCAGTGGTCTAGATGGGGGGTGGTCAGTCCCAGCATTCTCAGTCCATAGTGCCCAGTTATTCAATGCCTATGCCCTTTAGTGCTGGGGACAATCAGTTTCACCTCAATAACACTCAGGGGTGCCCAATGGTGTTAAGAGGACCTTTAGAGTTATACCCAGTGGTGCTTAGATGAACCTAAGGTTTCTCACTTGCAAGCATATCCTCCTGAACCTCTACTATATCACCCACCCCATAAAGCAATTCTCTGGTTTTTTGTCTTACCATGTTTGTTTACTAGCAAAGAATGCTTTGTGAAACTCTAAAAAAAATACACGCATAATACAAAAATGTTAATAGTAGAAAATGATTTATTATTTTATTTTGATTTCCAGTGATACTGAACAACTTATACATGTTTTGGCAGTTTCATTTCCTTTAAAAATTATTTGTTTCTTTAATCCTTTTTAATTTACCTTGATACTCAACTAGGACAGCAATTCAATACCAGGGTTTACCAATAGATTGCAGCTGTATCCTACTCTGCCAGGGACCACCCATACTATCTTAAGGGTGTTTCGGGACCTCTGGGACTGCGAGTGATGTCTAGAAGGTCATAGTACTGGAAATTGATTCTGGATGATATTAAACATTGGGCTACAAATTTTAAATTGCTGCTATTATATTGGGTCATTAACCTTTTTATGTGATATGATTTTATCTAGTTGGGCCAAAATGCCTGATTGGCATATGGCCAACTCAGATTCAATTCCTGGCTCTACATATGGTCCTCCAACCTCTGCCAGTAGTGATCCCTGAGCACTGCCAATTGTAACAGAAACAAAAAAAAATATTCTGTCTCATTTGATGTTAAATTTTTGGCTAGGCTTTTATTTATTGGTTTGGTTTACAGATCACATCTAGTGATGTTCCTGGCTCTGAGCTATAACATTGTTCCTGACAGTTCTAGAAAGGACCAATGTTGGGGATTGAACCCTAGCTTCTTGCATGAAAAACATGTGCTTGGTTTTCTTCCCCCATTTTCATTGAGTTTTATGACTGATTTTATTTTTATTTTGACACAGAACCAATTGATTTACATGTATGCCAATCCACTAATATTTCAATGTTTTCTTTTATAACATTTTTTTTTAGAATTTTAATGTTTTCTTTTTGGGGGAGGCAGGTAGTGTGGGAAGCATGTCTGCTGTGATCAGCACTTACTCCTACTTCTATTCTCCAGGATCATTCTTGGCAGTGTTTGAGGGAAAGACAGAATGCAAGTGCTACATATCAAAATGATGTTAGATGAGTGAAAGGCAAGACCCTGAGACTCTTAGCATATAACCTTTCAGTTTCATCAATAATGTCACAAATAAAATTATTTTATTTTAATACAACAACTTTATTTTTATACAACTTTATGTATATATTTATAGGTATAAAAGTGTCATATATAATCGTATATATTTTATTCATTAATTAATCATATTTTCAGATTATGTTTAATTTAACTAATCTAATTTTCAGAGCACTCAAGTATTTGTTAATCTGATAAATCAGCTTAACAAAAAAGTTTCAGTATACTACAAAAATAGTACGTATTAGTAATACAAATAGTACATATTAATTGTCCAAAATAGTACATTGTATATATAGCAATGTCTAATCATTGTAAAATTATTTATGTTTTGTACTAGCACTACTTACATTTGATTTATATATTTAAAAATTCAAGGAATACAAACATTAAACATTACTAAAAACAGGTATGAAAATAATATAAAGTAGAATTATTGACTTCATCAACCATAGAGTGTTCAAAATGTTTATTATAATTCATATATGAAATACCAAAGTCATGATTGTTTAAATATGTAAAAGCACTAAAAAGTGGAATATTCTGCTGCAAATGTGGAAAAATTGAGATGATCTTTATACAGGTATATTTTTATATAAAATAAAAGTGATATTTCAAGTCTGGTTAACTTAAATACAATATGGGACTAGACAGATAATACAGCAAGTAAAATGTTTGCCTTGTGTGCTAACAAATGAGGGTCCATATCTTACATGGCATAGAGTTCAAGATTAAACATTGAGCACATCCAAGTGTCACCTTAAAACAACAACAGCAAAATATAGTATGGGGTCTTGAATCGTATTTTCTCATATCACTATAATAGTTTAGACCTAAGATTCAGATATAGTCTTAAAACTAAACTGAGTCATGTTAGCATCACCAAATAGATAATTGAGGTTAATAATGGAAAATAAATATCTCAAAGAGGAGATTAGATAAATTGCTAAATAAATATATCAATTTCTTTTATTGTTTCGTTGTTTTGGTTTGGTTTTTGGGTCACTTTGTACCCTGAGGGATTACTTCTGGCTATGTTCTCAGAAAGCGTTCCTGTCGGGGCCCGAGCGATGGCACAGTGGTAGGGTCTTTGCCTTGCAAGTGGCTGACCCAGGATCCCAGGATTGATGGGGGTTCAATCCCAGGGTGTCCCAGGTGGTCCTCAACCCAGGAACGATTTCTGAGCGCATAGCCGGGAGTAACCCCTGAGAGACACCAGGTGTGGCCCAAACTAAAAAAAAAAAAAAAAGAAGAAGAAAGAAATCAACCTTGGTTGGGGGACCATCTGGGACACCCGGAATTGAACCGAGGTCCTTCCTGGATCAGCCCATACAAGGCAAACTCCCTACCGCTGCACTATCGCTCTAGCCCAAAATAAATATAACTATTACTGAACCCAAGTTAATCTTTTTTATCTCTACTTTTGTTGTTGTTGTTGCTTTAATTTGCTTTGTTTTGGGGTCACACACGGTGACGCTCAGAGTTTACTCCTGGCTATGTGCTCAGAAATCGCTCCTAGCTTGGGGGACCATATGGGAGAGACCCCACAGGATCAAAACAGGGTTCATCCTAGGTTAGCTGAATGCAAAGTAAAAAGCCCTAGCGCTGTGCCTCAGCTCTGGCCTCTTTATTCCCACTTTTTATATTTTATTCTCTATATAGAGTTGCTCCTTCATTGGAATTGGAAGCCCTATTTAAATGCTACTTGGCCTATACAACTTTTGTTTCTGGATCTGCATGGAAAGGGAGGATCTAAAAAGAATTACTGTAACATTTAGCTCTTGTAATTGTAATATTGTAATATTTACAGTGTTAGAATATTTTGTTCTCTCAAAAATTTATTACTCAAGTTCCTCAAAATAATAAAAACTAGATTAACTTAAAAAACTATAAAGAAAATATAGCAAATCTCCAACTTTCTTTTGTGAAGTATTTCAACATGTTTCAAGCAGATCTCCCTATTTACTTACAGTAATATTTAAATTGCTTGTTTTACAAAATTTTCTATCTAGAGCAATCATATTTTTCAGTTTAAACGAGATGGAAAAGCTGTGGATAGTACGAAATAATTGATATTGTCTTCTAAATAGAGTTCTTACCAAATGACAGAATTCTTAGAGTCAATAAACTCGAAATTCTTCTAAAAATACTGGCTGCCTATTGTTTAGGGAAACAGGAAAAAACATATTAAAACTCCATTAAAGTTAGGATTC
The DNA here is from genome assembly GCF_024139225.1 of Suncus etruscus. Classification (NCBI taxonomy): domain Eukaryota; kingdom Metazoa; phylum Chordata; class Mammalia; order Eulipotyphla; family Soricidae; genus Suncus; species Suncus etruscus. The sequence continues at coordinate 145,131,353 of NC_064851.1, forward strand.
AACCTAATGAAGAACATCTAACGCATGTCTGATCAAAACCTGGTTCCAATCATAGTTTAAGTTTCACAACACTGTATGAATCATCGTCATCAGCAAATATGTGTAAAGTCAACAAAGAATTGAAGCAGACCAAGGGAAAACCTCAACTGGTAGAGCTCATGACTGGTATTTGGGAGGCCTGATTCCAACTGCTAGTACTGCATGAACTCCCGGTTATCATCAGTTATATGCCTGAGCATCATCAGTTATATGCCTGGGCATCTTCCCAGCACGACAGGTTTGGTCATAGTGGCATTGTAGTATTGTGGTTGTGTACCCAGCAGTCTCATTACCATGAGGTATGTCTTGGTCCAATCTGAGACTTGCTGACTACTAGATTGACCTCTTCCAGGAGGTGATCTGAGATCATCAAGACTAATAGATATAACATCTATAAAAATGAAAAAAAAAAACTAAAACAGGAACCAGAATAGTAGTACAGGGAGTCAAGCATTTGCTTGCATGTGACCAACCTGGGTTTGATACCCAGCATCCCAAATGGTCCCTTGAGCCCTCCAAGAGTAATTCCTGAGGGCAGAGCCAGTAGTAAGCCATGAGCATCTCTAGGTGTGGTCCAAAAAGAAAAAAAAAGGAAAGAGAGAAAGAGCTTGAGAAAAAAAGAAAGGAAAAGAAAGAAAAATGAGAAAAACCAGGAAAGAAAAATTAAAGAGTCAAGAGCAACAGAACAGAGGTAATCTTGTGTTACATGTGGCCAACCTAGGTTCATTTCTTAGCACATTATATAGTTCCCAGCCCTGCCAGTAGTGACTAATGAGTTCAGAACTAGAGTAAGCATAGAACACCACTGGGTGTAGCCTCTAAGAAATGTAAAAGAATGGAGTAATCCTTTCCCAAAGAACTGGCACAAGACAAGTTTGCCCACTCTTGCCACTTCTATTCAATACGGTAATGGAAATACTTGCCAGAGCAGATAACAAGGCTTTCAATAGGAAAAGGAAAAGTCAAGCTCTCATTAATTGAAAATAACAAAAAGCTATATTTAGAAAATCCTAAGGACTTTACCAAAAAGCTCCTAGATATAATAGAGTTGTATAGTTAAGAGGCAGGCTACAAAATTAACATGAAAAAATGCATGACATTTTTATATACAAATAATAAAAGAGAAGAAAGATATTTAAAAGCAATCCCATTTACAATTGTGCTTTATAAAAATCTAGTATCTTTATGTTAATTTAACTACAGTGTTGAAATACATATGCAGAGAAAAGTACAAAGCACTGCTTCAAGAAAAAGAGAACACAAGGAAAGGGAACCACCACCTAACACCACCACCAGATATATTGCAATCCCAATAAAGAAAACCATGCTAGTTTTTCAAAGAAATAGATCAAGCATTCTGGAAATTCATATGGCACAATAAATCTCTGTGACTAGCTAAAGCATTCCTAGGGAAATATAAATATAGGAGGCAGAACTTTCCAAAACTTCAAATTGTACTAAAAAACAGCAGTTATTAAACAAAATAAATTGGAATAAACACAGAATTTTAGGTCAATGAAATAGACTTGAATATGATGAGACTGATCCTCAGGTATGTAGCAATTAATCTTTAATAAAGGGGCAAAAAAATAAAAATTGGTTCAAGGAAAGTCTGGGAAAACTTGGCCAGAAAGCAAAAAAAAAAAAAAAAAAAAAAAGTGAAATCAGACCACTCTAATGACATGCAAAATAGTCCACTAAAAAGTATTAAAGATTTTGGTATTAGATCTGAAAGTATAAGATACATCAAGAAAAACATTGAACACTTCATAACATGGAAGCTAAAGACATCTACAAGGATGAACATCATTGGCCATACAAATAGAAGCAAAGACATTAAACTGAGAAGCTTCTTCACCTCAAAGGAAATGGTGTCTAGAATAAAAAGATTACTCACATAATGGGAGAAAATATTCACCCACTACTCGTCTGATAAAAATATCTATGTTATACAAGGCACTGATAGAGCCTCACAAAAAAAAATTTCTAACCCTATTCAAAAATAGGAGAATAAACAAACATTTCCTCAAAAAACACAGATGGCCAAAGGCATTTGAAAAAGTGCTTCACATCATTAATCATAAAGCAGATGCAAATCAAAACAAGATTTCATCTTACATAACAGAGATTGGCACTCATGACAAAACACAAGAACAACCAAAGCTGATACAGATGTGGAGAGAAAGGAACTCTCATTCATTGCTGGTTGGATAGTTTACTGGTCAAGCCTTTTTGAAAAACAATAATGATATTCCTCAAAAAACTAGAATTCACGTTTCCATATGATTCTGCAATGGCACTTCTAGGAAATATATTTAAGAAGGCCAAAACACAATGTAGAAAAGTTCTCTGCATTCCTGTATTCATCACTGCATTATTCATGATATCTAGAGTCTGGAAACAACTCGAGTGCTGGAGAAAAGATGTGTGGATAAAGGAACAGTGATACATCAGAGACTGGAATACTGTGTAGCTGTTAGGAAAAAATGAAGTCATATTTGCTTATTCAAGATGGATATGTATAGGATTATATTAAGTCAAATATAACCCACTCATTTGTGGGATATAAATAAAGAGTATGTCAATAGAGATAAGGGCCATGAGCTCCATCCATGGTAGGAAGCTTGCCACAAATTATTGGAGTGCAGTTAGGGTAGAGAAAAGACCCATATGAAAATGATAGTTGGAAATGATCACTGTGCACAAGAACTGGGTGTCTAAAGGACATAAAGTAATATACATAGTACTCATTCAGCAATAATATTGTAAACCACAGTGTCTAAAATGAAATAAAAAATATATAGAGAGAAAGAGAAAAAAAGAAAAATGTCTATTCTAGAAGCAGACAAAGGCATGTGAAAGGGGACATGGATGGCAGGAAATGTGTAATGTTGAATGGTGTTGTAAGTTGTCTTACTGCAATGAAATCAATAGTGAACATCTTTGAAACTTGTGGAAAAAAACCTGTATTATGAACAACCTTATAGCCATGGTGTTTAAAAAAAAGTACATTAAAAAAGATTGGAGTAAGAAAAAATGGTCTAAGCATAATCATTCTACATCCCACAGACGGAAGTAGTAGTTGCTTCTATAATTTTCTGAAACCTGAAGACTTAGAATTCATACTCATTGAGTGGTTGTTTGCTTTGAGCCAAACACACTCTCAGCATCTCATTCTCTCATATCCTGAAATAGATATGCAGGTGGTTGCTTTAACAAGCTTATAAAACAGCACTTGATATAAATTCAAATTTATATAAAATAATAACTATATGTTTCACTATTTTAAAACAGGCTTACATCTGTGTTAGCTACTTTATGCCCAAGGCTATGATTGCAACCCTCTGCATTTGTATGTATCACTTCCAGCACTGAATCTTATATGATAACATCCTATCACAGCTCTTACCCAAGTATCTTCTCTTTCTAAGTGGACATTTTATGACGAAAGAAACCATTAGAAAGCCCCAAATGTTTACTCTTACTGTTGAAAAATAGGTGGAAGCTGCAGGAGCATGCTTGATTCTAGCCAATCCTTTGAGCAGGGATTTGCATGAAGAAGATACTGTGAAAATTATGAGGTAAGAAGCTGGCGGTCTGAGGGTTGGAGAGAAATTAGGTTAGGTAGGGCTCTTGCTTGCTGAGTATGATACCTGGCATAGAATATGGTTTACTTTGTATGGCCAGGAGTGTTCCCTGAGCACAGAGCCATGGGTAATCCTGAACACCACCTGTCTGGCCCCAAACCCAAAAATATAAACAGAAGGAAAAAGAAACTGGTACTGTGCTTTATGCATTACATTGCTGATTTTATTCCATTTTTAAAATAAAGTCCAGTGCACAGGACTAAACAAAAGATGTAACCTGTAAGAATATTAGTCATCATATTTTAAGTATCTGGTTATTACTTTGCTGCAAAGATTGTCAGAATTAAAATTGAAGTAAAAAATAAAAATAAGAGGGAACTGAATCCTCTTTGTGTCTCCATATGTATTTTTCTAAAGTTGCATATAGATAATAATTACTTCAATAAAATAAAAATACACATAATAGTATCTGGTAACTGTTTATATATGGCCACTATAACAAACATTCCTAATGTATTTTTAATAAATAATTTTAAAGAAGGATCCACTTAGTAGATTCAATTAGTAGAGTTTGCTTAATCAAATTTTCTCCAGCAGTTTTGATAAAAACAATGTGTGTGGTTTAATATGAGTAATTGTAATTGATTATGCTAAGTAGTTAAAAGATTAGAGTCATTATTACCACTTTCAATTCTGAGTATGTCTCAGTTGAGATTTTGGATATGTTGCAGCAACATATCCAAACTATCATAATTATGAATTTATAATATGTGTTATACATCACTTTTTAGTACCCAGAACAGAATAAATATGTTTCTTGCTGAAGATGATCTTGTAAATAGTGAGTAAAAGATGATACTTTGTGCTATCAACAATGCAGGTGACATAAACATTAGTTTCTTAATTTCTAATATTAATAAATGTACAATACATTTAGTCTGTGAGCTGCTTTATGTTATAGAAATATAAGCTCTACATTAATTAATATATTTGAGTTTAAAGTATAAACTGTCTTACATGTATGTTCAATAATTATAAATATCTTAAAAATCAAGAGGTATTTTTCATATATTTAACTAGATCACTAAAATAACAGAACTCATTAGATTTCATTAAACAGAAGATTTTGAGCTAATGAACAACATCAATATTATGTCTTTATTGAGTTTTAGTTTTGTTTTGGATCACAGTTGCATTTCAGTCTAGAATCACTTCTCTCAATGTTTCAGAGACCAAATCTGGTTCCAGGGATCAAATCTGGGTCAGCTAAATGCAAGTCAAATACCCTACTTGCTGTGCTATATCTCGTCAACTCCTCCATACTTTTCTCCCCTGCCTTTTAATATGTTTATTTGCACACCAGCTTGAATATAATAGATAAAAATGATTGTACTTGACTGATTGATCTATTTGTTGTTGCTATAGGGTGCTCTCTGTAAAAATACTATTTCCCTAAAACCAGAATTATCATACAGATACTTCATGCCCATAATAAGACATTATAGCATTTTAGTTCCTCTACTCTTTTCTTTTAAAGTTCATGGAACTAAATAAACAGTTTATAATTTTATGGTCTCTATATAAAATTTTTTGTAATCATACCTTGAAAATGTTTTAACCATAATTGAAAGACAAATAGCTTTTTATGCAAGTAAAAACTAAAAGAATTTACTACTACTAGAACAAGATTACAAGAAAAGGCAAAGGAAGTTTTTAAAAATTGAAGGGAAGGTACAAATCAGAAACAAACAAAAAATGACAAAAATGTGTAAATTATGCTGAAATAGATAAATAATAATAAAATCCAGAATGATTAATACATTGGATCTGTTAAATTATGTTTAGGTGTTTACATTACAGATGCTTACATTAGTTTTGACATTATTGGTTTTACTTACATTAAAGCTATAAAATGTGGGAGATGGATACGGGTACTCTAGTTATGGGAGTATGTATGTGGTGCTGGTCTTATGTTCATGAAAAACCCCTAATGATAGTATTGTAAGCCAAAAAATAAATAAATTTTAAAATATAAATTATGACAAAAAAACAGCAATGGTTTGTAAAGGCAGGCAGAGTTAAATTTGCAGCTTTAAAATATTATGGAGAAAAAATTGCTAAAAAGTTAATGTTTATTTTTAAACATTAATTGCTAGTTAATGTTTACATTAATACAGATGTCATGAATATAATTTTATATAAGTCCTATGATAACCACAAAGAAAAAACATATAGTTGATAGACAAAAATAACTAAACTTAAGTATATTCCCTTAAAATATTTTCAAATTATAAGGAAAAGAGCAAAAATAAGAATAAAACAGAGGACTTACAAAACTAGCAAACAAGTGACAATGAATGTACACCCATCAGTTATCACTTGAAATGTAACACTTAAGGTGAATTTGTCAATAACAAAGTAGATATTCTCAAGTGTTTGTAAAGAAAAAAATACTTATATGTATTTTGATTATATGATACTTCAATTGTAAGGACCCTCAAAGTCTGAAAATGAAGTGATAGAAAACTATAAATTGAAGCTGGAAACCAAAAATTTGGGTAAATTTGTGCTAATGTTAGATAAAATAGACTTAAGAAAAGTATTTCAATAGAGGCAAAGCAAAGTATTCTGTAATTATAAAGGGACACTACAACATATATTTATGCAACCAACACAAGAAATTATCACTTATTAAGCAAAAATGCACAAAATATATAAAATGTATACAATATATGTATATGTGTCAGCCATAAAAATAATTAAGTTTTGATATTTATGAAAACATGGGTCAACTTGAATGTGTTACATTAATGTGTAAACATGGAGAAAAAAAATAACATATACATTTTCTTATATTAATTGGTGGAATTAAACCAAATCAAAACACAATGGAACTCCTGGAAAAAAGATTAGTGGTGACCCTATTGGAATTATGGGGTAAATGGATGGGTGGAAAGACTTGGCTCTCTGGGGCTGGAGTCTAGTGACTTCTCCCAATTGAGTGAGTAATGATGGTTGATGAAACCTGAAGAGAGCTTTCCCTGGAAAGTGACTTTTTCCTGAAGAAAAAAAAAAAAAAAAGCTAAATCACAGAGTGACATTCTGGTTTGTCCCTGCTTAGCAACTGGAAAAGACTGAGGGGACCTGACACCTTTGAGGGTTTCTCTTCTGTCTCCTGCAAATCTCCTGAGAAGACCAAGAAAGGCCCAGCAAAATCTGTCTCCTAGAGGTGCCCAAGCAGAAAGGTCAAGAAAGATTGAGTGAAAATCAGCTTAAAAAAAAAAAAAAGGAAATATAGGGTAAATGGGCAAATGTTGTCAAAAACTTATAAACTCTCAGTTAAATATAAATTAATTTCTCAATTTAAAATATAAAATTAGTGACTTCAGCTAATAGTCTATAGTATATATGTAACTTGATAGGTGGATAGATGTTAAATATACTCATAATGAAAGAAAAATGCAACAATTGTAGTAATTGATGCTAAGTAGAACTACTATGGTATCTCGGACTATCAAATATTAAATGAGTTTGAATAATGTTGTGCATCTGAAATTAGTATTTTTCCATGCTTGATCTAGAATAATTAAAACAAAATGAAAAAATACCTAAAAACATAAAATTAGAGATTTAAGCCAATTTAAATTTTCTTTTTTTTTTTTTTTTTTGGATTTTTGGGTTACACCCATTTGATGCTCAGGGTTACTCCTGGCTAAGCGCTCAGAAATTGCCCCTAGCTTGGGGAACCATATGGGATGCAGGTGGATCAAACCCCGACTAGCTCTTGGCTAGCTCTTCTAAGGCAGACACCTTACCTCTAGTGCCACCTCACTGGCCCCCAATTAAAATTTTCAGCTCAAAATATTTTCATATTTAAAACTGGGAGAAGTTGATACTTAGATTCACTTGAATTTTTCTTTGTACAGTAAATAAAATTAAAGATATTTATCCAGAAAGAATTTTATTGTATGTAAATGCTTAATGTTTGATCTACTTTCTGCCATAAAACAGTTTTCTGCCAAAAATTCTCAGTTGGGACTGAAATAGTGATGACAATATCATCTGCTTTGCTCAACTAAAGCTTGAATTTTTCGCCCAAGGCTGATTGGTAGTAGGATTGTGCATCTTTCTGACATCTCTATTTATTAAGCAAAGTACAAAGGTAATATTGCAAATTAATGTTGAGTATTGCTTTTATCCTCACACGTCAGAATTTGAAAGAGAAAACAAAACAACAATATAAGCAAGAAGGCCTCCCCAAGTGACCTTTGATATCTTGGTGGTGAACTGATAAACCTATAAGGAGGTACCAAGTATTATACTGACCTTCAAGAAGTTGATTATGTCATCCTTGCTTAAAAATATTATCTGGAGCCATGTTAATTGTCTCAAACCATGATCGAGGTATATGTCTCCAATTCCATGTGTCCTTTTATTTCTTGAAGCAGTGTTTTGTACTTATATTTTTATAGGTCTTTCATCTCTATAGACAAATTGACTGCAATGTACTTAATTTTTACAACACAATTTTGAATGGGATTGTTTGTTAACATCTCTTCTCTTTCATTAATTGTATATAGAATGACCATATTTTTTGTGTTAATTTTGTATCCTGCCACTTTATTTTACAAGTATATTGTTTCTAGAAGATTTTTAGTATTCTTTAGGATTTTCTAAATATAGTATCATGTCATCACAAACAGTAAGAGCTTGACTTCATCCTTTCCTATCTGGAAGACTTTGATATATTTTTCTTGCTTAAGCTATGAGAAGTACTTCAAGCACTATGTTGAAAAGAAGTGATGAGTGGGATAGCCTTGTTTTGTGTCAGATCTTAGAGGAAAAGCTTTTAGTTTTCCCCATTAAGCATAATATTTGTCACAGCATTGTGGTAAGTAGCCTTAACTATGTTGAGAAGTTCCTTCCATTCCCATATTGTTGAGAGTTTTTACCATGAATGGGTGTTGGAACACATCAAGTGCTTTTTCTGCATCTATTGATATGGTCATACAATTTTTTATTGATATGGCATATTATATTGATTGACTTGAGTACCATATGTTAAACCACCTTTGCATCCCTGGATGGAATCCTTTATCATGATGTATGACTTTCTTGTTGAGCTGTTGGATTCTATATGATAGTATTTTGTTCAGGATCTTTGCATCTGTGTGGATCTGTGTTCATCAAGGATATTGGCCTGTATTTTTCTTTTCTTTCTGTTTTTGTTTCTTTGTTTGTTTTGTATATGATTCTGCTTTTGGTATCAGGCTGTTAACTTCACAGAATTTATTCAGGGGAGTTTCTCTTTCAGTTAACTGGGAGAGCCTGAAAAGGATTGGCAGTAAATCTTTAAAGGTTTGAAAGAATTCAGTAGGGAATCCACCTGAGCCTGGGCTCTTTTTAGAGGGGGAGTCTTTACTACCATCCCAATTTGCTCAGTGATAGGTTTGGTTGGATATTCAAGATCATCTTTGTTCAAAATTGGAAGTTTACAGGAATCATAATTTTTTTATCAATTTTGTCCATGTTCTCTTATTTTGTGTCATCAAGGTTCTCAATATAATCTCTTATTAATCTGAATGTCTGTAGTATCTGTAGTAACCTCCCAATTTTCATTTCTGATTTTGGTTTATTAGAATTCTTTCTCTGTGAGTATTATCAATGGTCTATCTATCTCGTTTATTTTTTTCAGAGAACTAACTCTTGGTTTAATTGGTCTTTTGGATTGTTTGTTGGGGTTTCCAGTTGATTAATTTGTGCTATAAGACTTTTTATTTTATTTGTGCCTATTTTTCATTCATTTTGTTGGTCATTTTCCTATTTATAAGCTGTGCCATTAAGTTATTTATTTAGGCTTTTTCTTTCTTCCTGGTGAATGCTTGGATAAATTTGAATTACCCAAATTTATCCAAATATAAATTTTCCTCTTAATATTCTTTTGATGTGTATCACATGTTCTGATAATTCATGCCGTCATTTTCATTAGTTTCAAGAATCTTTGATTTTCTCTTGATTTCCTTCTAACACATTGGTTTCTCATCAGTGAGATGTTTAATTTCTAGGTGTTAAATTTTTCATGTCTTAAGTTCACTTCTATTTGCAGTGCATCATGGTATGAGAAGATACTTGAAACAATTTATATCCTCTTAATTATATGGACGTATGTTTTATGGCCCAACATGTGTTTGTTATATCTTGGAGAATGTATCAGATGCATTTATGTAAGTGTATACAGCTTTCTGAAGGTGAAAAACCTTATATAACACTGAGTCCTATATATAAAACACTAATATATATTACATATAATATATAATATGTATGTTCACTATATATTTCTATATATAAAATTTTAATCCCTATATATAAAATACTAATACATATGTATATCTCCAGAGTCATTATATTATTGTTAAGTTTTAGCCTGGTTGACTTATCAAAGGGTGACATAGCACTGTTAAAGCCTTCAACTATTATTCTGTTGCTAAATATGTCTTTCATCAAGTCTACCAGCAATTGTTTTAAGTATTTTGTGGTCCCTCATTGGGTGTATATATGCTTAGACTGTGTTTTCTTCCTATATAAACATCTCTTGATAATTAATAAATGCCTATCCTCTGTCTCATAACCATTTTAAACCTAAAATCTAAGATGTCTAATATTAGTATATCCACTCCAGCTTTTGTAAGAGAGTTGTTTGCTTTAATGATTGTCCTCCAACCTTTGACTTCGAGTGTTTTGTGTGACTATTCAGATGTATTTCTTGAAGGTAGCAAAATGTTAGATACTTTTTTCTGATCCACTTTTCCACATTTGTCTCTTAGTTTCTGTGTGTCAAATATTGAAGTGGAGAGAGAGATGACTGTCATTCTTTTGTAGGAGTTAGTGTGCCTGTTGGGTTTGCTTTTACTTAAAGTAGATTCTTCAGTTCCTTTTTAAGATTAGCTTTGATTATGTAATGTTTCTGAGCTTTCGTTATCCATGAAGCTATATATCCTTCCTGAAAATTTGAATGAAAGTCTGACTGGTAAAGTATTCTTGGTGAAGTGTTCATTTCACTGACTTTTGTCACTATATCTCATCACTGCCTTTGGGCCTGGAGGGTTTCTTGTGATAAACCTGCTGTAAATTTTAAGGATGCTTATTTAAAAGCAGTTTTCCTTTTTGATCTTGCTGCTTTCAGTATTATATCTATATCTGTGGTTTTCATGATTATTACTAGAATATGCCTTATTGTGCTTCTTTTTAGGTCTCTTTTAGCTGGTAAACTTTAAGCATCCAGAATGTACTTGCGATCATTCTTTAGCTCTGGGAACTTGCTTTCCAATAATGTACTTCACTGTTGATTCTTCATGAGAGGTTTCTTTCTGGGTCTCTGGGATCCCAGTGATCGTTATGCTATTTCTATTGAATTTATTCCAGAGTTATATTGCTCTGTCTTAGTTTTTTATGTTTTTTTCTATCTTTTTATTTATTTATGGCTCTTTCCAATCCCTTTGGCTGTATGGAGGTGTTATTTAGCTCATCTTTCATCTCACTGATTCTATTCTGAGCTACTGTTTCTCTGCCTTCAGTCATTTTTATATTTCACCTACCAAGTTTTTTCAGTCCTGTTATTTCTGCTTGAATTTTTCTCATTTTGTCTTATATCCTCTTCAGTCTTTTTGTTTATTTCAGTTAGTTCCATGATTTCTTTGAATTCTTTGTTTCCTCTTTGTGACCTTTGCAGTGTGATAGGTTGTGTGTGTGTGTGTGTCTCATTGACTAGTAAAAATGAGAAGCTACAGAGCTCATGTGGCCATGTTGTACCAGTCTAACCTCCACCCTTTCGCAAGGATGACCCTCTTACCTTGCTGCACTAGTCCTGCAACTTTTTCATGGTGGACAGGTAATAGTTTTCTTTTACTTAAACATGTATTTACAATTCACAATTACACTAGTACATATTTATGGTTGATGTACAAAGTTACTTAATCCTTCTTCTGCTGATTTTATTTTGCCTCTGTTCCACCTCTTCATTTTCTTTATTCTACCTCCAGCCTCATAACATGGTAATTTAAGTATTATAACAGAAGGTCATATTGAGTTTCATTTTTGTCTTGTTTGTTTAAATTATAAATACTGGCTATGCTCTAGACTCATTTCTGTACTGAGAGATGTCTCTGTGGACCATATGTGGTCCTGGGGATCAAATTTGGGTTAGACAAGTGCACCTACCAGGTACAAACATTACCTACTGTACTAGAAAGTCCAGCCTCACAAACTGATCCTTTTAAGGAATAGATAAAGCAAAATATACACTGGAAAGAAAAATACTGACTGAAACACATGCAATTATTTCCTAATTACAACTGTGATTCAGATTATGTGAATGTAGGTAGTCATGTACAGATCAAAACAATCATCAGGGATTGAAGTAATAGTATTGCAATTAGGTGCCTTGCACAGTGAACTCAGATTTGATTTTGGCATCATATATGGACCTCTGAGTCCTGCCAGGGATGATTTCAGAGTATAGTCAGGATTAAGTCTTGAGCACCTTTAGATGTGCCTCCAAAACCACATAAAAAAATGACCATCAGACAGCAGGAAGAAAAATAATGTAATTGCTGTTAGAGTGTACATACTTTACCTAGCACTTTCAGTTCATTTTACTACCTAGGAAATGACTGAGAAATCATCTAAGTTCTAAATAATGGAAGGCTACTGCATTATCCTTTATAATGATTGTGATTTTAATCTTCATGACTAGAGAAAATAAATACAATGAGCATTCTTTATGAAGACCTTATTTCTTTAATGAACTATTGAAAGTAGAGATGTGAAACCAACCCATTGTTACGTTATCCTCTTATTTTTAATCAAAGATGCGATCGAATTGAAGATACTTATCTGTCAATATTCATTACAAAATGGCTTTTGTAACATATTAATTAGGAGGGATTTCTGGCCACAGTATGAAAGAGAGATGAGAAAAAGAAGAGAGACAGAGAAAAATTAAAGCTGAAATTCAAGTTGAGATTCTAAACAAGAACATTTTGTTTGATATTTTTTATGCTATTCATATGCTTTTCTATGAAGTAGTAATTCCTGTAATAAACTACTGACTTAGTTTTACTGGAAAAGACTTCAGTATTGTTTGTACCCCTTTTTTCTTATTAGACTCTATCGATTTCTTTATCTGTAAAATAGAAATTAATTTTGTAACCTTTTTCTATTTTTTTTTTGTTTTTTGGCCCACACTCATTTGATGCTCAGGGGTTACTCCTGGATAAGTGCTCAGAAATTGCCTCTGGCTTGGGGGACCATATGGGACGCCGGGGGATCGAACCGTGGTTGCGATCTTTCCTTGGCTAGCACTTGCAAGGCAGACACCTTACCTCTAGCGCCACCTCGCTGGCCCCTGTAACCTTATTTTTCTAATAGTTGAATTGATATTTGTAATATTTCTGAATACTCATTAAAAGCCTTTGGGTCATAGACAAGCATTTTGACATTATCTGCATGGTGAGGTATTGTCCAGATAGAATTTTTGGCTGATCTTTTGAGGCACAGTATTATTTGCTTGTGTGCTATTTTTCTTTTTCTGGAAGTGTAAAATGACCATCTGAGGAGTGTTTTTTTGAATTGACCTTAAACTCTACAGTGTTTCATTGTTTATAGAAATTACAGATTTTCATCTGAGACTGTGACCTTTAAGTGTCCAATGCATTACCAGTGTGATGTAGGAAGGAAAAGACTGCAAATAGTACATAACATAAATCCTATTGGGAATATTACACTACATCAGAGATAGTTTCTCAAAGACCTTTGTTTTACTCAGACTCTATTTAGCCTTTTTTTAAAGATACCTTTTATCATTTATATATTTAATTTATCCTCAAATTTACTGTTGTCCTTAAAATCTTTTATTGCATTGATTGTACAATGACTTCTTAGACTCTCTTAAGTCCCCCAAAAGGAGATACTTATCTAGAGCTAAAGCATGATTACAGTTTTTCCTTTTTGTCTGTTTTGTATCAGTATACAACTAATAATACATTTATGAAACCAATATTGATCAGCCATAAGTAGTGAGAAACAAGTTAGATTGCATATAACTTATCACTTCCTTCTATTATCAGCCCCAAATTAGTGTAATTTTAGACATTAGAAAAATTATAATGTTCAGTAAGACACCTAAAATGCCAGGTGGAAGTAAACTAAGTTATGATGCTTTCACTTTATTTATAACTTTTTGCTAATAATAACTGAGGTGTATTCTTGAAAGTCAATTCTACCTTTGTCATTTTTCTAGTCAAAACCCAGTACAAATCTTTCTATGATCTAATATCAACATATTCTGGTTTATTATTAGCAGAACAGACAATCTGAATATTAACATTCTATTTTAAATACCAAAATATGCTTCATGTGGTATATTGTGCATTTCAGGTTTGTCCTAAAAATCCCTGGCAGCATCACTTCTTTAATGGACTGAGTAACACAATCTTGACTCATGTCTTTCTGATGATTTTGCTGGAATTAGTTTTCCTGAGTTTCCTGGAAGTGAAGACAAATATATCTCCAATATTTCATGTCACACTGTTCTCATGTTCACTAAGTGTTCACTTCAGATCAGGCTTCATGACTAAACCTTAAAATAAAAGAACGCATAATTTTTATGCCATGTATAAGCTTGCAGTCTGTGTGAGATAATTTTTCACTTCGTTCAGTTGATATGGCTATGAGTCACATTAGGATGGATTTACTTGCTAGTGAAAATTTTACCTTTGGGATTCTGGTGATTTCCAAGTGTCAAATACAGAGTGTTAGACATGTGACTTACATTCATTCATTACTCTGCTTTCAGACCTCCACCTTACTGCTTTCCTTTCAGGCTTTGCTTTGTGAAGATGAAATAATGTTGATAGCCATTGAATACATGTTTTATGAACCCAGGTATCTATACAAATTTTTCTTATAGTTGAGTGAGGGAGAAATGTTTATAATAAAGATTTTTAAAAATATATCTATATACAAGCATTTTGCTATTTGTTGGGAGCATACATTTAGTACTATTACTAATGATTTAAGTCAATCACTTCTAAGAGGGAAACTTGCTTATCACCAAGAGACAAATGAAAAAAAAAAAAGTACTAAGCTTCACTTATCATTAGGGAAATTCAAATCAAGATGACAGTGAAATATGATCTTCTGCCAGTGACAATGTCACATATCAAAACAGTAGTAAAATGTGTGCTGGTGGGATGTAGTAAAAAGAAACTTATGCATTGCTTGTTGATATGTTGTCTTTTTCAACCCCTGTGGAAAATAATATGGAGGGTTCACAGATCAGATTCAAGCTGCCATATGATCTATCAATTCTACTTTTTGGTATGTATCTTCAGACAGAAAAGTATTCATTCAAAAGTATGAATATAAACACCACTATTCATTGCAGTAATAAATACTACAGCTAAGAGTTGTAATCAAACTAGCTGTCCAAAATATATATGGATTATGAAGATATAGTATATGTATATACAATAGAATACTATGCATCTGCAAGAAATGATAAAATAATGCAATTTGCTGCAACATGTTTGGAACTAGAAGATATGATGTTGAGCAGAATAAGTCAGAAGAAGAAAGACCTCTTTTATTTGTGGTATATACAATAACCAACTAAGGGAATATAATGAAGTAAAAAGGGAATGCCTAGATTACACTTGAAACCCACCCCCACAAAGACTAGGGTGGATAAGGGCAAAGAAGAAAATAAAGGTAGAAATGAACATGAAAAAGGGATAAAGAGAAGTAACAGGTTGGGGCTTCTGCTATTCTGGTGATTTGGAAAAATGGTATAGCTATACATCCAAAGCATAGGCTCAGCAACACTGAAAATATGAGATCTAAGCTACAACCAACCACCAAACTTAGTAATGTGCCTGTCAAGGTAACAGGGAGAGGATGAGGGAATGGAAGGTGACGAAGTATGTTTCCACTAGTTCTGAATGTTGATACTGGTGATGGAATTGGTGATGAAATCTGATATGATTAAAACTCAACTAACAATAATTAAAACTCAACTTTGCTAATTACTATTTTTAATTAAATTAAAAGCTACAAAAATACCCTGAAAATTCACCTTTAGTATGGCAGAGTTTAACAAATTTTTCTTTTCTACTGTCTTGAATTTTCAAAGTAGAACTAGGTAAGCGATTAATATTTCTAAGGAATAGGTTATAAGGAAGTTTTTATTTTTATAACAAAAGAAAAACATTCTTCTAATGCTTAAAACTGCAATTTCAAAACACGTTTCCAATTCTGGAAGCTTATATTATAATAACATAAACTGTGGTCAGTCACAACCTCATTTTGATCCATAAGTGGCAGCATTTGTATGAAGTAGAGCTGGCTGTGTGCATTCCCAGTAACATTGACAGTTTTGTACATCAACATTTGTAACTGTTTTATGCAAATTAGTTATCACTTCATACCAGAGTAATTTCCAGCATTTCCTAGACATTTCATACATACACTGAAAATAATCCTTTAAGAACCTATTTTCAGCAATTAGCAGGATAAAAACATATGTACACATTCTTCACATTATTGGGGAGGGGTGTTTGGGCCACACCCGGTGACACTCAGGAGTTACTCCTGACTATGTGCTCAGAAATTGTTCCTGGCTGGGGACCATAGGAGATGCCAGGTAATCAAACTGCAGTCTGTCCTAGGATAGCACCAGCAAGGAAGACACCTTACTGCTCCATGCCACCACTTCGGCACCGCTTCATTTTATTTTTATCACAATTCTATGTCTTCATTTTTGTTTTATATCCTATTTCATACAATAAAAATTTAATGTATATATTTGATCTTTACTCTGAAATTTTTGGTTATGTAAAATTTTATTAAAGTACCATGTTTTACAGTCATTCATAGTTGGAATTTAGGCATCTTCTAGCACCAATACCACCATCAGTGTCAATCTCCCTTCACCAATGTTCTCAGGTTTCTTTCCATACCACCTCCCAGGCTGTCATTTTGACAGGCATCATTTTAAGTTTGAATGTTAAAGTTTGAGTCTTGTTATTTCAGTGTTATTGACCCCGTGGTTTTGTTATTTAGCTCTGTTTTTTCTTTACACCAACAGGGTACCTGAATACCCGTGACCCAAGTCCCCTTTATTTATATGTCTTTTTCTTCCCTCCAATTTTTTTTCACACTATATTTTGGGGTCGAGTGTATCTAAGCAGTCCCCTTTAAATCATTGCTTTCTTTCATGTAATTATTCTAAAAAACACATATCAGGGATAGCATACTATATTTATCCTCCTTCTAGATTACGTCACTTAACATAATTATCTTCCAGTTCCATCCATGTTGCAGTGAATTGAATGCTTACATCATTTCTTAAAACTATGTAGTATTCCATTGGATCTATGTAACACATCTTTATTCACATGCTGTTGGATATCTAGGTTAATTCCACTCTTAGTTGTTGTACTGAGTTGTTGTTAAATAGTGGCATATATATATCTTCTTAAATTTCCTGGGGATAGAAACTCAAAATGAAATATAACCCCACTTTATTCTTGGTTTACTGAGAACCCTCCATGCTGTTTTCCATAAGGATTGAACCAGTTAACATTCTCACAAACAGTTCCTTTTCCACCGCCTTTCTACCAACACCGTGATTAGGGCATTTACCTTGCACACAGCCTACCCTAGTTTGATCTCTGGTGCTGCAATAAAATGCCTGAGCATCACCAGAAGTAATTCATGAATACAGAGTCAGGAGTTGCTCCCAAAAAGTATGACCCCAAAATAAAGAGAAAAACAAACAAAAGAGGAAAGAAATACTTGCACCATATACATAGTAAAAATTACAATTATAGTCTTCACTATATTATAAACAACTTAAACAAAGATCTTGAGAAATTAAGAAATATGAAAAACTCAAATAATTGAAATAGAGCATTGAATAAAGAAGAATCATAGATGATATTTCTCATATGTTTTTTTGTTTAAAGAATTGAGATTTTATTTTGTCAATTTATTGATAGTTAACTTTTAGTCATACAATATTTTGACACCAATCTCACTACAAGTCAGCCTCTTACCACCAGAGTTTCCACACTCAGGCCTGCTGCCGCACTTTTGTCCACCTGCCATCTTGACAGTCACATTTTAAATTTTTGTGGTAGTAATTCAGATCTCATATTTTTAGTGTTGTTGAGTCTGTGATTTTGATATGTAGCTATATCGCTCTTGACATTACTAATATAACTATATTTCTGACTGCTGTTCCCATTTCCTTCCTTCCCTCTTTGATTTCTTTCCTTATTTGTCCTCCCTTATTCTAAGGTCAAGACCGATCCAGGCACCTCCCCCCTTTACCACATTAGATTTCCTCATTCAGTTATTCTGTATTCCACAGATAAGTGAGATCATCCTTTGTCCCTCTTTTGGTTTACTTTACTCAATATATCTTCCAGGTGACAGATATTTTTAAAACAGTCAAGAGAAAATAGAAAATCAAAATGCCAAGTAATACTGATGTAGGAATTTCTGCTTTCAAAATTATCTTACTACCTAATTTGAAAGAAGATGAAGTGAAAGTATAGTAGTTCAAAATTTCTAAAATAAAAGAAACATTTGAATCAAATCTGTTAACTATATGTATTTTAATAATTAGGGCAAATGATCTAAGGATAAACAATATGGCTACAGATGAACATGTGTAAATTAGACTTAGTTGGCTTTGGATAGCTGCAGTTAACACAGTTTGCAAGCATCTGGGATTGTTTGACCACTTCAGATTTGAGATTTAGCCCAGGACCTCATCATTAACTATATATTCTATTATTTGACTACTCTAAGTATGTTTAGCACCTATCAAACAATTAAGTAGATAACATTTACTTTTCTACTGTGTTTGGCACAGAAAGGGAATTGTCATGATTACATGACAATTATTAGCTGTCATCTGTAATTATATAATAAAAACCACAAATATTGCCACTTTTCCAGAAATCAAGAACATCGGAGGGAAAATTACTGTACGTTTGTTCTTTTTTGTCTCTAGTCACCTGATGTTAAATCCACCAGCACAAATTAAGCTCCATAAGAACACATTGGGGATCTTTATTGCTGAATCTGCCAGGGAAGTGAAAAGGTATTTTTTAATTGATTGGATGGAGGTCTGATCAAAAGCCCTAAAGCAAATACAATATAATGGCAAGTGTACTGTGACTATACCATACCTCCTTATTCTGAATCTTCTTGATTTGCTTTCATTTTCTAGAGCCTATTTGTACTCTGTCAACTGTCAGGACAATGTGTCTGATCCAGATCTGATTGAGAAATGTAACTGCAAAGCCAGAAGCCAAAGAATAATTTTCTCAGATAACTGTTTTTTAACTCCAGTGTGCTTAGCCAAAGTAAAAGGAAACCCTCCTTTCCTACCCAGTCATTCCCCAGGTGAACCCTGGCAGCCTCTGAGGACCATTAAACCTCATCAGGCAAAATTCTGTTGGAAATTTTCCTGGTTACTCAAGCTCTACCAGGTGTGGACCCTATTAGGAAAAAAAAAAAAAAAGAAAGAAAAAGAATTGCATATTTTAGCTCATATTTAGTTAAATGACCCATATTAAATTGTTTTATGTATAGAGTGTGAGGAAAGGGTCTAACTTAATTCTCTTCTGTGTGGATATGAAATTATCCTGGCATCATTTATTCAAAAGATTATCTAGTTCCCTATTGAACTGATCTTAATAATTGTACATTATAAAGATGTGAATTTATTTCTAGAATTTTAAATTCTATTTCATCAATTTTATGTGTATAGTCTTATGCCAATACTACTCTGACCCAATTAATAGCTTTTTGTATAAGTTTTGAAATTTGGAGATAATTGTTATTGTATTTAAGGATTTATTTTTCAATTATATCTGGAATTGCAAATGCATTTTAGGATAAATATATCAGTTTTGCAAGAAGAAGTTTAGGATTTTAATTATCTTTCTGCTGCATCTATAGTTAAACTTTGTATGTATTATAGTTATCTTTTTAACAATAGTAAGTATTAACTATGAAAGATTTATTGCATCTATTAAAGTTTTATTTTTTTAACATTTTGGGGACATTTTAGGTAATTAATCCTATATTACTTTTGTTAAGTTGATTCATAAATGTTTAATTTTTCTTAGTATTATTGTAATTAAAATTTTCTTTGTTTTGTTAGATGTTTCATTGGCAGTGTAAAAATAGGAATTTTATTATGGCTTTAATTTTATATAATGTACTGAAATTTTTTCATTAGTTTATATGTTTTTTTTTAATTTTTGATGAATTGTCTTGGAAATTTTGAGAATAATACTAGTAGAAGAGCTAAGAGTTTATATCTCTGTTTTGATATTAAGCAAAATGTCTTAGCTATGATATTAGCTATGGGCTTTTCAAGATTATTGTCTATTTGCAGTTATCTTTGATTCTAAGATTATTGGAATATTGTCCAACTTATAAGGAAGGATTTTGATCTTAGTCAAACACTTTTATTTTTCATTGAGTTAAGCATGCTTTTTCCTTTTGTTAACTTAAAATGTTATTGGGTTTTAAATGTTAAATTAACTGCTTCTGATATAAATTCAATTAAACCAGAATATAAAAAATATCACCCCTTTACCCATCATTTTGCCATGATAATATTTCTCTATAATATAGGTTGAAAGATTTCTCTTTTCTTCTACATGTTGATGAGTTTAAGAATATCATGTTAATTTATTGTAAAACATTTGATAGTTATTTCTTTCTACATTTTATGAATCTATTCAGAGTTTATATTTCAGATTTTCTATTTCTCCTTCAAAAAGCTTTGATAGTTTTGTTTTCTACAAACTTGTTCATTTAATTGATCAAATTTTTACAAATAATTAATAAAAAGAATTTTCTAATTGTTGTTAACAGTTTTAATAGTTATTAGTTTTGTGGGCATTGACAAAGGCTTTTTAGAAAACTGTTGTTAAAATTGATTTTTCCTATTATCTTTAAATATTTCTATTTTTACTCATCAATTCTTTATTTCAGCTTAATATGTTGATTATTTATGTATTTTTGTCTGTTATTTAAAAATTTAAGGTTGGCCATTGATTTTAACATTTAACTTTAATTATTATAGGACTGTATGAGTTTTTGATCTAAGCACTTTTTTTTTTTTTTTTGGTTTTTGGGTCACACCCGGCAGTGCTCAGGGGTTACTCCTGGCTGTCTGCTCAGAAATAGCTCCTGGCAGGCACGGGGAACCATATGGGACACCGGGATTTGAACCAACCACCTTTGGTCCTGGATCGGCTGTTTGCAGGCAAACGCCGCTGTGCTATCTATCTCTCCGGGCCCGATCTAAGCACTTTATTAAGGACGTCATGTTTTTATATATTAGGAAATGTCATATTTTGATGTTGATGATATTTTGATGATTTTAATTCATTCTTAAAAAAACTTATAAGTTTATTAATTTATTTTTAACTCTATTGGCTATTTAGGATGTCTTTCTCTTATTTATCATTGTGATTATGCCAATTTTCTATAATTGATTTCTCAATTAATTTTATTGTAGTTAAAGTACATTTTATATTGTTTTGTCTTGGTATTGTAGCCATACCTGGTAGAGCTCAGAATTTACTGTGGGCTCTGCGCTCAACGATCATTTCTGATGGTGCTCAGTGAACCATACGAGGTGACGGGGCTCAAACTCAAATAAACTACATGAAAGGAAAGGACCTACCCATTATACTATCACCTGCGCAATAGATAGAATCTTTTAGGGAGATTCACCCAAACAGTGCTCAGTAATTCTTCAGGGTCATACATAACATATGGGGAGATTAACCTGGCTTTATTTAATGTCTAACTGTAGTCACAGGTCATTATTAAAGAGAGAAAACAATTTGTTAATATATAAATGAAAAATTTTATAATAAATGTATATTTGGAGAGAATTATTATGACACTATCTTTGAAAATGAAGGCAGGTGCATAAGCAAGGAATATAATCTTAAAATATTGAGGGGCCGGGCGGTGGCGCTAAAGGTAAGGTGCCTGCCTTGCCTGCGCTATCCTTGGACGGACCGCGGTTCGATCCCCCGGTGTCCCATATGGTCCCCCAAGCCAGGAGCAACTTCTGAGCGCATAGCCAGGAGTAACCCCTGAGCGTTACCGGGTGTGGCCCAAAAACCAAAAAAAAAAAAAAAAAAAAAAAAAATATTGAATAAAGTAAAGAAATGCATTATCTAGGAACTTCTCAGGGAATACAGTTCTCTGGTTTTAGCCCACTGAAAATGATTATATTACCTCTGAGCTTTTGAACTATAATATAATGAAGGAATATTGTGCTAATAGTTTATGCTTTTGTAATATTGCAGAATTTATCATAAAGTAATATATAGTGGTTAATTATTGATTTGTCATCAAATTTGGAAAATTTTCATCAAATATGCTTTGGATATTCTTCCTACTCCCCTATTTTTCCTTTGCATTTCTACATATTATATATATTTGTTCCCAGGCTTTTCTAATCCTATTAATTTTTCCATTCTATTTTTCCCTCTCTCTCTCTCTCTCTCTCTCTCTCTCTCTCTCTCTCTCTCTGTCTGACTCTCTAACTCTCAGACAGCATGATTTATTGACTGCTCTGGCAGTTACAAGCTACTATTGGATACTGAATTAGTTTTAAATAATTATTGTAACCAATAATCACATTTTAGTGGACTTAGTGATTCACAAGCATTTGGAATCTTACCATTTAAAAATATAATATGAGTCTCATAAGACAAGAATTAACAAGGCTTTTCCTTTATGAACAACCTAGAGAAGAACTATCTAGAGACTTCCTATACTCCTAGATTTATGGTACCTTTCTATTTTCAAAGTTAGAAGCTCATGTTGCCTTTCTATTTTCAAAGACAGTAGTAGTTATCAAGTCTTTTCCTTTCCTATCCCTTAACACTACTTCTATTGTCCATCTCCTTCTTTAAGTTTGGCTCTTCTGCATCACTGTTTCATATTGAAAGGGCTTTGGTGATTTAGAAAAATATATATTTTTTAAAGTGAGCTGTTAAGTATTTTTAACTCTATGTGATACCCAAACTCTCTTTACTATAAAATGTATTTATACGTCTTCAAGATTACATATAGACAGCAGTGGGTGCAAAGGTCATGTATTTTCTGCTTATCACAAACTCCTTGAGTTTATTAAATCTACATCTAGAATAACAAATTTCTATAAACTTAGTGCTTACAACAGAAAACCATTATAACACACTCCTTAGGCAACAAATTTCTTAATTAAATAGTATCAAACTAGCTTGGAAGGATCAGGAGAGAATCCCTACTTGCTTCTTATTTCTGCAGTTCCTGGCATTTTTTGGCTTGGTTAATTTTACTCCAATTTTTGCCTCCATTTCAGATAACACTTTTCCTATGTATCTCTATAGGTTATACATGATAATATATGACTTTATATAAATGAAATATAGACATTATGGAAATGTATGGATTGCCATTACAAAATATCATAGAATAGGGTCTAAAGGAATAAAAAGTTTTCTCACTGCTTCAGATAGTGAGAAGTTCAAGATTAAGCAGTTTTTTCAATCCTAGGCTTGCAACATTTACTTTTTCTCTATGACCTCACATGGCTGACAAAATGAATTGTCTCTCTTCTTCCTCTTATATGATAGACATTCCATCAGATCAGGCCCCTGTCTTTATAACTTCATTTAATCCTAGTTAAATTTGTGAAAGTTTAATTTGCAAATAATCATATTAGGAATTAAGTCTTTAGCATATGAATTTGAGAGGGATATAATTTAGTTCATAGTGGCCACATTGTGAGGTTTAGAGTACGCATAAATTTTTAGGAATACTATATTTAAGAATTAAATACAAAACAGAAAATATAAAAATTCAGGAAATTATACAGTAATTTTATTTTTAAAATTGACAAAATGATATAGGGGCTACATTCTATGAATATTTTTAAAGGATTAGGAAAATGGTATATATAAAATATCATCCATTATAAATATGAGTTATTATTTATCAAGGTTTACCATTATTTTATGCAGTAGATAATTGAAAACACAGTAAAAAATAATAAACTTCAAATAAATTAGAGGCATGCGTACATCGTTTTTAATAGTTGTATAAAATTAAAATGTTTCAGAAATTAAATAACTACAACAAATTCTTTAAATAATGAAGCTTCCTTTATCTGTATAAATATAAAAAGATTTTGTACACTGAGAAAAATCCCTGGTTTCACATTTGTCTAAATGGCAAGTATTACTCATTCTGTGACATATATCTCAAAATTTCTAGGAAATAAATTATTAAGAATGTTCTTTTTAAAATAGGTTTTAGCTTCAATATAGTTGTCACATTTTCTATATTTTATTATTCTCAAAGACGTTCCCTCTGTCTACCTTATCCTTAATCATCATCCTATTAATCTGGCACCCAGCAGATGTCAGTTAGTCTTGACTTTGATTTGCCAGAAGGTGGCAGCAGACTACTATAAAATGTTCATGCTTTCGGTGTGTTGGAAGTGAACTTTATTTTGAATTTGCCAAAGGGCACTCAACACATCACTGTAGAAGGAAACTGTCTCATGGTCTTAAGATTTAAACTCATGATAACATCTGGGCTTTATTCCAGAGAATTATATTTCAAAAAAGAACTTGGGGACTAGAGCAATAATACAGTGGGTAAAGCTTGGCTTACACATGGCCAACCTGGTTCTAATTCCAGGATTATATCTGGTCCCCTGAGTTTCAACAGGAGTTTATCCCTGAGCACTGAGCCAGGAGTAAGCCTTGATCACAGCCTGTGTGCCCTCACCCCCATCCCCAACACACGAAAAAGAAGTAAATCAAGGACTTGGAACTTACTAATACATGACAGAACAGAAAAGTTACCTAATTTTGATATTCTGGACATGAAATTCAATAGTTCATACTTCTGGGGCCAGATAGATTAAGGGTATTTCCACTCATTCCCATGAACATTATTTATTTGTTTATTTATTTATTTTAATAATATCTTTATATATGCACTATGGTTATAAACATGTTTGTAGTTGGGTTTCAGTCATAAAAAGTACACCCCACTTCATCAATGCAACCAACCTGCCACCTATGCCCCCATCTCCCTCCTCTTTTTTTTAATGAAAATATTTAAGTTCTATTTAACTCATTAAATTTACTTGTTTCCATCAATTTCTTCTTACTGAGGTACTCATAGAATTTGAAAGACTTCAATGTTTGCCTTACTATCACTGAAATCTTTCCATTGTCCTGGTGTTTATAAACTTCCCCCAAGATAGGAGATCCCTGTCCTCAAGACAGGGGGACGTTTATAGGAATTTCTTGATTCAGATGGGGTGAAGTGAGTGGATAATAAGAAATGACCAATATGATAGTTCTGTATGAAATCCTCCAATCCTCTGACAACCTCAGAAATGATTGAGTCCTCTTAGAATGTGTTTTGTTTTGTTTTTTTCAATGAAGGCACACCTAAAGCAGAGGTAATTTCTAAAGGAAATTGTAAAGAAGTTATGGGAGGATTTATGGCCAAGAAAAAGCAAAAATTGTCTAAGCTTCCACTTTATGATCTGGTAGAGAGGTTTTTAAATTTTAGGGGGTGGAGGGAAGGTAAAAATGGTTTAGAGTTAGAAGTAAATAGAAGTTTTATAGTTAGAAGCAATTAAGAGTGATACTTCTGGCAGGCAACCACCAATCTGATTCTCATATGGTCTGCTCTTTTTGTCCCTTCGCCACTCCACTCCATACAACATACATGCATCCATAATTATGAAAATTCCTAAAATTACATAAATTATTTGTGCATTCAAAAGAAAATTTATTAAGAATGTTATATAGAAGTTCCAAAGCTGTCACAAAAATGTCAAAAGATTCTTACATAACACCCACAATTTTTCTATCTCTCTAACCACCCTCATCTCTTTTTAACATATGATAAATATTGACTGGAGAGTTTGGCTTTGAGAAAACAGACTTCCTAAACTTCTGCTGGGTCTAAGCTGGTTGGAACTTGCTTCCTTCTATATTTGATAAACTCAACTACTATCTAAACTAGCAAGTTCTTAAAAACTGGGAGTTTTTAATCATCGAGTGCTCATTTAGATTTTTTTCATCAGTTGTTTAAGTCTAAAATATTACTCCAGAGCACAATAAAAATATAGCATTAAAGCTGGAATTCCCCATATGACATTTGTAAGTTAAGGCTTCTGTGGATCATAGGTAGGTCATGATTTTGTTTAAAACCTGACTCTCCAGACAACTGTATAATTCTGTTTTTGCCTTCTCATAGAAGATTGTATCTTCCCCTAAAGTAGTGCTTCTCAAATAGTGGGGTGCGCCCCCCAGGGGGGCGCGAGGCTCCACAAAAGGGAGCGCATTTGATCTCGGCAAACACTGTCATAACAAGCTAAGCCCCGTGTTTATGTCTCTGTATGTCTCTGGAGCTGAGAGTTGCTTTGTCCTGCTTCAAACCCCGCTTCGGAAAGCTATGCATTGCAATACGTGCTCATTGTAGCCATTAATCCAGACATCACCTCTGATTAAAAAGTCAGCTCAAATTATTTTATATAACCTTGTTTTGCAGGTTAAAGTTTTTTAATAAAGATACTATTTACAGTCGTTCAGGAAGGGGGCGCAAAAATGTTTTCTTCTTCCTAGGAGGGGGGAATGACAGAAAATAATTGAGAAGCACTGCTCTAAAGTGTGTTTTTGGACTTGATTGAATATTTTATATGGGTTAAAATTTAAAAATAATGTTCAGAAAAATTGTATTTTGGAGTACAGTGCTCTTTTGATACTCAATCTACCATTGGTGATATGAGAGCTTAAAGACTTATTGCATGTGAATTCATTATCTGAGTAGTATAGGTACAGAAGCCATACTTAAATCCACATAGAAAGAAAAGGTTGTGTCTCTTCTGTACTTGAGTGGTCTGGGAAGAGGAGTCACAGTGATAGCTAATCCGATTTTTGTCCATCTCCTTGATAACTTTTTCTTAGATAATCTTTTTCATCTCTAATCTGTGCAGAAGTCAGGTTCATGAAAGTGGATAATGCAGAGTCCATGAAAATGAAGGAGAATGATTGATCTTCCAAAGCATGCTTTAGAATATTATTTTGACCTGAATGTTACCACAAAAATACATTCTCTGCTATAGATTCTTGTGTTCTCTATGTCAAATTAATATACAAAACTTTGGAAGCTTATGACATTAAAGTTTCTTTATTATACAGTTTGAGTCAGCAAGTCTATGGCTTACCTAATGCCCAGGTATATGCTTCCCATGCCTTTCCAGTGAATGATCTCACTTGTCCTGTCCCTTCACTGTCCAGTTCACTCTAGTGGAAAACAATATCCATTCTACTTCAAGTTGACAGTTTCAGTATTTGACAGCACTTGTTTTGTCCCATGCTGCTCTGCAATATCCTTAGCATGCACTTTGAAGACCTAAGCCTTGCAGATCTATGGCCCTTTGGTGTTCTGTTGTTCTTTCTCAGGGCAGATGGGTGAGATCCAATGCTTTTCCACAGTCTACCCTGACCCAGGTGAGGGATCAAAGAGCAAGTTTTCCTCTTGCACCCTCTTTTCAGGTTTGATATCTCCACCCCTTAGCCACTTCCATTTCTCTATGACATGCCCTCTTTCTTGTTAGAGAGATTTAGAATGACTGATTAAAAATGAGTAACTCTAACCAGATTATGAGTGATCTTCCCTTCCCTCTCTGCCTTTATTATAGATGCAATTCTAAAGGTCAGCCCTTCCCACAATTCCAATACAATGGGTTCAAAGGATGCCTACATTCAATCTGGTTTCATGGAACTAACACAAAAATACAAAAAGTAATAGCTTAAGTGTCAGTGTTCCCTATATCAAAATGGGTATCACATTTTACACATTCTTGAATTTATCCTCTCAGTCTCAATCCACTTTGAAGTCCTAGTATTAGTCCTGTTATACAGATAAGAGAAAATATGTTTTTGCATCATTTCCATATTAGGGAATACACAATTTTTTTGAGTCATAAGTCATGTAAGATTAAAATTCATTGAAGTTGAAATTAACAATGAGGAAAACCTTAAAAGAAAAGGAAGCAAAATCCAAGGAGAATGAATTTCAGACAGAGCAAAATCAACAGAAAAGGGAAGGGGAAACCTGCATAGTGTTCCTTTCTTAAATTCCTTTAGTAACTCTAGACCCTGCCAGATATAGGAACCCTGTGTTCATGCTTACTCTTGAGTTCTATAGGAATTTTGATGTATTATGAAAGGTTCAAAAGAAACTCAGAGAGTGGGGCCGGGCGGTGGCACTAAAGGTAAGGTGCCTGCCTTGCCTGCGCTAGCCTTGGACGGACCGCGGTTCGATCCCCCGGTGTCCCATATGGTCCCCCAAGCCAGGAGCAACTTCTGAGCACATAGCCAGGAGTAACCCCTGAGTGTTACCGGGTGTGGCCCAAAAACCAAAAAAAAAAAAAAAAAAGAAAAGAAACTCAGAGAGTACTTATTTTAGGCATGCATATGGTATAACAATTGTCACAATTGTTTTTGCACTCACATGAATTATGTAAATGTAAATAAATTTTTTTAAATAGAATCTTTTAGAACTAAAATAAACTAAACCATTCTAATACAAGGTTCTAGAAAGATGGTGGCTAAGAGGTCTAAAGATCTCATTCAGTGACTTCACATGCTCAAGTTGTTAAGATTACTTCGCTCTTTCAGGTGTTGCACATTTAGTACCAGCAAGTAACACAAAAATTTTTCTGTTTTAACACAGGAGTCTAAAAAGGAAAGTAAGATCCAAGAGATCACTTATGTTACCAGGTAAGAGTCTTGGATAAGCCTGATTCCCATGATTTTCTGAGAATCTCTGGTTAATAAAAATTTTACTTAAGCTCAAATATTTGCTTATCAGCACATGTGCTGACCAAAAGAATTCTTTCTCACCAATGTAAATTAATTCCTGACTCACCCAATATATTAAATAAGAATTCTTCCCAACCAAAACATAAAATAGATCAATGTATCAAATAACTTAGATATTCTTGTGATAAGAGAACATGTATACTCTGCTATATTTTAGGTTACATTTTTATTACCCTGACTTTTTAACATTAAAATGATATCATTATTTTATTTTAATAATATGATGGACTCATAAGCATATCTATTATGGACTTCATACTATATATCTCTTAGTAGCATAGTTCACCCTCTCAGGTCATTTAGGTCACTAAAACATTACTCAGATATCTTTTACTTTTTGTCTTTTATTCATTTAAAATATTTTTATTATAACACCATATTTACCAAGTTGTTCATGTACCAAGTTGTTTCAATGTTCAACATATCAGTTAAATATTCTAACATTGATCCCACCATGTTTATCATCATACTTTCACCAGTATCCTTAGTTTCCCACCTATCACCATAACCTGCCTTCTAGCAGGCCAAAACAAATTAATTTCTTTTTTTTTTTTTTTTTTTTTTTGGTTTTTGGTTTTTGGGCCACATCCGTTTGATGCTCAGGGGTTACTCCTGGCTAAGTGCTTAGAAATTGCCCCTGGCTTGGGGGGACCATATGGGATGCCTGAGGATCAAACCGCAGTCCTTTCCTTGGCTAGCGCTTGCAAGGCAGACACCTTACCTCTAGCGCCACCTCACCAGCTCCAAATTAATTTCTTATTGTTTGTTACAACACAAAGGCACATAAAATCTTCAACATTTTGATCTAAAAGAATCAATTTAATATTATTGCTATATATCTCCACATCATTACTAAAGTACTATCTAAGGTACTAGAGTAGTGCCTAAGGATTTACTGGACTGTGGTTGGTGCTAGCTGAGCCTTTTTTGCTACTGTAGTTGGTAGATTACCATGTAACCCCCCCATCAAATGTCCTGTGATAACTGGGCTGACATTGCTATAAAATTTTGAGGTGTCACACTATTGATTGTACTTGTCTAGGATTTGTAGAACTAAAATAAATTTGTGGTTGGGCAGCTTGATAAAGTTATGGCATGGAATTGGGATATTTCTATCAGAGGTTAGAGGGTGTGGCGCTTGGCTGCTGTGGTTAAAGCAGAAAGGGGAATCTGCCCCCAATCATTCTAAGAATGCCACAGAAGGATCAGCTTGGACCAAGTTATATGGAAAGTTTTGACAGCCACTACTTTTCTTAGAATTTGGTAGAGAAGTTGGGTCATTTTTCTGACAGGAAGTTGGTGGATATGGATATAGGCTGCTAGGTTTTCTTATTGCAGAGAGTAGATGTGAGGAAGTTGGTCCAACCATTAAACATAAAGTTATCAGTCCTGTAGTTTGGTTCTACCTGAAAAGATGTAGACTGATCTTCCTGGGAAGTATTGATGGTCATTATTTTATGTTTTATTTTTACTTTTAAAATATAAATTTATTAAATATTACCAAAACTTTGATATTGTTATTCTAACAGAAGTTAGTATTTTGGTTTTTCAATATCAAAATTTATTCAATAAATTCTTCTCCCTCCTTTGTTCCTGTTTTCCAATATCTCTTGTGTATAGGAAAACCTTGATTAACAAAAATTGAAGGATGAAAAAGAGGGTAATGCATTTAATTGATTTTATTTTCTTTTTTTTTTAGACACAGTTGATGGTACTTAGGACTTTTATATGACTCTGAACTCAGAAATTATTCCTACTGGGCTTGAGAAACTATATGGAGTGCTGAGGATCAAACCATATTATCCCTATGAAAAGCAAGCACTTTATCCATTGTACTATCTTTTTGACATTTGTTTTATTGATATAAATAGTTGATGCAAATTTCTAGCCAAAATTTATTGTGAATCAATCTTTAATATGCTAGAATTATAGTTTAGTAGCTATATTTCTATACGTTATATGGAAGATCTTTCATGATTAAAAATTGTGGATATCTATAGGTAACTAATATATTAATAGAAGAAACTTATTATGCTTAAGTATTAACTAATATAACTTCAAAAAGCCAAAATATCCATCTTGGGTAAGTTGTTTTACCTCTAGGTGTCTCCGTTATAATATCTTAAAAGAGGATGATAGTCATAAATACTTGGTTGAACTTTTGGAATGATTAATTAAGGAATATACATTTAAAATAATTTGTTTGAAGAGTAAGTGCTCATTAAATATTCTTTATTATTTTACTGATCAATTATAACTAGATAGACATATAAAATTGTTGCAAATGTATAGTAGAGTATTCTGAGTATATATATTCTAAAAATAAAATATTTCTTTTTTGATACAATTCTCTTTTGTGAGAGATAGAAGGGTTTGATACTTCATTCAGTGGTACTCAGAGGCTATTCCTGACTCTGTCAAATTTGACCTTTGGCTCTGCTCAAAATTGACCTCTGGAGACCTCTGGAGTCAGGGAATGACGCCAAGTCAGCTGCAAGCAAGTCAAGTGTCTTATTTAACGTATCATCTCTTTGATCTCCATGTTTTTCTTTTTATTTATTATTATTATTATTATTATTATTATTATTATTATTATTTGGGTTTTGGGCCGCATTTGGTAGCACTCAGGAGTTACTCATGTCTTTGTATTTAAAAATCACTCCTGGAAGTCTCAAAGGATCATATGGACTGCCAGGGATCAAATCTGGGTCTGTCCTGGATCGTCTGCATGCAAGGCAAATGCTCTACCGCTGGAGCCCTATTCCTCCAGCCCCTATGTCTTTCTTTTAATATAGGGCAACTCATGCTAAGTATGACTTGGAATTCTAGATTGACAATTCTACTTATAGAGATTTTATTATACCTCTCCTGGAGGTCAGTCAGTCTGAGTCACCAAAGGCAGAGAAATACAACATCCTTAGAAATTATAGTTTCTTACTTTCCTTGTCTTATATTACAGCATTTTATTAAACTAAATGAGGTAATCTATAAAAAAGATTTAAGAACTGTTTAGTAGAATGATTATGGAATTTTAGAAATTTATATATTTACTAGTTTTAACTGTAACAAACAATTACAGTGTGGCATTGAAATGTATAACTTCACCCCTTTTTAATAGTTGGTAATTGGTATTTATTGAGTACCCATTTGTGCTCAGTAGATACTGTACTTGATGCATGTGTGGATATGGAAATTGTGGCTTCACTTCCTAAAATAAGTCAGTAGCCAAATGAAGGTAAAATTCTTTCAAGAGTTAGCTTTATTCTGTAAGGAGTTCAAAAGAAAAGTAGATCAATGAGAACTGGACATACTGTTCCAGTGAGATTTTTTTTTTAAATAAAAAGAAATTCAATAAGAGATGAACTTCACTTCTTACATAGGTGCACATCTTATGATGGAAGCCCCAGAGAAAGCATGAAGTTCTCCAAGTGAACATTAGACTAATCCTAACTAAAGGTGAGCAGGTGTAGTGGTATGAAATGAGAACTAATATCTCAAAACATGCATTGGTCAAGGGTCTTGGCCTTTAAATGATGAAAAGATAAAGTAACTATGTACATCAAAATCACAAGTGTTAGTACTAATGTAAACATGATTCAAACTATACAAAGAAAAGCTTACAAAAAATAAATTTTCTAAGGAGATAGGTTGAGAAGAAGGGCATAAACCAGGGGTCTCAAACTCACGGCTGGCCTTCAAATATTGCAGTATTCATAATTATTCGCTTACCGAATAATCACAATAAAAATCTCATTAGTAAGAAAAAAATCACATTAAACATTTGCATACCCCGAGCAGTTCTGTTCGAGGTATGCAAACGTTTAATGCGATTTTTTGCGATATTTTCTTACTAGTGCAATTTTTTATTGTGAATATTCGGTAAGCAAATAAATGCGAATACTTTGCTCCTAGCACAGACATCATTTCCGCTGCTTCTGCCCTCTGTCCCTTGCATTATTGGAGGCCGAAGGGAGAGAAGGGAGAGAAGTTTATTACAGAATTAGATTTTGTCATACCTTCATCATGACTTCATCAAAGCCTGCAGTGAAGAGAAAGATTGATGACAAGCACAGACAATTTCAGGAAAAGAGGGAGATGCAGTATTTCTTTATTGAGCACAGGGGCATCCCCACATGTCTTATTTGCTCAGAGAAAGTTGCACAAGAAATACAACTTGAAACACCATTATTCAACTAAACATGCTGAGGAATGTGCAAAATATCAAGGAAATGAGAGAGCCAAGCGGGTTGCCAGTCTTAAAGCATGTCTAATGAGGCAACAAGATTTCTTCAAGAAAGCAACCAAAGAGAATGTTGCATCAGTCAAAGCTAGTTACATGGTTAGTGAGATGATTGCTAAGGCAGGGAAACCATTCACAGAAGGAGAGTTTGTTGAAAAATGCATGTTACAGGCTGCAAGTATTATCTATCTGGAAAAGAAAGATCAGTTTAGCAAAATCAGCCTTTCTGCCAACACTGTGTGGCAAAGCGCATTTCTGACATGTCAAGTGACATTTATCATCAACAGTGTGAGAAAGCCAAATGTTTTGATGCATTCTCAGTTGCTCTTGACGAGGGCACAGATATAACAGACACTGTGCAGCTCACAATTTATGTCCGTGGTGTTGATTGCAATTTTGAATTGACAGAGGAGCTGCTCATAATAATTCTAATGCATGGCCAGACCACCGCTAATGAGATATTTAGGCATCTGTGTGATGCCATTGAGAATGCAGGTTTGCCATGGAAGAGGTTTGTTGGAATAATAACTGATGGAGCACCATCGATGACAGGGAAGAAAAATGGACTGGTGGCACTTGTTCAAAAAAAACCTTGAAGAGGAGGGTGTAGAGAAAGCCATTTCTCTTCACTGCATTATCCATCAGCAGGCCCTTTGCAGTAAATGCCTGCCGTGTGACAATGTGATGTCTGTTGTTGTGAAATGCATCAACCAAATCAGATCCAGAGGCTTAAAGCACAGGAAGTTCCATGCTTTTTTAGAGGAAATGGAGACAGAATATGAAGATGTGCTCTATTTCACCAAGGTGCATTGGCTCAGCAGGGGAAATGTCCTGTAAAGATTTTTTGAGTTGAGAGAAGAAGTGAACACATTCATGGAGAAGGATGGGAATGCTGTTTCTGAGTTGAGTGATCACAAATGGCTCGTGGACTTAGCTTTTCTTGCTGGCATCACACATAAGCTGAATGTACTAAAAAAGATGTTACAAGGCCTGGGGTAGCTTATCAGTGCTGCCTATGACAACATGAGAGCATTCTCCACAAAATTTGTATTAAGGAAATTCCAGCTCTCTCAGACAAACCTTTGCAATTTCCCAGCATGCAAGGAACTTTTGGATGCAGGCATATCATTCAATGGTGAGAAATATGTTGATGCTATTTTTAAGCTAGAAAGGAATTTGATCACAGATTTGCAGACTTCACAAAGACAGAGCCACTTTCCAAATTTTTGTGGACCCCTTTTCCTTTGATGTGTAAGATGTCCTTCCTGTGCTTCAAATGGAGCTCATTGACCTGCAATGCAACTCTGATCTCAAAGCCAAGTTCAGGGAGATTAGTGGAAAAGCAGACATGCATGGGCAATTTTTGAGAGAATTGCCTCCCAGCTTCCCTGAGCTTTCCCAAATGTTCAAGCGCACCATGTGCCTTTTTGGGAGCACATATTTGTGTGTAAAGTTATTCTCCACATTGAACTTCAATAAGTGAAAGTACAGGTCTAGACTTAATGATGATCATCTTCAAGCCACACTGAGGGTCTCAACTGCTTCCTCTCTAAAGCCAAATGTAGTTCAGATTTGTGAGAAGAAGCGCTGTCAAGTCTCTGGCAGCAAGGAATAGGCAAAAGATGCCATGTTCAGAAGAAATGTTCATGATCTTCACTCAATGTTCTATTCATGTTCAGAAGAAATAATTAAAAATATTAATAATGACCTTTGAGGACTTTTTTTTGTGAAATCCCTTATGTGTCCCTGCCTCACCCTGACTTTGCCTCCTGCAGCCCCTAGGTAAATTGAGTTTGAGACCCCTGGCTTAAGTGATGTTAGTATAGGATAGTATTAGTGAGTAATACTGTTCCCGTCGAGTATAAAAATAATAGTGTTTGTCTATCACATTGGAGTCTGAATGTATTGAGAAAAAAATAACTTCAGCTATAATAAGTGCAATCCAATTGTACTTTTGATCAACCAGATTACCAAAATAAACTAGATAGGCTAATAGTAGGCATCATTAGAAAAAGAATACAGAATGTGGGTTATTAATACATGCCTTTGTGTTATTTGTGATTCATTGCTGAAGTGTTTATAGTATTATAGTTTCATTATGCATTACATGTTATAGTCACATTACTACATTATGCAGTTTTTCTGACAATAAGCTCAAATTATTTTGAACCAAACTCAGCAATATTCAATGTTCACCCCTGGTGCTATATTTAGGGATCACTTGGAGGGATCACTTGGATTACTTGGTAAAGAGGATCAAAATTGGGAGGAACACATGAAAGAAAGTACCTTACTCTCTGATCCTGGGCTTGATGTTTATAAAGATGTAATCCCTATAGCCAACCTTTTCTGGTAATTTCAGAAACTACTATCTCCTATTCTGATTAATTAAAGTGATAAATCATTAGCTTGTAAATTTATACCCCAATATTTCATTTCATTCCTTCTGTCTGTATTTTTCTTAGAAAATCAATTTCAAAAATAGAAGCTAGGACCTCATACTACTTACACAGAGTCTATTTAATAGACTGTAGCTAAATATATATTGCTAAATAAATGAGCACTAGTCCTATTTATTTAAATTCTATGTTCTTAAATAAAAGGTTCATACAACAAAGACATAAATATTTTCTTGTCCTATTCAGGATGTTAAAGTTAATCTATACCAAAATGTCTGATAAATAAAAATGAATTTTTGCTACTCCTGGTGCCTCCTTAGCCTTAGTTTCATTTTTTTCTTTTTTTTTTCTCTAGTTTCTCATTTTTTCTCTATTAGTACTCAGACCTTACTCCCATATCTGTGCTCAGGAATCACACTTGCCAATATTCATGGAATTTAACAGAGATTGTTCACATGTAAATCATTTACTATTTATCTAGCCCCTCAATTGATTTTTGTTTTGATTTTCTTTGGGGAGGCACACTTCAAAGTACTCAGGGCTTATTTTTGGTTCTGTGCTCAGAGAACCCTATGAGATGCTAGAAATATAAACCAATATATTATATTGGTTTATAAATTATAAAAATACAAGCCATCTGTGTATAATGCAATCACCCTACCTGTTGTATTTTCTATCCTCTACTTTTTTATTATAAAACTTTCATAGGTCTCTCTTTAGGAGAGCTAAGAGGTCTACTTACTTAACTTGCTCTGTAATTGTTTACTACTTTCTGTCTCTTCTCTGTAATTATTCACCTCAGTACAACTGATTTTAGATTATATTCAGATTATGTTAATTTCAGATGTTAATATTATTTTTGACTTAATAATATATAATCAGACAGCCTGCTGCAGTATTATAAGAAGTAGGTATCTATAAACTAGGTTGATATAAAATTATCGATAAGAGATATAGAACCAGTAAAACTGATATCTAAACACTGTTATTTACCTAGATTATAAGTGGAATAATTCTTAATAAAGATTTCTCTAGTCATTTCAGCACTTAAAAAAATGCCTTCTGAATGTGTATACTTGATTCCACTCTTATAGTCTATATAGGAGATCTAAATACTTGTTCACATAAATTTTCTTCACACTATATTTTTTGTGAAATCTATGAATAAGGAAGATGTTATACCATCACTGCATTCTTTTGTTTAATCATTTATTTAATTACTTTGGCTTGTTGGCTTCCCTAAAGGTGACAGGAGCCAAGAGGATAATATCAGGTAGTGGTCAGAAGATGACTTCAATGCTCAAGATCAAGTGTCTTGTGCATGCTAGGCATATACTTTAGGCCTTTTTATTTAGTGATATCAGAAACCTTAATACATTTTATTTTCTCTTTCCCAATCAATGTCATTACCGAACTCTAAAGATTATAGGGCTTGGGGCTTGAGCGGTGGTGTATGCAGTAGGACGTTTGTCTTGCACAGTGCTAACCTAGGATCGACCGCAGTTCAATATCCTGGCGTCTCATATGGTCCCCCAAGTTAGGAGCGATTTTTGAGTGCATAGCCAGGAGTATCCACTGAGCATCACTGAAGTGGCCCAAAAAGCCAAAGCCAAAGCCAAAAAAAAAAAAGATTATATGGTTCACAAATATCATCCTAGAAGCAGTGGTCGGCAACCTGCTGCTCACGAGCCACATGTTGCTCTTTACACTTTTAATTTGGCTCTTCTGTGTGTCGGGCGGCCGCTCCAGGAGTCAGGACTCTGCTCCTAGCCTCTGTCAGTGCGTGCCCTGTGTGGCTCTCAAAATAAATTTCAATCGTGGTTTTGGCGAGTTTTGGCTCAGTTGAAAATAAAGGTTGCCGACCACTGATGTCAACAGTCACATTAACAGTTTCTGCTAAACATTTTTTCTTTATTTTCATCAGTAATATATTTGAACACATAGGAGTCACTGATAGGGGCCATAGAGAAAGCACAATGGGTAGGGCATTTGTGTTGCACGCGGCCGACCAGGGTGCAATCCTCGGGATTCCTTTCATATGGCCCACAAAGCCTGCCAGCAGTGATTTCTGAGCACAGAATCAAGAGAAAAATTTGAGTGGTGCCGGTGTGACCGAAAAAAACCAAAGCCAAAACAAAACAAAACAAAACAAAACAAAACAAAACAAAAAAACTGAGTCATTTGTATGAGTAGGTTGGTCATGAAGTTTAATAAATACCTATATATTTCAAATGATCAAAGAACTTATTATTATGTACTATTATTATTAATTTGTATTAATATAATTATCAAATTATTAATGAAGAATATTTATACTTAGATACTTAGATATTGTTCAGTTTTTGATGATTACTAAGATTTCTTTTTTTTTTTCCTTTTGGGTCACACCCGTTGATGTTCAGGGGTTACTCCTGGCTATAAGCTCAGAAATCGCTCCTGGCTTGAGGGACCATATGGGATGCCTGGAGATTGAACCTGTCTGTCTTAGGTTAGCACATGCAAGGCAAATGCTTACTGCTCGCTGCTAGCACAACCGCTCCAGCTCCTATTAAGATTTCTAATAAAAATAAATGGTCAAAAAAGGGCAAGGATAAATGGACAAACACATATCAAAATGATATATTCTTGTTTGATTGGTTTGGTTCTTGGTTCACACCCAGTTGCATTCAGGTGTTACTCCTGGCTCCTGGGTCAGAAGTCACACTTGGCAGGCTCATGGGACTATATGGGATGCTGGGATCGAATCTTGTTCTGCTATGTACAAGTAAATGCCCTATCCACTGTTTTATTGGAGATAATTTTAAGCACAATGAACTGAGTTTTAAAAGCAAATGAGAGAGAGCAGACAGAAAATAGTAGAATAAAAATTTGGAATGAATAGGCATGTAACTTTCTTTGAATAAATAAATACATTTTCTTTGCATCCTCTTTCTAAATATTTCTTTTCTAGTTAAAGTCAAATATATTTCTGAAAAGAAATAGTATCAAGTATACGTTGAATAAATGATTTTA
Source organism: Suncus etruscus (assembly GCF_024139225.1). NCBI lineage: Eukaryota > Metazoa > Chordata > Mammalia > Eulipotyphla > Soricidae > Suncus > Suncus etruscus. The sequence continues at coordinate 145,169,640 of NC_064851.1, forward strand.
AAGATGAACAAATAGTAATTATTTCCTTTTAAAATAAAAGACAAAATGTCTCCAGACCTTATAAAAAAATGTTGAGTAACACCATCCCTGTTCCATTACCATTGTCTGCCCCTCTGTATATAACCTATTAAACTCACTGAAACTATAATAAAGAAAGGATAGAGTATCATTTTTAATGTCTTAGTTAATCTGTGTGGGAGTGTATAAAGAAAAGTTGAAATTAGGATTTGTAAATATAGAAATTTTCATTGCTTTAACTGAGTAGTAAGATGAGGAGGTTGTTCTTAAAATAACAGAAGATGGAGTGTAAGGTGCTGTCCTTACATGTGGCCAGCCTGGATTTATTCCATGGTACCCCATACTGTCCCTTGAGACCATCATCAACAGTGACCCCTGAATTCAGAGTCAAGGTTAGCCCTGAGCACATCTATATGTAGCCCCACCTAAAACCAAACCAAACAAATAAAACCAAGCAAACAGAAAAAAATATTACAGGAAGGCAAATATCTTTTATGGAGTGTTTATATTTATATTTATTAGGTAATAAGTATTTTCTTCCATTTTATCATATATAACTTCCTAAAAGGCAGGGATGAAACCTTACTTACTTGGATTTAGAAATAAAATACAAATGCGGGCGCGCGCGCGCACACACACACACGCACACACACACACACACACACACACACACACACAGACGGTGCAGATTACAGTCAGCTTAATCACTCCTTCTAAGTAAAATTTTGTTCCAGGCCTAAGGATTTGGCTTCCCTTGTTCAAAAAAATAAAATGAGGTCGATTGCACTGACTTTTTGTTCTGCATTATCTTCCCTCTGTTTTACATCAGACCATCAACTTTCCCAGACACTCACACCTCTTAGACTACTTGAATCACTATTTGCAAAAACAAACAAGCTTACAAAAAAAAAATAAGTTCATGAAATTTTAAAATATTGAGACTTTCTGAAGAATTTTTTTCTCAAGGATTAGTTCAGCTATGAAGAAAAAACCTTACTTAGAGGATTTCTGGCATCAACTGAAAGGAGATATGCTTTTCAGCAACCATCAACAAAAGCCAACAGTATAAGTAAAATTATTCTTCAAAACCTTTTCTGTGCTAGGATAGGGCATGTCAGATGAGAGACTTAAGGGAAGAAGCCGCCTGATCCTGTCACTTTAGCAGAGACACTAAAAATGAATTGTCAGGACCCAAATCTGCTGGGTGACTGCCACACTGTGCAATCATGAGTGCAGAAGATCTCACCTCTGTAAAACGAGTGACACCAACTTTAAAAGCTGATGACAGAATTAAGTATAGACCCTTGACAAAGTTCTTAGGCAAAAGCAAGCACTCAATTAATGTTAGCAATTATCATGACATAACAAACAGGATTGCCCACACAAAAAACTGAACTCTCAGGCTCTGGAGAATCACCTCAAAGCAGTTTTCCATTGAAATTTGATTAGTATTCTACACTTGTAGAAAAGAGAGTTTTTAGATAACTGTCATATAAATTGACTCTGAGTAGTGGTAATACTTCAGGCAGAGTTCACTTTTAGTAAGAATCTAGGAGGTTCTTGTATCCCCATGAAACAAATGGACTTTTTCCTATAGAAACAATTTATTTAGTTCTTTTTTTGATTGGTTTGTTTTTGCTCCCTAGGTGGTTTATATGGGATACCAAGAAAGTTTGGAATAGAAACCAGGTAAGCTATGTGAACACTTCGATTGCACTCTCTTTCCAGATTTAGATATTTTTTAAGGCCACAAGAATATAATAATTATCTAACCTACATTAGAACCAGATTTGGCTCCAAAAGACCATCATGACATTGGAGTAAATATTGCATACATCTGTCCTTAATTTGGTGTCAAATATGAGAAAGTTTATTTAATATGCCATTTTCTTTAATTCGATTATCAGTTCTCATCCAGCCTCATCAAGATCAAGTTAGTTTTTGACTCTGTGAAAGAAAATAACTGGGGAAATCTTTGCAAAATAGAAAGAGAGAGAAAGAGAGAGAGAGAGAGAGATGCTTTCAGTAGAATCCTCCTTTATCCCTCTAACCCCCAATTTCACTTCCTTACCCACTCAGCACCCATTGCCCTTTTTTCTGCCTACTTTCTGTCTTGTTCTACAACTGATGAAAGCAAACTCAAGGCCAGCAATACTTCAGGGCTACAGGGAAGCTTTCCACCTCAGCAGCTGTCTTCAGTCCCTTGCACAGCTATCAGGACAATAAAATACTGTTCTCTGCTTCTACCCCACAACCAATTAGGTCAGTTGTAAATATTGGAATTGCTTGGTAAACATGCTGAAAGATTGTGCTGACTTGTTAATATACGTGAAAATGTAATTAGATTTATAACACTTCTTTTTGCAAACCATAATTTACAACAACAACAGAAGAAAAAACTTCATGCAACCTGCTGAAATATCATTATTAAAATGCACATGAAAAGTCAATTATGCCAGAGGGAGGTATTTAAGAGAAGTGATTTTTCCATATCCTGGGATTACACGGTGGGGATTAAATATTTCTCATTTATTTATTTTCCCTGAGATCTTTGCTGCTGCCAAATTAAAAGGAACAGATATTTCACTATTTAACTCTAAAATATTGCTGCAGATAGTCCTAAAAAAGTAAACTAAATAACCAGTCCCTGGAAACCTACTTTGCTCTCCTCAGAGCCCCAGAAAAAGCCAAGTCATCCCCTTTTATTTGTATTTACAAACCCAGCTCTCTGTAAAAAATCATATTTCTTAAAACATTGAGATTTTTTTTACATATTATAGTTGTGTGCTTTAAATGAATAATTATGTGTAGATCTACATAAAATCCTTGTGCAATAAATAAATAAATAATCCCTTAATTTTGTTTTCGAGCCTGACTTTCCTCTGGACCTAGGGTCCTCTGGAAACCAGAAGTACCCTCAGACTAGATGACAGAGATGTCCTCGAATTAACCAGGAGATACTGTCATCTGTATACTGTACTGTGCCCTGTGGCTAAGCTGTTGCCTTTTATTTTTATTTTGTTTTTTGTTTGTTTGTTTTTTTGGGGGGGTCACACCCTGCAGTGCTCAGGGATTACTCCTGGCTCTACGCTCAGAAATCGCTCCTGGCAAGCTCAGGGGATCATATGGGATGCCGGGATTCGAACCACTGTCCTTCTGCATGCAAGACAAATGCCTTACCTCCATGCTATCTCTCCAGCCCCTGCTGTTGCCTTTTAATGAAAACTCCACCCTCCTTCCAGAGCCTGCCATTTCTAATTCCAAATTCCAGTTTTAATCAAGATGATAATTGCCTCTTTGCTTTCTGATTCTTCCTAAAGAAGCTTAAGTATTATTATGTCTTCATTTAAGATACCAGTAGAGAAAAGCAAACAAACCAGAAAAAACAAGTCTGAGTGAAACAACTATTTTCTAAAACTTTACCTAAAATGTTCTGTTTAAATATTGGGGAAAAAAGGATACTATAAATATGTAACTGTTAATGTATATAGTTTAATTATAAAGTACTGTGGGAAGGAGATTTTAGCATTACTATGAAGAATCAACAAAGCAAATCAATATGCATATATCTACATATGTAAACATATGAAGGGGAAAAGAGAAATAACAGAAAATTTATAAGAAACAAATATGAAGAGGAAAAATTTATAGACATAGATTCTAAGAAGCATCTAAATCAATTGGTTTGGCTTAGTAATTAAAAAAAATAAAATGGTCTCCCAACATAAAAATGTCCACAGTTATGTAATTATTGTGATCAATAATTTTACATTTGCATTTTATTACGAGTAAATAACATATTAATATTTCTAGTTCTTAAGACTTTGTGAAAACATTTCCATACTGATAAGCCAGATTTGCCTAAACTAAAATATTTTCTTTGGTTTTATTGCCTGGTCCCTGATTATCACACTTTTGAGGGTAAATCTCAAAATACTTGGCCCTTTCTAAATGTCCCTGATTTCAATTTTTGCACAAAGAATATATATTCAGCTGTCAAGATCAATAGGTAGTTTTTTCTAGATTTTTTAACTCCTTAAAGAAAAATATAAGCATAAATATGCATATATAATATTTAAATAACCATTTGAACTTTATTTTAAATGTAATTAAGGAGGATTTGTAGGGCCAAGTAGTAAGTATCTGCATGCTAATAAATAGGCTCAGCCACCCAGGTGTAGTTCTCAGCATTAATACCTGAATAAAAGTAATTGATTTCCATCAGCACCCCATAAGCTCACCTAGGAAAAATGTAGGAAAAAATAAATCAGTGAACCCAGTGGCATAGGTTTCTGACCCTTCTATATAAATTCTGGATCCAAATTGTTGTTTTCTGTAGGGAAAATTTGTAGAGGAAAAGGGTGAACATATTAAAGAATAAAACCCAAAAGAAAGCATTCCGGATGAGCTTATACTGCATTTTTTAATCAAAGAGATTTTGTTATAGAGCTTTAATTGTAAGAGTTATTTGGAAGGAGGAAAAAAATGTAAGAAGCATCTTTATTCATAAGTGAATGACCTGTGTAAATCTTGAACATATTCCTTCCTACAGAGAGTCTTGCAAGGTTTATTCTCCAACATAAAAATTTGCTTTTTATAGTTTCTTGGCAAGTGAAAAGTAAAGGAAAGTTTATCTTAAGTGAGTGCTCATTTAATCTTTTGCCAGAGATACTCATCTCTACCTCCACATCAGCAGTGGTCTCAGTTTTTCCTTCTTTTTCTTTTTTTTTCTTTACTTTTCTTTTTTTTGTTGTTGTTGTTTTTTTTTTCTTTGTTTGTTTTGTTTTTTTGGGTCACACCCGGTGGTGCTCAGGTGTTACTCCTGGCTGTTCAGAAATCTCCTTTTTCTTACCCCTGTTTCAGTCTCCTCTATTTTCCTCTTTCAATCCCTTAGTTTTGCTCTAAGCTTTTCAGTTGCCGTCTTTCTCTTTCTTTCTTTCTTTCTTTCTTTCTTTCTTTCTTTCTTTCTTTCTTTCTTTCTTTCTTTCTTTCTTTCTTTCTTTCTTTCTTTCTTTCTTTCTTTCTTTCTTTCTTTCTTTCTTTCTTTCTTTCTTTCTTTCTTTCTTTCTTTCTTTCTCTCTCTCTCTCTCTCTCTCTCTCTCTCTCTCTCTCTCTCTCTTTCTTTCTTTCTTTCTTTCTTTCTCTCTCTCTCTTTCTTTCTTTCTTTCTTTCTTTCTTCTTTCTTTTTTTACAAATTGAAAAAGACAGTAGAAAAAACATAAACTACTTACTCAGAAAACAAGTATTAATAGAAAATGTTCTGGGAAACAGAACCCTTTCTTAAACTGTATCCCAACCTATGATCTAATGCCAAACTCCTATCTGATTTGTTTTCACTTTGAGAACTGCAGTGCATGAGGTTAAATATTAATGATAAGAGCAATAGAGTCAAAAGAGATTGAGAAGAAATGGAGAAATAAGAAAAGTAATTGAATTTGAGAACAAAGGTTTTTGTTTGTTTTTTGTTTGTTTGTTTTTAAAGAGATAAATTTTAATTGTTTTTTACTTTCCAGTATTTGCTACAGTCTTGCCTGAAATTATAAACTTTAGGATTAGTGAGAAATGGATTTTTCTCTTGAGTTTTTAGATTATTATTAATGATGAAGCAGGAATAAATTTGCAAAACTAAAACTTGCCCCAAGTATCATTTTTCTGACTTGTTTAACTTAACTGGACTCAAAAGCACAAGTCAAGGCCATTAGAAACAAACAAAAAGCTCAACCACAGCATGTAAACAATAAAGCAAACAAGTATTTTGCTGGGTCTGTCAACAGTTAACACCTGAATTAACAGCCTAATGAAGATAAAATTAATCTAATGACAAAGCTGAGTGATTAGTTTATTTCCTAGTTTATAACTTGAAACTACCATTTCCATCTATTTTTTATTCTCAAGTCAACGTTTTTCTTTCTATATCACTATGAAAAATAGCTTTTAAACTGTTTTCCACAGATCAGGTGTTATTCCTACTTATCTATTTTTCCTACTTATCTATTAAATGACAGCTAAAATGATGTATCAGAAAATAAAATTTTTAAGTGAGAGTATTTTTTAATATAAATTTATTTTGATCATAGTGGCTTTTTTAATTTTATTTGTTTTAATTTTGCATTACTGTGAGACAGTTAGAAAGTTGTTCGTGACTGGGTTTCAGTTATATAAAGTCCAACACCCATCTCTTCACCAGTGCACATTTCCTGTCACCAATGTTTGCTCCCCACCCTCCCCAGGCCTCCCCTAGACTCCTCCTCCCTGACCTGCCTTTCTGGCAAACATTTTGCTTCTCTCTCTCTCTCTCTCTCTCTCTCTCTCTCTCTCTCTCTCTCTCTCTCTTCTCTCTCGCTCCTCTCTCTTCTCTCTCGCTCCTCTTTTCTCTCTCCCCTCTCTTTTCTCTCTCCCCTCTCTTTTCTCTCTCCCCTCTCTTTTCTCTCTCTCCTCTCTCTCCCCTCTCTCTCCTCTCTCTCTCCTCTCCTCTCTCTCCTCTCTCTTCTCTCTCTCTCCTCTCTCTCCTCTCTCTCTCCTCTCTCCTCTCTCTCCTCTCTCTCTCCTCTCTCTCCTCTCTCTCTCCTCTCTCTCCTCTCTCTCTCCTCTCTCTCCTCTCTTTCTCTCCTCTCTCCTCTGTCTCCTCTGTCTCCTTTCTCTCCTCTCTCCTCTGTCTCCTCTCTCTCCTTTCTCTCCTCTCTCCTCTGTCTCCTCTCTCTCCTTTCTCTCTCCTCTCTCTCCTCTCTCTCTTTCCCTCCCTCTTTTATTATTTTCCTTTTAAATGGTGGTTTGAAATATAGTTACGGAGGGAGTTTTATATATCTCACCTTGACTCCTTTCAGCACTCAGTTGTTGTCCAGAGTGGTCATTAAAAATTATTATTGTCATAGTGGTTCCTTCTTTGCCCTAACTGCACTCCCTCAAAACTTCCCCACTATGGATTGTATTTGCCAATATTTTGTTTAAAATATCTGCATCTATATTCATCAAGGATATTAACCTATAATTATTTTTTGTGTAGAGTCTCTGCTTTTGTTATGAGGCTGATGTTAGCTTCATAGAGACTGCTTAAAACATTTCTTAGATGACCTTGAAAAGGATTGTCAATAGGTTATCTTTTAAGGTTTAAAAGATTCACTTGTGAATCCATCTAGTCCATGGCTTTTATTTTTGAGAAGCCTTTTGATTAACATTTCCATTTTCTCAATAATCATAGGTTTGTTCTATTCTAAGCCCTCTTGTTTCAAATTTGCAAGGTTAAAGACGTCCAAAAATTTTTCTATTTCTTTTAGTTTTTCTTACTTTGTGGCAGAAAGATTCTCAAAGTAGTCTGATTATCCTTTGAAGTTCTATAGTGTCATTTTGAAACAGTTTATTAAGATTCCCTCTTTGTGAGTCTTGCTAATGACTTATCAATCTAATATTTTCAAAGAGCAGACTATTGCTGTCATTGATCTTTTTGGATTGTTCTATTGTTTTGAGCTCCAGTTCATTAATTCTTCTCTAAGTTTTATTTCCTTCTTCCTACAAATTTTCAGCTCATTCTGTTTATAGGTTTCCAATTACCTAAGCTGTACAGTTATTTTTGTAGGTGCTTTCATTCTTCCTGATGATTGCTTGCAAAGCTATACATTTCCCCCTTAATACTGCTTTTGATGTACCTATAAATTCTGATATGTCCTGTCCTCATATATTTTCAAGAATCTTTTGATTTCCTCTTTGATTTTCTCTTTGACCGACTGGTGGTTCAGTATTGAGCTGTTTTACTTTCAGGTGTGGAGTTATTTCTCTGTTCTTGTTTGTAAGATCACTTGTATTTTTAGTACATAATCTTCTGAAAAGATAATTGATACAATTTCTATCCTCTTGATTTTATGGAGATATGTATTGTGACAGAATGTGTTTTATCTTGAATAATCTTCCATGTATACTGGAGAAGAATATAAACTTGGCTTTTGAGAAATTAAAAACCATATATATATATACTAATCTGCTCTTTTCCTTTTCTTCCTTCCAAGTCAGTATACTCTTACTGAATTTTAGTCTGGCTGATCCATTAAGAGATTATGGATGGTGTTCAAGCCTTTAATTATGATTGTGGTGTTACTACTGATATCTTTTCTTCCAATTAAAAGTTATTTTAAGTATTTTTCTGGTGTGTCTTTGGGTGCATATATATATATTTTTGGAGTATAATATCTTCCTATTGTACACATCCCTTGATTATTAAGAAGTGATCCTATTCGATTGTGTTTGTTGTAGATAGAAGAATGGTGGATTCAATTTTCTCATAGATATTTGTATTCTGTGTCTCTTAATTGGTGTGGTTAGCCCATTGACACTGAGAAAGATGATTGTTACAGAGTATTGTGCCATCTTTTTATAGACATTTTCTGTGATTGTGAGAGTTGTCATGCCTTAAAGTACCCCCTTAAGTTCTTTTTTAAAGTTTGATTTTCAGTCTGTAAAGTTCCTGAGTTATTGTTTATTCATGAAGTAGTATATCGTACCTTCAAAACTGAATGAGAGTCTGGCAGGGTGAAGTATTCTTGGTGAAGTATTTATTTGCTGAGATTTTTTACTATATCTCACCACTGCCTTCAGTCCTGGATGTCACTTATAATAACTATGCTGTAATTCTTAAGGATGCTTTTTTGTGTAATTTCTCTTTTTGATCTTGCCATTTTCAGTTGTTTTTCATCATTATAACTAGGCTGTGCCTTGGGATGTTTTTATTTTTGTCTCTTAAACATGTACTCTTTAGGTGTCCAGGATGTGGGCACATGAACTCCAGCTCTAGGAGCCTTTTAACAATGATATCTTTGATTATTTCTTCTTCATATGGGTTTTCTTCCTGATTCTCTGGAACCCCAATGACTCTTATGCTATTTTTTTAAAATTTTCCCAAAGTTCAGTTGTTTGTTTTGGTGATTTTCTCCATCTTCTTTTTTGTCTACTATGAGATTTTTTTCCCACCTATTTTTGTTGTCTAAAGGGTTTCAGCTTCATCTTTGAGCTCACTGATTCTTTTTATTTTTCCCTAAAAAATTATGGAACGCTTCACGAATTTGTGTGTCATCCTTGCGCAGGGGCCATGCTAATCTTCTCTGTATCGTTCCAATTTTAGTATATGTGCTGCCGAAGCGAGCATGAGCTCACTGATTCTGTTCTCAGTAATTGTTACTCTGCTGGTAAGGCCTTCCACTGAATTATTCATTCAGTTTACCAAGTTTTTTAGTTGTAACATTTCTGTTTTTATTTTTCTCAGTTCTGTTCTCATATACTCCTATGTCTTTTAGGTAGTCCATTCCATTGTCTCATTGACCTTGTTGAAAATCCTAACCATTTCTACTATGAACTCTTTTCCAGAGATATTAAACAAGGGATTTGTTCTGATATGGTTTGTATGATTCCAGATTTAATCCACCAGATTTGGTAGGTTTGTACTGGATTTTTGTGGTCTCAGGGTGCTTCTTTCTTATGTAACTATCAGTTTTTCCCATAGACAAAATGGTGTCAGAGGAGTTTATCTGGGTGAGAGATTATCCTGTGCTGCTTGAACTTTAGTCTGCTTGGTCTCAGACCTTATGAATGGATAAGCTGCAAACTCCATCACTGTTGGGGGCTACTTGCAGTCTGCTGCTGACCTGCAATTCCCACAACTCTGCCACCTAGGGCACCTATGTTGTTTTTGAAGCCAGCCCTAGTCCACCACGAAGCCTGTGCTCACCATGACTCTGTCACAAGGTAGGGACAACTCTCACTTGTCCACCACTCAGCTTGCACTCTCAAAAAAATAAATATTGTCAATATTGTTTATCTTCAGTAGTTTTTAAATGAGATTAAAAGTCATTAGAGTGGCTGGAGAAACAGTATAGTGGTTAGTGTGTTAGCTAAGCATGTGGCCGATCCGGGTCCGATCCCCAAAGTCACATATGAATCCTCGAGCCTGCCAACAATATTTTCTGAGTGCAGAGCCAAGAGTTTCCCCTGCATGCTACCACGTGTGACCTCCCCAAAAAAACAAACAAATCAAATGAACAAAATCATTAAGAATACCCTACATCATATGATCTGTGCTTTCGCGCGTGCATACACACACACACACACACACACACACACACACACACACACAAATTGGAACTCAGACTGTACGAACAAAATCATTAAGAATACCCTACATCATATGACCTGTGCTTTTTGCACACACACACACACACACACACACACACACACACACACACACACACACAAATTGGAATTCAGACTGTTTTCTCCTTGGTCTGTAGAACTATATAAAATGATGTTTTTTTACATGTGTGCCTTATAAATTTTTATAGTTCCCAGTCTTTAAAACACAACTCATACAAAGGTTATAATTACCAACATGCAAATAATTTTATATTGTATTAACACCTCCACCCTCATCCCCAAAACTAGCTTCTCATTAAAAATAAATCTCTCTTAAACAAAAATATGAAGTTTTTATATAGCTTTTTCTTTTATACTTTATCAATAAAGTATACATATTTAGGGGCCAAAGAGGTGGTGCTAGAGGTAAAGTGTCTGCCTTGCAAGCGCTAGCCAAGGAAGGACGGCAGTTGGATTTCCCGACATCCCATATGGTCCCCCCCAATCCAGGGGCAATTTCTGAGCGCTTAGCCAGGGTAACCCCTGAGCATCAAATGGGTGTGGCCCCCCCAAAAAAAAGTATACATATTTTCGCTAATTTCCAATTAACTATAAGAAACAAAATCCATTTTAACTAAAGAAAGACAAGAAATATTCTCCTCAGAACACACTACAGAGATTCTAGGAAGAAGAAAGCTAGAGACCAGAAACATGTGTCCTAAAATGCGAGCTTCTCTCAAGCTGAGAAGAACTGTACAGTGTTCCCACATTAGGGAAGCTGTTAAATAGGTGTCACATTTTCACAAAGGCTTTATGTTTGTTTTTGGTTTTTTGGTTTTGGGTTTGGAGCCCCACCCAGTGCCACCAAGGGTTATTCCTAGCTATGTGCTCAGAAATTGCTCCTGGCTTGGGGGACCATTTGGGATGCCAGGGGATTGAAGTGTGGTCCATCCTAGGTTAGCCACTTGCAAGACAAACACCCTACCACTGCGTCACTGCTCAAGCCCCACACAAAGGCTTTATGAATTCCTTCCTGTTGCCATCTAAAGTCTCATTCAAGCTTTGAACTTACAAACTTAGTGACTATATCTTAAGAGTTTTTCTCATTCCAGGAAGAGAGTGCTTGACTGACTCAGTTTAATTCAGGTTTCCTGACTCATTCAATATATCCAGGAAGTGGGGTTCTCAGGAACAAACATGGCTATTAGTGGTGAGAAAGTATGCAGATGAAAAAGTACAGATAGTGGATAATATTATAGACATTATGACATAATATCTATTCCAACACCAATTATCATGGTAAAAATTAATTACATTTAGCAAATATATAGAAACACAGCAAATGTGTGCCTATTGTAGTTCTCAATCAACTGTAATGTTGTTTGAGATAATGGGAGAAAAAAATTTGATAAATCAGTCAATTGCGGAATGAACCAAATAAATCAGTTCACTGTATTTTTAATCTAATATTTGGTGAGTGTTTTGGTATGCATAGTTCTTCATGAATTCATTAATTAGAAAGATATATTATGTGATAGGTCAGATATTGTGCTAGAGATTAGAGAATTTTTTTAATGAAGAGGGAAGGATTCCTGCAGGAGGCATATCTTGAACTATGCTTGGAATGCCAAGTGCCTAACTAGCATACTGGGTTCTGCAGGAATAACAGCTAATGAACTATAAACAAATCCAATTGAAGGAAAAATACAGTTGGGTTTTTCTTAGAATGAAATTCACCTACTATGGGCCCAGAGAGATAGCACAGCAGCGTTTGCCTTGCAAGCAGCCGATCCAGGACCAAAGGTGGTTGGTTCGAATCCCGGTGTCCCATATGTTCCCCTGTGCCTGCCAGGAGCTATTTCTGAGCATCCAGGAATAACCCCTGAGCACTGCTAGGTATGACCCAAAAAACAAAAAACAAAAAAAACAAAAACAAAAAAAAGAAATTCACCTACTATTTTATGATCTACTAGGACTTTGCTCATGGAGTTTATTCTTCAAGGTTTTAGTAGAAACTATAAAGACTGCTTTTTGCCTCATATATGTGTTACATTTTAATAAAATGTGGAAACAGACATTAATAACTACAGTTGCCAATCAAGTACCTGTAGAAAAAGCAAGGTGAACACAACAATAAATGCTAAGTGCTCCAATGTTCAATGATTCTGGCAGGATGCACTACAGACTTTATAAATGCATGAGAGTGAATATACAGAAGCTTGGGAAAAGGTCATTGGTATTTTTGGAGTAATAAATCAAGTATGGAAATATTTGCATGTTGGTTGTATAATGTACAGGACTGGATTAGAGGCAGAGAATACTTTGAAGTAATATTTCTCCTCTGACTTGTTTTATTAGCTTCTTTTAAACACGTAACATTATTGCTTATAGAATTTCATTTACTCGGATTGGCAGCTTGATAAATATGTCTATTGGCGATGATTTGGATTGCTCTGGGCATTAATATTATTAAAACCTGTCACAGGGAAATGTCTGAAAGATGACTTACTGTAAAGATTACAGCAAGAAATAAATCATCCAGTGGTATTTGTTACCATTTATGGCCTCTTGGAGCTGAGTCAATCCCTTTTTATGTTACATTATTTTTCAAGTTTTTATAGCCTTACATTATATATTGCTGTCAGAAATGAACAGATGGGGTGTCGAACATGAGCTTTCTGAATAATTCCCACCCTCTAGTTATTTGTATGAAGGACAAGTGCAAAATTGTGTGTTCTCAAGCTAAAAAGGAGAGAAAATCAGGTGGAGAAGCTACTGTTGAGGAAAGGGATCCCTTTTGTCAGATTGTTTAGGCCAATTTCACAAGCTAGTTGGAATCCCTGACTGGCAATCACCCTGTTTGGATTTCAGGCAAGATGAATGGCTGTTTGACTTCAGTGAGCCAACAAACGTGATTTCAAAGGCATTTTTTCAGTGTGCCTCTTGTTGAAACATATCTCATTTGGAGGTGGAGTGTCGTATTTATCCTGAAAAGCAAAATAATGTTGTTGGTAAGTTCCACAATGGAACAAGAAGATAGACATAACAAAAATAATGTTGTAATTCTAAGTGATTGTAGTGTGATCATCCTGTGGGGATACACAAAGGATTCTGTGTAATTCAGATTGTTCAGCAGTATTCTCGGGATCAATATAAGAAGAAAAAGGAGCCCCATGGAGGTATTGAGTCTCTTACAGAAGAGTCAGGACCAGAAGTCTCCAAGGCCCTGTACACATGATAGTAAACTGTGTCCCTAGAAATATTTAGAGCCTTAATCTTTTGGGGGTAGGCATCAGCTTTATTGTGTCACCACTTCTTTGCCAGCATTGGAAGTCAAAAAACAAGCAACTGACTAAATGCCCAACCAGTCTTTTTAATAGAGGAGGAAATATTTTCTCACTAACCTTCTCTACTAACCACTGCAATAATTCTGAATCATTTTTAGCAGCAGAAAGCAGAAGAACATGTAATAGACATAGAATCTTGGTAGCTGGAATATGAAAACATTGCTTACCATCTAGAGAACATAAATATGTTAGTTAATTGTGCGTAAATATTAAGGTTACAAGCTTAAGAATATTTTAGGAGCCGGTGAGGTGGCGCTAGAGGTAAGGTGTCTGCCTTGCAAGTGCTAGCCAAGGAAGGACTGCGGTTCGATTCCCCGGCGTCCCATATGGTCCCCCCAAGCCAGGGGCAATTTCTGAGCAATTAGCCAGGAGTAACCCCTGAGCATCAAACAGGTGTGGCCCGAAAAACAAAACAAAACAAAAAAAGAATATTTTTTATATATACCTCATGTTGCTGTCATAGATTATCCAAACATACCCTTTCATACATTCACTCATACACACACACACACACACACACACACACACACACACACACACACACACATACACACACACAATAAAGTTCACTGGTTCTAAAATTTGTAAAAGTGTCCATATTTTAACCACTGTGCTTTGGCCAATATTTTGCCTTCTTCCCATAAAGCTTTGTGTTTTCTTAAATTTATCACTTATATCGTCACTCCAGAGCACTTACTTTAACGTCCTTCTTCTAGCATATACTTCAAAATTAGTATCTTTCAAGAAGTAGTTTGTGGATAAATAATGTGGACTTCAGCAGCCTTCTCCCAAGGCCATACCTATTCACTCTCATTGGGTTCCATTTAGTTTTCCTATATGTAATCTTTCTAAAAACCTTCCACATGAACTGAGGATTTTTGTTTATTTGCCACATTTTGTTTACGATGTCATCTGGATATGCCCATATAAAGGTTGATCACTCACATGTATACAGGTAGGGTTGCTGAAAGCTGTTTTATTCAAGGAAAACTCCATAGTTTTGTTCTCTTTCATCTTAATTATTTTTTAGCAATGCAGAAAGGGAAATTTTCAAATGGTTTCAATTCAGTTACAAATACAAATTTCTCTATCTTACTTAACTCCCCTCTCTTGCCACTCTCATTTTCTTCATTTCAATTTCTCATTCCCTTTTTTCAATTTTCCAAACTCACCCCCAGCACCTTCTAGAGGAACACTTGCATGGTCCTTACCTAACAATATTACATACTGTTAACACCAAGCTCTCATAGTCTAACATAAATAAATATTTGATCTTACATCAATCTATACATTATGTTTTCTTCCTGTATCTTCCTTTCCCCTGCCTCCTCCATTCCTCCATTTTTAAATTCATTCCATCATTTCTTTCTCTTAAGTTTCTTTGTCTTTTCATTCTAGAGTTAACTGATGGTGTCACCATAGTACCCAGTCTCTCGTGAATAAACAGCATGATATCTATTTCAAATAGAGTAGCTCTGTTGTCTAAGATGTATTCTTTTCTGTGTTCTAGAAACTTGAGGTGGATATCCATTCAATGTTCTCTCTTTTCAGTCTTATACTGAGAAATCTTTGATGCTCAGAAATTAAATGCCCTCCTAAGAATTCAGCTTTAAACATTTCTAAAAGTCAGAGGACTGACTGAAGATAGTAACCTGGCTTTCTGATCTACTTACAGCCAGTCAATTTCTTTAGACTAAGTTCTCTATCTGTAAAACTGAAAGGAAAATGAAACATAATCATTTAGAGTTCCTTCAAACTTTTTTTTTTGGTTTTTCTGGCCACACCCCTTTGATGCTCAAGGGTTACTCCTGGCTAAGCGCTCAGAAATTGCCCCTGGCTTGAGGGGACCATATGGCATGCCAGGGGATCGAAATGCGGTCCTTCCTTGGCTAGCACTTGCAAGGCAGACACCTTACCTCTAGCGCCACCTCACTGGCCCCTAGTTCCTTCAAACTTCAAATGAACCACTTGGTGCTGCTCCTGCTGCCATACCTTGAAATAATCTCATATCAAATGGTTTCTTCTTAGGGCTGGAGCAGTGACACAAGATGTAGGGCATTTGCCTTGCAATGCTAACCTAGGACAGACCGTGGTTCGATCCCCCAGTGTCCCATATGGTCCCTCAAGCCAGGAGCAATTTCTGAGCTCATAGCCAGGAGTAACCTCTAAGCATCATTGGGTGTAACCCAAAACCAAACAAACAGCAACAACAACAACAAAAGATTTATTCTTGTGTGTCTTGCTCTTCATATAGAGAAAGTATTGTCCTAATGATAACAACCCAATTTATCTGACCCTTTTTAAGTGAACACCTATAGAGTTTACAAATTCTTGATTTTAGTTCTCACATAAAATAATTAAGCTCTGCACTGAACTCTCCATGTAAGTATATGATGTGAGTTGTGGGGTGAGGAAGAGATTCACTATGACCCAGAATGACCTGACATAATAAAATTTTATAGTATTGTTTAATTACTGCGACCCACCTCTTTAGTATTAATTCTATGATTCCAGCACATAAAATAACCTAATCACTTTTGGAATTACCATGACTAATGGAGTGTGTTCTGATAGAAGAAGGATAAGTTTCATAATTAGGTTTTGCTGGGAACTGTGCAAACCAGTCTATTTATAATTTGGTCAGCTCCTGATTTTTAATGAGGGCACTGAGAGTGACTGAAGCCTCTGGCAGCATTCACTTCATATTTTAATTACAACAGTAATTCTGACAATTACACACATGTCATAAATCATATTATAATGACCCATAAAGAAAGTATATTTAATTACTAAATGGGGAGCTCTCAGATTAAACAGGTAGATGTGATGTGCTGAGATGTGAACTACACTAGAAAACTAAGCTGCTGGACTGAGACATAGAAGTAACAGCCTCTTAAATTTGCATCACAGGTAGAAAAGAAAATCCTTGCCCAATTTCCAATTTCACTGACATTTTTTTTAACTTTTAATAATATATTTACTTAAGCACCATGATTACAAACATGTTTGTAGTAGAGCCGCCTAAAAAAACATATTTGTGTTGAGTTTCAGTCATAAAAAAGAACACCCACTTCACCAATGCAACCTTCCACCAACAATGCCTCTTCTCCTTCCTCCCTCAGTCTCTGCAGTTTTGGAGACAAGCATGCTGCTACTCTTACTCATTAACATAGTTATGATAGTTGTTAGTGTAGTTATTTCTCTAACTGAACTCACCGCTTTTTGTGGTAAGCTATATATTATGGGCCTGTCCTTCCTGACCTCATCCCTATTTTTTCTGAGTATTATTAACATAATGTCATTTATTTTTCTTAAATCCCACAGATGTGTGACTATTCTGTGTGTATCTCTCTCCCTCTGACTTATTTCACTAAGCATCAGCATAATAGTTTCCATGTTCATTCATGTACAGGGATATTTCATGACTTCATTTTTTTCTGATGACTGCATAGTATTCCATCGTGTATATGTACACGGTTTCTTTAACCACTCATCTGTTGTTGGATATTTGTGTTGTTTTCAGATTATAGCTATTGTAAATAGTACTTCTATGAATATAGGCATGCACAAGGCATTTTTATATTGTGGTTTTTTGTTTCTATGATATATTCCTAGGAGTGGTATAGCTGGATCACATGAAAAATTAATATCCATCTCCATATTGTTTTCCATAAAGGCTAAATTAGATGATATTCCCACCAGCAGTGAATGAGAGTTCTTTTCTCCTCACATCTCTACTGTTGTTCTTGATTTTTGTGATTTGTGCAAGTCTCAGTGGCATGAGTTGGTACATCATTGTTGTTTTGATTTGTATCTCCCTGATGATTAGTTATGTGGAACATTTTTCATGTGCCTTTTGGTCATTTGTATTTCTTCTTTGAGAGAGTGTCTGTTCAGTTCTTCCATTTTTTTGATGGGATTAGACTTTTTTCTTGTTAAGTTCTGTCAGCACTTTGTATATCTTAGCCTTTTATCTGATGGGTATTGAGTAAATAGTTTCTTCCATTCTATGGGTGTCCTTTGTATCCTAGTCACTATTTCCATTGAGGTGCAGAAGCTTCTCAGTTTAATATAGGCCCATTTGTTTATCTCTGCTTCCACTTGTTTGGAGAGTGCTGCTTCCTCCTTGAAGATGCCTTTGTTCTCCATGTCATGAATTGTTTTAGCTACGTGTTCTTCTATATACCTTATGGTTCTGGGTCTTATCAAGGTCTTAGATTTGACCTTTGTACATGGTGTTAGATGGTCTAAGTTCACTTTTTTTTTGCATGTGGCTGAGCAGTTGTCCAACATCACTTTTTGAAGAAGCTTTTCTTGCTCCATTTTGCATTTCTCACTATCACCCCCTTTTCTTTGGTTTTTGGCCACATCTGTTGATGCTCAGGGGTTACTTCTGGCTATGTGCTCAGAAATAGCCCCTGGTTTGGGGGACCATATGGTATGTGGAGGGATTGAACTGTGGTCTATCCTAGGTCAGCGAAGTGCAAAGCAAATGCTCTACCACTGTACCATCATTCCAACCCCTATCACTCCTTTATCAAAGATTAATTGTTCATATGTCTGGAAAACATTCTCAGGATACTCAAGTTTATTCCACTGATCTGAGTGATTGTCTTTATTCCAATACCATGCTGTTTTAATGATTATTGCTTTGTAGTACAATTTAAAGTTGGGATAAATGATGCTTATCATTTTCTTTTTCCTATGGGTTGCTTTAGCTATTTTTGGTGTTTATTATTTCACATAAATTTTGTGTTTTGATCCACTTCTTTGAAGAATGTCATGGGAATCTTTAGAAGAATTGCATTAAATCTGTAAAATGCTTTGGGGATTATTGCCATATTAATTATTTTAATCTTCCCAATCCATGAATAGGGTATGTGTCTTTATTTTTTGTGTTGTCTTTTAGATCTTGAAGAAATTTCACTGACAACTTGTAAAACTTTAAATTCTCTCTACTAGATAAACAAAGTCCTTGTCCCAGAGATAGGCAGGGGTTAAGGGTGAGAGGAAAATGGTGGACATTAGTGGCAGAAAAGTTGCACTGGTGAAGTGTGGCGTATATTCTATGGTATGGTGTATATTCTATGACTGAAACCCAACTATGAGCATTTCTGTAACCACAATGCTTAAAGAAATTAGTATTAAATTTTTTCCTATTATCTAGACAAGAAAAATGAGAACAAATTAACAATAAAATACTTTTCTATACTTATTAGATAAATGATATTGCAAGCCAAGTCATAGCTCTGAAGTATGTCATGAAGACATACTCACATGAGGAGTTTATGGAATGATAACTTAGTAAACACTTAGCATATCAATTGTGATAACTTATTAATTAAGTGTGAACTATGTAAGGAGTGAGAAACTCCCAGATATTATAGAATTAAGTGGTTCCACACGTGTGGCGCCTTAACTACAGAAAAACTATCAAAGATCCATAGTTGAGATTTAAGTAAAAATGTCTTAGAAACTTTTGTAAAGAGAAGAGGAAGTATATATGTGGGGAGCCGAGCTGATGGAACCTAGAACAAAAGGGTGTCTCAGAAATCCCTGACCTTGTTACCCACGTGACCAGAGGCACCCATGCCCTGAGGACAAAGGAAATAGACAAACACTAAAGTAAATTCAAAGCAGCCCAATACATCCAGCCAGAGAGAAAAATATAGAGCAACTTGCCTTTGTGTTAGCAAAAGATTAATGTGTTTACAGCTGATGTTTTATTTATGCTTGCTGAGTAAGATTTATAAGATCCTGTTTGGATCTTGTGCTTTCAGTACAAACATGTGCTCAGGTCTACCTCTTTACCCCTCCCTATTACCTGCCCCCAGTTTATGCTAATGAGTGCTTGCAATTGTAATTGGTGGAAACTTGTATGATGTATTTTGCCTTTAAAAGCTGATCTCCCCAGGCAATACATCTCTTTTGAACAGCATGAGTTGCCTTAAGGGTTTTTCTTACTAACTTCTTAAGTTTTCTTCACAGATCGGACCTGCTCGAGTAAACCCACAAATTCCTAGTGACCCTCATTCCCTCACACCCAGGGTCGGGGGTCCCTCACCAAGAGTTACATATTTAGTATAATGTTCCAAGAGGATACACCACAAGGCTCTATTACTTTCCATGGAAAATAATTTACCTATCTCACATGGAGGATGACATTTTCCACTATAGATGATATTGGCCTTCTCAGTTCACCTGAGAGGGAACTGGGTGGAGTTTAGATACAATTGTACATTTTACAGTCCCAGAATATTTAGCATGCTATAGGCTTGATAGTCAGAAATTAATACACTTTTCCCTCTCTCCACATACTACTACTATATCAATAGGTTTCCAGTATATTAGCAGTGAACTGCAATTGAGAGAATCTCAATTTGTAGATTATTCAATAAAAAAATTCTTAGAAAACTTGTGCTAGTGTAGTGGCGCAAGTGATAAGGCATGTGCCTTGAATGTACTAACCTAGGGTGGACTTCAGTTTGATCCCCAGCGTCCACATGGTCCCCCAAGCCAGGAGTGATTTCTGAGTGCATAGCGAGGAGTAACCCCTCAGTGTCACCAGGTGTGACAGAAAAAACAAAAAAGAATTTCTTAGAGAACAATTGAAGTAGATAAAAGTAATTACCTAAGAAAAATTTGATGCTCCAAATTTATGTTTATAGTAACCATGAAGCAGTGATAGCTGAATAAACATAAAACTTACACTGCAAATAGGTATTTCTTACTTTTAAAATAATACTTTATTTAAACAGCTTGGTTAAAAAATATTGTTCTTGGTTAAGTTTCAATCAAACACTGTACACCTCCCTTCACTAGTGTATACTTTCCATCACCAATATCCCCAATATCTTTTCCACCTTCCCCCTTGCATGCCAATTTTTGTCCAGAGTGATCAATTCCAATTATCATAGTCACATTGGATCCTTCTTTACTCTAACTGCAAACATGGCACTTCGTTGCAAGCTTCCTGCCATGACTGGTCTTCCTGGCCCTCATCTTTGTCTTAATATGATTAACAGAATTTCATTTATTTATTTTATATATCACAAATGAATGAAAATATTCTATATCTAACCCTCTCCCTCTGAATAATTCACTTAGCATGATCTCCATATTTGGGACCGGAAAGCTAGCATGGAGGTAGGGCATTTGCCTCGCACGCAGAAGGACAGTGGTTCGAATCCTGGCATCCCTTATGGTCCCCCAGGCCTGCCAGGAGAAATTTCTGAGCGTAGAGCCAGGAGGAACCCTTGAGTGCTGCCAGGTGTGACCCAAAAAACAAAAAACAAAAACAAATCTCCATATTCAGCTAGACATAAGTAAATTTCAGGACTTTATTTTTCCTAATAGCTGTATTACATAGATGCAATGATAGCCAAATATTCTGATTCAAAATAAATTCATTTTAAATATAAATATATGTTATATTAACAATGACATATGAATATTGATTAGGGTAAGACCAATAACAATGAAAAGATGGAGACAAATAAGTTATGCTAATAGAAATAAAAAAATAAAATAGGTGTAGTTCTAAAGTTGCCCAAGTTTCATTGTGGGATTGTCTTTCCCAAGCACTACTACAGTTATCATCACAATTTATTTATTATTTATTTATCTATTTTGGTTTTGGGGTCAAACCTAGCAGCACTCAGGGGTTGCTTTTGGGTCTGTGCTCAGAAATTGCTCCTGGCAGGCTCAGGGAACCATATAGGATACAGAAATTGAACCTGGTTGGTTACAAGGCAAATGCCCTACCACTGTGCTATCAATCTGGCCTGATCATCACAATTTCTAATGCTACATTCTTGGCATCTAGTATTGAACCATCTATCCTGTGTAAGTAGTATCACCATAAGTGGACTCATGAATCCTGAGTGCTATTTGGGTATTTCACCCTTTCCCCCCCAAAAAAAATGATTGAGAAACTATATCATTTGTAAACAAGATTGAAAACAAGAAAATTGTCACAATTGAAAGGAATGTAGCATGATAAAGAGGTCTATCTTTCAAGTGTGTAAAGGAGTCCTACACATTCATGTACCACAGCATAGAGTCCCAAAATACAAAACATATATAACTGAAAAAAAAACATACAAATCAATTATTAAAATTAGATTTCTCTTGACTCTTAATTGATTAGTTTTCAAAATCACTCAGAGTATTGTTGATTTAAAAAAGATAATAAGCCTACTTGATAAAATTGATTCTTTCCATATTATTACCACAAGTCCACAATTCTTAACTTTAAAGGAATTGAAATTATACAGGTATATTTTCATAACACTATTGTATTGAACCAGTGTCAATAATAGGAAAATACTAGCAAATCCCTCTGTATGGCATTTTCTTTTTAGTGCTTTATTGTCTTCTTGTGTAATTAGGCTAGTGCAACTTCATAGAAACTGTTAAGAATTCCTGTCTTTACAATATTTTTGTAATATTTGATGAATATGGACACATCTTTGAATATTTGGTAGGACTCAGTAAACTCAATAAAATATTTAAAACAAGAATAACAAAAATCACTTTCCCCATATAAGATGAGTATATAGATACATATACACAAATGTATGTATTATACATATGTAATGTCTATGTATGGTCAGCATTAACATAATACCAAAATATAGATAGATATAACAAGAAATGAAACCTATAGGCCAACTTCTCACAGAAATATAAAATCTTGAATAAAGTGTAGACTATTTAAAAGAAACTATATATAAAAGACTTATACCCTAAGACTCAAAGGACTTATCCAAGATTTGTAATATTTAGTGATCCCAGTTTAGTAATTAATAAAATAATAGAAAATATTATCTTATCAATCTTATTGATGGACAAAGGTAGTTGAAAAATATGGTATTGAGGCTAGAAAGAGTATAGTGATCAAGTACCTTGTCTTGTGCACACACCCAACACAGATTTTAAACCTGGCATTGCATATGGTCCAGAACTTTCAGGAGGGTTCCATGGGTGCAGAGCCAGGAGTAAGCTCTGTGCACAGTCAGGTGTGCCCCACACAACAAAAAAGAGAGAAGAATTATAGTATTTTTGATTTAAGAAAAAAATCAGCAAAGCAGGATAGAAGAGGAACTTATTTATTATCTTAACTAAGTATGTATACAATAACAGTGTGTTTTCTTTAAATTATTAGAACAAGACAAAGGCATATATGTTATCAATCATTCCTAGTTAACATCACATTGAATGTCCATAAGAAAGCAATAATATAAGGAGAAAGTAAAAGAATGGACATGAAGAAATAAAATTATCTTTTTTATAAATAGTGGAAATTATTTTATTTATAAAAATGTCAGAATATGTAAAATACATCTTACCCATTCATTTAGTATTGTAAGTACAGGGCATAAGATAATGTTTTCTTATAAACATCATAGAAACAATTAAATTTTGAAAATTTAATTCATGATAATACCTACAACAATATTACAATATATCCAAAATATACACAGGTCCTATATACCAGCAATTTCAGAAATTAAGAAATGTATAATATGTATATTTTATATTTACAGTCTAGAAAAAATATTTTAATGCTATCTTCCATAGTTGTAAATGTGAAACTACCTTAATAAAATTTTGGTGAGTGATTTTGAATATATTGACAAACTGATTTTAAAATTTGTTTGAAAAGTAAAAGGTTAATATAGATCAACAAAATACTCAACATAAACAAAGCTGAACTCATTTTTCCTAACTACAGGTCTAGTATAAAGATTTGTTATTAAAAATACTACAGTATTGGTTAAAAAATACATCAATGGAAAAAAGCTAAGAAACACACACGATGTCAAGATATATTTGACAAAAGAGTAAAATTAATTCAATTGATAATCCTTTCAACAAACAGTAATGAAGTCACTGCATGCCATATAAAAGTAGGTATATATAATATAAGCATCTGTGTGTAGACATTAAACCTTTAATATGAAGTTATTCAAATAGATTATATGTCTAAAGGTTAAAAGTTAAATAGGAAAACTTCTACAAAAAATAGGATAGAGCTCCTCTCTCTTCCTAAAATAAAAAATTGAAAAAATAGGAGGAAGCTTGGTGAGGCTGTGTTTCAGAGTGTTTTTGATGAAATATCAAATTTCATCTAAATTAAAATGTTTCATTATTGAAACTAAAATAATATAAAAGAATTGGAATTGATTAAAATTTTAAAGTGCATCCATTTTAAAGATGCTTAAAATGAAAGTATAAAATATAAGTTGAAATAAATCTGCAAACCCATATTTGATAAAGGACTTAGTAAAAATATAATTTTGAAACCCCAAAATGCTATTAATATACATAAAAATAGGGGCTAGAGCAATAGCACAGCGGTAGGGTGTTTGCCTTGCACATAGCTGTCCCAGGACAGACCTGGATTCGATCCTTTGCGACACACATGGTCCTCCAAGCCAGGAGCAATTTCTGAGCACATAGACAGGAGTAACCCCTGAGTGCCATTGGGTGTGGCCCCAAAACAAAACAAAACAAACAAAAACTTTAGATAAATAAATAAAATTCAGAAAAATGATCTAATTTTGTTAATGATCATAATAACTGAAAAAGTTATCTATTTGGAGAGTAAATATTAAAAAAATGGGCTGGAGTGATAGTTAAGTGGGTATGGCATTTGCTTTGCATGCTGCTGACCTGAGTTTGATCCTCAGCACCCAATATGATTCTTAAAGTATTAACCAAAAGTGATCCCTAAAGTGAGAGCTTTGAGTAATCCCTAAGCACTGCCAGGTTTGGTTAAAAATACTCAACTCATTTGATCATAAATAATAAAATTATAATGATAATGAGCTTCCACTATCTACCTATTTATTTGGCTAAAAATCAAAACACTGACAATATTAATTATTGGCAAATATTGTGCCAACAAAAATTCTAATTCTTGGCTGGTGGGATGCAAAAAGTCTAGAAGACACTAAAAGTTTAGTAGTTTCTTACAAATGAAATATAGTCTTATGCAACTGTAATCTTAGGTACTTACTCATTAAAATATCTACCCAAAGTACTATCTGTGAATTATGTTATTATTCATAATCTCTGAAACCTGCAAGCAAAATGTATTTCTTTTTATGGTGAATAAATGACCTATTGTGCTGTTTTCATAGACTAGAACCTTATTTGGCACTTTATAAAGAGCTACTGAGTCATACTTATTGGGAAAAAGGTCAACTTGAAAAAGATCTAGATATCATGACTGAAATAATATGATTCTGGGAAAGCAAAACTATAGCAACAATGAAACTAAAAGTGGTACTTATTCAAAACTTAAAAGATCACAGAGTTAGTTGAAAAGTTAACTGACCCCAAGTTCTACTACTGAAACAGATGTGATGCCCCAAAGACCAACAAGAATGATCCCTGAGCATAGACCTAGAAGAGCACCTTGATCAATGATTTAGTTAAAATAATCCAATATTCTAAACTCTAAAAAAATCTAAACTTTAAAACATGGCTATCAACAAACAAAATAGATTTATTTGTTTGAAAAGTTAGTATGAACCCATTTGTTCTCCAACTGATTAACTATAATACATAAGTTTGTTTTTCAAATAATTTACAATAATTTGTTGATATTAATAGTTAAGTGTAAACTGCAAGCAATATTTTTGCTTGCTTTATATATCCTTTTATGGAATGCTTTTTTGTTTAATTGATAACACTGGTATTTGGGTTTCAGCTTTGACTTTGGGTTTAAGAATACTAGACAAGGGCCAGAGCAGTGGCTCAAGCAGAAGGGCATTTGCCTTGCAGGCATTAATCTAGGACAGAGGGCAGTTTGTTCCCCAGGCATGCCCTATGGTTTCCCAAGCCAGGAGCAATTTCTGAGCATATAGCCAGGAGAAACCCCTGAGCGTCAATGGGTGTGGCCCAAAAAGCAAAAAAAACCAAAAAAACAAAAAAACTAGACAAGCAATCATATCTTATTTCACATTAAAAAAAACAATAAAGTTTGAAAGTGGCATTTCTAATCTCTGCTTTCTTATTTCTTACTCATAGAGCAGCAGTAGAACTTTGATTATTAGCTTTCTTTCTTCATATGTAAATGAAGTAGTCGTTTGCAAATAGAATAAAAGAATAAGTGTAATTCCTCTGGTATAGCAACATATCAAATAGATATTATTATTATTATTATTATTATTATTATTATTATTATTATTATCTAAAATTTGCCTGAAGAGTATGGCATTAGATCTCCATTAGCTGAACACTTACAGTCCTAACAACCTATGAGCCACTAAAAGTTCAAGACCAGAGTCACCTGTTGTCCTTTGAGTCAGGGCACAGGAACTATGAAAACTTTGCCTTTAAGAAAATGCCAGAGTGGTGATGTGCGCTAACCTACACGGGACCACGGTTCCAGCCCTTGGAGTCCCATATGGTCCCCCAAGCCAGGAGAGATTTCTGAGCGCATAGCCAGGAGTCACCAGGTGTGGCCCAAAAAACAAACAAACAAAAAAAGAAAATGCGAGATAGATATTGATGGCAGCTATAGTTTCTCATTTCTCAGCATCAAAGTTTATTTAGAGGATAGATCTTAAAAATACTGATTAATTTATTTACTAAAACACAAACGTGTTCAATCAGTTCTCTAAAATTCTGAGAGTTTGATTATGGTAAATTTGTGGGATTTTTTTATATGTATGTAGTCAACTGGTATTCATTGTACAAAATTTGTTACTTTGAAATTTCACCAGTTATTCCCATGTTGTTGTTGGCTTACTTGACGGCAGGGGCGGAGGAGGTGGGTAGGGGTGGAGGATGTGCAGCAAGGATCAAAGGTGCTCCTTCATTATCTTTAACATGTACTTACCAATAGAAATAAATTTACCTAAACCTAGCTGATAAAATGTATGAGATTTGAATTTTATTTGTTTGGATTTCTCAAAAGTTCCCTTTAGTTTTAAGACAGTTGTTTTTTCTTAAAACAGTTAATTATGTGGAATGTCAGAGATGGACTGCAGCATATATATGCTTGCCTTGCATTCAACTGACCTGGGTTCAATTTCCAGCATCCCAGCTGGTTCCTTATGCCCCACTGAAAATGAATTCCTGAGTATAGTCAGGAGTAACCCCTGAGTGTCACCAGGTGTAGCACAAACAATACAAAACAAAAAAAGTTCATATATGGGGTGGGGAAAGACGGGGGAAAAGGAGGAGGAAGGGGAGGACGAGGACGAGGAGGAGGAGAGAAAGAAAGAGAGACAGAGACAGAGATTCACTGGTCTATCATCTTATTTGGTCCATTGAGTCCACCAGTAGCGATTCTTGAGTTCAAAGCCAGGAGCAAGCCCTGAGAACTGCCAGAAGAGGTATTTTGCTTGCAAAAGCAAAGAAAATGTCAACAGTAACAAAAATTAATACTATGTGATATCACAACGATCATGGTTAGAGACACAATCATTGGTTATGTAATTTTTTTCTTTCTTTTGCTTTTTTCCTCTTTTCTTTTTTCCTCCCTTCCTTCCTCCCTCCCTGCCATTCTTTTGTTTTTCTTCCTTTCTTTCTCCGTTCCTCCCTTTCTTTCATTTTCTTCTTTTATTATTTTATTTTATTTATTTCTGTCTTTCTTTCTTGCTTTATTCCTTTTGTTCTCTTTTTTTTTTACAGTTTTTTCATTTTTATTTTGATCATATTGGCTTACATATCTTTCACAGTAGTATTTTAGGTACATATTAACATTGAATCAGGAATACCCATCACCAAAATTGTCCTCCCCCATCCCAGTTTCCTTACTGCAACCATATCCGCCCCAACCCCCCCTGAGTTGCTAGAGTAGGTGGTCCCCTCTTTGTCTAGCTTACTATTAGTGCTCATATATCTGTTTGGTCCTGGTACCCTCCTTGGTTTCCCCCTCTATTTAAGAGGCGGAGCTCGATAATTCGAGTTATATGGTTTTGTTTAACGGAAAGAAAATCAATAGTCAGAGCCGGTGAGGTGGCACTAGAGGTAAGGTGTCTGCCTTGCAAGTGCTAGCCAAAAAGGACCGCGGTTCGATCCCCCAGCATCCCATATGGTCCTCTCAAGCCAGGGGCAATCTCTGAGCACTTAGCCAGGAGTAACCTCTGAGCATCAAATGGGTGTGGCCCAAAACAAACAAACAAAAGCAATAGAATGAAGTAAAAAATAAGAAAAAAATTAAAAAAAATTAATTAAATCAAATAAGTTGAACATGGCTGAGTCCTTCTAGAGGCTTTCAAACTCAATTTGAGCAAGGACATGAAAAAGGTAATTGAAACACCACATCAATACAGAATGAAATATCAAATTAAATATCCAGTGAGCACTACAGCAATAAAGACAAGCACTACTCAATAGCCTCGCTTATGAAATCAAACTATGCCAGAGTACAAAAAGAGAGAGAAAGATAAAATAAAATAAAATAAAATAAAATAAAATAAAATTGGAGACATCAACTTCAATATCTATACCAAAATAAAGATGTCAATAAAAATCGATCAATCAATAAATTTATATGTTCCACATCACTAATCATCAGGGAGATGCAAATCAAAACAACGATGAGATACCACCTCACACCCCAGAGAATGGCACACATCACAAAGAATGAGAATAAACAGTGTTGGCGGGGATGTGGAGAGAAAGGAACTCTTATCCACTGCTGGTGGGAATGCTGTCTAGTTCAACCTTTATGGAAAGCGATATGGAGATTCCTCCAAAAACTGGAAATCGAGCTCCCATACGATCCAGCTATACCACTCCTAGGAATATACCCTAGGAACACAAAAATACAATACAAAAACCCCTTCCTTACACCTATATTCATTGCAGCTCTATTTACCATAGCAAGACTCTGGAAACAACCAAGATGCCCTTCAACAGACGAATGGCTAAAGAAACTGTGGTACATATACACAATGGAATATTATGCAGCTGTCAGGAGAGATGAAGTCATGAAATTTTCCTATACATGGATGTACATGGAATCTATTATGCTGAGTGAAATAAGTCAGAGAGAGAGAGAAAAACGCAGAATGGTCTCACTCATCTATGGGTTTTAAGAAAAATGAAAGACACCCTTGTAATAATAATTTTCAGACACAAAAGAGAAAAGAGCTGGAAGTTCCAGCTCACCTCAGGAAGCTCACCACAAAGAGTGATGAGTTTAGTTAGAGAAATAACTACATTTTGAACTGTCCTAATATTGAGAATGTATGAGGGAAATGTAGAGCCTGTTTAGGGTACAGGCGGGGGTTGGGTGGGGAGGAGGGTGATTTGGGACTTGGGTGATGGGAATGTTGCACTGGTGATGGGTGGTGTTCCTTTTATGACTGAAACCCAAACACAATCATGTATGTAATCAAGGTGTTTAAATAAAAAAAAATTAAAAAAAAATAAATTTATATGTGGAAAATTATTATTTTGTGCTTTTTTTTCTTTTTCTCCCTGCATAGGCACAATAACTATTGGGGATATTATAGAGGAAATTCCTTTGGCCTAGGAGATACAGGGTTTCTCCACCCCTGAAGTATACTGTCATGGGATTGACTATAGACTCCTTGCATGACCATTTACTCTTACCTCGGTGCTTTTTTGGTGTATAGAAGACTTCTGCTTTGACATAGATGGTAAAATCGGACCTCTGTATCTAGAGATCTTGGTGTCTGTACAGCTCAAGAAATGGAGCTTATGATGAAGTCTTTCTTAGTGGTTCTAGCAGTTCTGCTTCTTCAGTGTCGTTTTAAACCATCTTCTGTAGTTAGTGGTCTTGGTCATTACATTGCTCCTATGATGGAGCCTGGGATAGAGTTGTTATGCTTCTGGAAGACCCGTTCAGTTGCGATTGTCTCTGCCAGACCTTGGAATTGGTGATATTGTTTGTTGAACAGATTGTAGACCAAAAGCTAAGTTAGTGCTTTTTGTTGTTGTTGTTGGTCCCGGGATGCATACTGTCCAGTCCTGGTTGTAACAACCAGTCATCTGTATATAGCGATTTTGGCTTTTGCACAGATCAGAGAGTGACATGTCTCCTGATTTTGTCTTATTGTTGGATGATGAGGAAGGACAACTTGCTCTTGGATCAAGTTGTTCCCATTTCTTTGTTGTCAGGTTATCAATTTAGAACTGGTGCATGTTGGTGTCAGATCAGCATTATGGATGCACTGAAGGGGGTGTGGTTCCTGGAACTGTTGTGGAGAACTCTGTCATTTCTATGTCTGGGATACAGGAATCAGGGCTGGATGGTCAGTGCTTAATTCCCTGGGGTCTAATTTGGTTCCACATGGTGTACGTTCAGGGTGGGAGATGCCCCTGTGTTGTAAAAAAGTGTAAGTTCTTATCCCTAGTAGACAAGAGCTTGTTTTTACACGTAAAATTTACCCTTTTATTAATATGCCTTTGCAGAAGAAGTGGTGTTACATTATATTGCTGGTGGATTTGAGGGTTGAGAGAAAAGAAAACAGATACAGGACAAAATCTAAAAATTTATATGCTCACATATATCAAAAAAATTTATTTTTTCTTTAAAAAAAAGATTAAATAGTGGCCAGCGAGGTGGCGCTAGAGGTAAGGTGTCTACCTTGCAAGCGCTAGCCAAGGAAAGGACCATGGTTCGATCCTCCGGTGTCCCATATGGTCCCCCCAAGCCAGGGCCAATTTCTGAGCACGTAGCCAGGAATAACCCCTGAGCATCAAACAGGTGAGGCCCGAAAAAAAAAAAGATTAAATAAAAGATGTAATTAAAGAAATAAAGTGGGGCTGGGAGAGATAGCATGGAGGCAGGGCATCTCTCCTTCCTGCAGAAGGACGGTGACTCAAATACCAGCATCCCATATAGTCCCCCATGCCCAACAGGGGCAATCTCTGAGCATAGAGCCAGGAGTACCTTCTGAATGCTGCCAGGTGTGTCCCAAAAGAAAGAAAAACAAATCAAATAAAAACAAACAAACAAAAAAACAAAACAAACAAACAAAACAAAACAAAAACAAACAAGAAGAAAAAAAACAAAGAAAAAGGGAGAAAGTGATACAGGAGATTACATTTGGGGAGAAACTGTATAAGAGGTAGTGCTATATAGATCTATACTTATGATGAAAGTATAGCCCCATTGTCTTTTGAGATTTCCTTGTGGTGTGTGGGCACTAGGCAAGGAGGTCTTGGGTAGAGTTCTTGCAGTGGGAGTCCTTTTGGAGCTAGGTCCGGTATCAAGTCACAGTCCACATTAAGGAGAGGTGATTAGGAGGGCCACACTGCATGAGTCAGTCGGGGTGTTGGTTGTATTTTCTTGCCAGGAACGATGTGTGAGTTTGATTGGGAGTTTCTCCATTGGGGTACTGGATCGTTGGGGTAGGAGGTCGGTCTTGATGCCTAACGGATTAAGAACTGAGGGTGAAGAGTTATAATGTGGTGGGGATATCGGGGATGGGATTGAGGGGTGAAAGGATAATCAGATTTCTAAAAGGGGAAGAGGGAATAGGGAGGGATTATATAGGGTATAGGTATGGGTTGTTTGTGGTTTAGGTTTGTCTCTTAAAGAGGATTCCTATCTCTGTGTGCTCCTGCCCACATATAAACATATAGAAGTTAGCTTAGGTATATATTAATGTAGAGAGGTGGGGAGGGCAAGAGATGTGCTGAGTACAGAAAGGTAGGTAAGTAAAGTACTTGTAAGGAAAAGAAAGTAATAGATCAACTTTTGGGTATGTATAGGATTCATGTCTCAAGTACTAACCCTTGTGTTCGTGAGGTCTATCTATGTAGGTGTTTACCTTTTGCAGTATTGTCCGCAGCACCCTATATGTCAGCTTTCCTTTCCTATAAAGGAGGTAACTGTGTGGTTTTTGTTTGACATGAATTGAATTGATGATAATTAAGAGAAGGTAGAAGATAGAAGAAGAGGGAGACAAGAAGAGAGAAAAGGAAAAACAAAACAAACTCACAATCAAACAACAACAACAACAAAAATATGAAGTAATGAGAAGGGAGGGTAACAGAGCAAGGGCATGTTAGTTTGCTTGGATGTGTTCGATGTTTAGGCCCTGTAGTATAAATCTGTAGGTCACGATTGTTGCTTCGATCATCTGACTGTTCGTATGCTTCAGGTCCTAAAGAAAGGCACAATCTAGAGGTGAAGGGTATGTTAAAGAGTTTTATCCGGACATTTTTATTTTCCCTTTTTCTTTCTCTTTCTCTTCCTTCCTTCCTTCCTTCTTTCTTTATATTTTCTTGTTTGAGCAAGAGAGTTTTTATTGAATGGAACTTACTTAGATGTGAGAGATAGAGAGAGGAAGTATCTTCTCAAGGGAGAACAATGGCTTGAAGAGCAAGCTAGTTATTTTCTACTCACCAAATGTTTATTGAGAATTTAATGGATTTCACCAATAATTTCAATGAGTTAAGAACACAACTTAGTTACACATACCATTTCTATTCTCATGGAACTTTAAGCTTTATCATCTGTAAATCTTTTATATGGGATATAATAATATTAAAATCTTTTCAGGCTCAGTAATATGTCACTTTTAGAATAAATTTCTTTGTTTTGCCTATTTTACTTATATAATTACCATTATTATTCATATAATTTCAAAAATAAATGATCTGATAATATAGTAGAAAATTTTCTAATTCTCAAGGAAGTTATGCTACCTATAATTTAATTTCTTTTAATTTATTTATTGTCATTGTATTAGTAATTGTGTGCTACAATAAAGTCTAAAGTGGTCCTTATAACCTGTGCAGCAGAGAAAGGCAAAATATGCCACAATAGGCTATGCAATAGGAAAGATTGTTTTTCAGCCACTGAAGGCAAGAGCAATGCCCAAACATACCCCACACTCCTGCTTTCTTGTTTGAGGGAAAATACGTAAAACGATGTAGAAAAATTAGTTTGAACCTTTTGTTTTCACTATTTCTTAGAAAACAGGAAGTGTGTATCAGGATGTATAGATTGAGCATCTTGAGGTCATCAATTCATCTGACTTCTGGATGATGGTGTGTTCTCTGTGCATTTTTTCCCAAATTACAATCTGTAGCAGCTCAATGACACTTTTGGCTGTTTTAAAGACAAGCACAAAAAATAAGGTAGTGCTTTTCCCTAATTTTACTTCCAGAATTATACATATTCCTTATACAGAGGATATCCTAAAACATTGTGTGAAAAGGCTATTTTGTCTAAACCTGATTTATCAGTGTCAGGTAGCCTTGTCTCTTTATGACTATTTTAGATATCCATGTCCCATTAGGACCACAGTTTCATAAATATACAGTATACTATATAAATATGCAAGTTGGAGGTAAATTTGACACGCATGAGAACAAATAGTAGAAAACTGTGTCTTGTTCCATTTTATAGCTGCCTTTAATCTTTATTCAATAAAAATGTATTTTCCATTGTAAAAATATAAAATATAATTAATTTAAACTAGTATTACCTTTACAAGCATAGAAAGCAATGTTTTTAGATTGACTACAGAATTGTAGAACTATCATGACTAAATTAAAAACAGGTTCATCACAAAGAAAATTTTGTAATCAGGCCATTGCTGATACTGTTCACACCACAAGTTGTGCCCATGCAGGGAGCAGAAAAATTTTGCAGAGGGACAGGATCTGAGGTGGGGATCCAGCACTGTGGAACCCATGCCCCAGAGATAGGAGGCTATTGGGGCAGACCCTGCTGCTTTGGGACCCCGAAGCCACCTCAGCAGCACCCAGGTGAGGAACAGGATTCAAGACAAAGAGTCAGTGGAGTGGGGCTGCTCCACTACACTCTGCAGCTGCTTGTTCCTGTTAGTCAAGGAAAACCAGATTAGGACAAAGAAAACACCACACTATATCCATGACAATAGGAAAACAATTCAGGCCTCCACTATGCTTTGAGAACTAAGATAGTAGCTCCAAAGACTCAAAAAGTACCAAACACCTTTTTAGTCTCAGGTAATGACTATAGAGAAGAAATATGGAGGTAGTTCATAGATCTCTAAGAAAGGATGGACAAGCTGAATGTGTCACATATAAGAATCAAGAAGATGTGAAGTAGAAATAAGAAAACTTCAAGCTGAAATAACAGGGCTGAAAAACTTTGTTGGTGAAATGAAAACCTCATTGGAAAGCCTATCAAACAGAGTAAGAGCAGCTGTAGAATGAATCAGTAAGCTGGAAGGTGAGATGCATAACAACTCAATACAATAGAAAACAGAAATGGTTGGAAAAGAGCCTCAAAACAAGATATCAGTCAATGAGGAAAGTCCCCAAAGAATGTGAACAGATAAAAATAGAAGTCTTTGATAAAATTAAAAGAAATAAAAACATGAGAATTTTGGTGTCCCAGAGACATAAAAAGAAAATCCCATGAAATATCATCAATCAAGGATATCATTGCACAGAAACTCCCAGAGCTAAAGAGTGGATAAAACCAAATCTTACATGCCTGAAGAATATAAGCCAAAAGACATCCAAAGAAAAGCACTATAAGACACCTTCTAGTCACAATGATAAACCCAACAGATAGAAATAGAATACCAAAAGTGGGGCGGGGAAGGTGGCGCTAGAGGTAAGGTGTCTGCCTTGCAAGTGCTAGCCAAGGAAAGACCACAGTTCAATCCCCCGGTGTCCCATATGGTCCCCCCAAGCCAGGGGCAATGTCTGAGCGATTAGCCAGACCCTGAGCATCAAACGGGTGTGGCCCAAAAAACCAAAAAAAGAAAAAAAAAAGAAATAGAATACCAAAAACAGCAAGATCAAAAAAGGAAATTGATTCAATGGAGCATTCTTAAGATTTACCACATATTTGTTACAAGAACCTTCAAGACCCTAAAGCAGTGTTAGGATATAGTGACAAAACAACATGAAATTAATAGGAAGATGGAAGGAAATAAAGCTTAGAGCAGAAGTCAATGAATGGGAAATGCAAAAAAAAAAAAACAAAAAAACCTGAAAGATAAATTAAAGCAAGAGTTGTTTCTTTAAAAAAATAAAGAAGATTGATAAACCACTAGCAAAACTCACAAAGAGAGGAAGAGAGAAAAACTTGATAAACTGAATTAGAAATTAAAAGAGGGAGATTACTACAGATATTACAGAAATTCAAAGGGTAATCAGAGCTCTACTTTGAGAAACTCTATGCCACAAAACATGAGAACCTGGAAAAATGGATAAATGTTTAGACTTTTATAACCTTCCTAAGTTGAACCAAGATGATTTAGCATATTTGAACAGATCCATCAATTTGATAAAATTAAGATGGTAATTAAAAGTCTTCCCTAAAACAAAGGTTCAGGTCAAGGTGAATTTACTAAAGAATTTTTTCAAACTTTTCAAGAGGACTGGAATACTGCCTATACTTTTCAGGCTCTTCCAGAAAATTAAAGAAACAGAAACACTCCCAAATCGTTTTTTATGAAGCTAACATCATTCTGATACCAAACGCAGACATAAATGCCACTAAAAAATGAGAATGACAGATAAATCTCCCCGAAGAACACAGATGCAAAGATCCTCAACAAAATCCTAGCAAATAGGATCCAATGTTTCAACAAGGAAGTTATGCACCATTACCAAGAAGGATTCATTACAGAGATGCAAGAATAATTTACCATATATAAATTCATCCACATAATACACCACATCAACAAAAGAAAAAATAAATACCATAAGATCATATCAATAAATGCAGATAAAGCATTTGATAAGGTCCAATACCCATTCATGATAAAAAAAATCTCTCAACAAGATGGGAATAAAAGAAAATTTTCTCAGTATAATCAAGACCATTTATCATAAGCCCATTGCAAATATTATACTCAGTTGAGAAAAACTGAAAGGTTTTCCCCTAGATCTGGCACTAGGCAAGGCTTCTGCCTCTCATCACTCCTATCTAACATAGTACTGGAAGTATTTTCCATAGCAGTTAGGCAAGATAAAGGTATCAAGGACATTCAGATAGGAAAGGAAAAAGTCAATCTCTCACTGTGTCAGATGGCATGATGCTATAACAAGAAAATCCTAAAGACTACTAAAAAAGGTTCTAGAAACAGCAGATTCTTATAGCAAAATGACAGGCTACAAAATTAACATGCAAAAAGCAATGACTTTCTTATACATAACTAATAATAGAAAAGAAATAGACATTAAAAAAATAATTCATACTTACCTGGCAGGGAAGATACCATGATCACGAAGGTGGTTTCCCCAGGGCGAGGTTTATCCATGCACTCCAGGTGTGCTGACCCCTGCGATTTCCCAAAATGTGGGAAACTCGACTGCATAATTTGTGGTAGTGGGGGACTTCGTTCACACACTCCCCTACAGAAAAGAAAAACAAACAAACAAACAAACAAAAAAAAACAATTCCAGTCACAATATCACAACATAAATGCAAATACCATAAAGTCAACTTCACTAAAAAATGAAGGACCTACAAGAAAACTATAAGACATTTCTTCAAGAAATAAAGAGAAGACAAGGAAATGGAGACATATACCCTGTTCTTGGACAGGGAGAATTTAGGTCATTAAAATGAAAATGCTCCCCAAAGCTTCATATAAATTTAATGCAATCCCTATAAGGATACCCCAAACATTCTTTAAAGAAGTGGATCAAACATTACTGAAATTCATTTGGAGCATTAAACACACAATTGCTAAAGCAAGCCTTAAGAAAAAAACATGGGAGGTATCACTGCTCCCAAATTTAAATTGTACTACAAAGCAATATTCATTAAAACAGCATGGTACTAGAAAAAAGACAGAACCTCAGATCAATGGAATAACATGAGTATTGAGAGAATTAAATACAAACATACAATCAATTAATATTTGACAAAGGGGCAAGAAATGCAAAATGGAACAAGGAAAACTCTTCAATAAGTGGTGTTGGGACAACTGGTCAGCCACATAAAAAAAAATGAACTCAGACCTCTATCTAATATCATACACAAAGGTCAAATCAAAATGGATTAAAGACCTTGATATCAGATTTGAACTTATAAAATAAATAGAAGAAAACATATGCAAAACATACCAGGACTTTGAGACTAGAACAGTGCTTCTCAATTATTTTCTGTCATGCCCCCCAGGAAGAAGAAAGCATTTTTGTGCCCCCCCGCATAACTGTGAATAGTATCTTTATTAAAAAAAAACTTTAACCTGCAAAACAAGAATATATAAAATAATTTGAGCTGATTTTTTAATCAGAGGTGATGTCTGGATTAATGGCTACAATTTTGCAATGCATAGCTTTTCGAAGCGGGGTTTGAAGCAAGACACAGCAACTCTCAGCTCCAGAGACATACAGAGATATAAACAAGGGTCTTAGCTTGTTATGACAGTGTTTGCTGAGGTCAAACGCACCCCCCTTTACATAGCCTCGCGCCCCCCTCGGGGGCGCACCCCACTATTTGAAAACCACTGGACTAGAAGCATCTTCAAGGAGGAAACACTGCTGTCCAAACAAGTGAAAGTAAGATAATCAAATTGTATTAAATAAAACTTCAAAGAAAATGGCGGCAATGGTAATATGTCACCTAAGGAACGGGAGAAACTATTCACCCAATATTCAGCAGTCAAGGGGCTAATATCTAAGATATACAGGGTACTGACAGAACTTAAAAAGAGAAAAACATACAACCTCATCATATAATGGGGTGAAGAAATGAACAGACACTTCCTCCAAGAAGAAATATAGATAGTCAAAGGGCTCATGACAAAATTCTCCACATCACTAATCGTCAGAAATATGCAAATAAAAATAACAATGAGATATCATCTCATGTCTCAGAGACTGGCACACATCACAAAGAACAAGAACAACCACTGCTGGCGTGGATGTGAGGAGAAAGAAACTCTCATTTATGCTGGTGGAAATGCTGTACATTCCAGCCTTTCTGGAAAACAATATGGATAATTCTTAAGAAACTGGACATTGAGGTCCTATGCAGTCAAGCCATACCACTCTAAAGGATATAGCCTAGGACCACAAATACACAGTACTATAACAATCTCTGCAGTTCTTTGTTCATAGCAGCGCTATATATAATAGCCAAGATCTGGAAACAAATGGCTAAAGAAACTGTGGTGCAGATACCATGAAATACTATGCAGCAATTAGAAAAAATGAAGCCATAAAATTTGCTTATACATGGATAAATATGGAGGCTATTATGTTGAGTGAAATAAGTCAGAGGGAGAACACAGAGTAGTCTCACTCACCTGTAAAATTTAAGAAAAATAAAAGATAGCAATAGAAACAGTACCCAGAAACAGTAGAGATGAGGACCAAAATGACAAGCTTATTTATATGAAGTTTACCACAATGAGTGGTAAGTGCAGTTAGAGAAATAACTACACCAAGAACTACATGACAACAATAGAGAGAGAAATGCAATGTTTGTCTCGAAGACAAGCAGGGAACAGGGGAGGAAAGAAATGGAGACATTGGTGTCAGGAAAGTTGAACTAGTGAAGGAAGGTGTGCATTTTATAGCTGAATCCCAGTTATGAACATTTTTTTAACCATGGTACTTAAATAAATTATTTACAAGAGAATAAAAAGAAGACTTCTTGATCATTATCAGTCATTTCCCACTCACTTCTCTTCATGTCTTCTTAAAGTAATTTCTGAATGTCTGATTTTCTTATCCTGGATATTTTACAAAAATCAAAGTATATTCTTTCTAATATTTGATAATTTGTCATTTAATTACAATCATCCTCTTGGGGTAATGTGGTATTACATTGTGATTATTTAAAATTGAGAATCTTTTCCTGTGATTACTAGTAATTTCTACATTTTCTTTGGACAAGCATTTATCAAATCTTTTGCCCATTTAAATATTTTGATTGCTTAATGGGTGGATCTGATATAGCAGCACTGCTATCAGAAAAGAATAACTTCAATATTATATCTCAGAGCTGGAGGAGTGATACTACAAGGACTAAAGTGTTTGCCTTGCACAGAGTTGATCCTGGTTTGATATTAGCAATTCAGATAGTCCCCTGAGCACCACTAGGAGTGATCTCTGAGCAAAACTGGGTCCAGAAAATAAACAAGCAATAAAGAAAATATTCCTCAATCAAAACTTATTTCAAAATGGGGCCAGAGCAATAGCATAGCAGTAGGGTGTTTGCCTTGC
This sequence comes from Suncus etruscus, assembly GCF_024139225.1. Classification (NCBI taxonomy): domain Eukaryota; kingdom Metazoa; phylum Chordata; class Mammalia; order Eulipotyphla; family Soricidae; genus Suncus; species Suncus etruscus. The sequence goes on from NC_064851.1 coordinate 145,208,249, forward strand.
ATGCGGCCAATACAGGATGGATCTAGGTTTGATCCCCTTTGTCTCATATGGTCCTCTGAACCAGGAGCAGTTTCTGAGCACATAACCAGATATAACCCCTGAAAGTCACCGGTGTGACCCTAAATAAATAAATAAATAAATAAATAAATAAATAAATTGAAAAGATAAAATATTAATAAAAATAAAAGATTGTATTCTTGAGTTGTAAAAATGTTTATGTATTCCTGATAAGATCGTATTTTTATCTGATATATTTTATTGAATAATTTTCTTATTTATTTTGGTTTCTTGAGGGGTCACACCCATCAGTATGTGTTATTTCTGGTTTTGCACTCAGAAGTTACTTCTGGCCATCTCAGGGGACCATATGGGATACCGGGGATCAAACCCGGGTCAAATGCATGCAAGGCAAAATGCCCTACCCACTATGCTATCACACCAGCCCTGTGGAAAAATTTTACATTTCATGAGTTAAAAGAGTTAAGAAGTTTGTTTCTTTTTCATATACTTTCACTTTCAATCATAAAATTTTTGTTGACACAAATTATAACATTACATTTTTCTTTTATGTTTTTATTTCTCATTTTGTTTCTGTTCTGTTGTAGTGGTTAGCCTGCTGTTTACACGGTTTTCTGTTGTTTGTGTAAGGTTATTAAGTTGTTTATTGTATTGATAATAACAGAAACAGACTACAAATAACAATTAGATATGATATGACAGTCCCAAGCTACCCCTGAGCCACTCATCCAAGCTCTATACTTTTTCTGTACTCTTTTCTCTTATTTGTGTTTGTTTGCTTGCTTGCTTTTTGTGTGGAGGAAAAAGTTCACATGACTCTATACCTAGGATTTACATATTTGGGGATCTCTTATCTGTGCTAAGGGGGTTCATTTGTGGAGCTGTGATAGAATCAGAATCACACATATGCAAGGAAACACTTTATTCTTTTCACTATTTCTCAGGCATATGCTGTTATTTCTGACAGGCTGTGTTCTAATCCAAGGTGTTCCTTTTTTAAAAGTTTTTTTGTTTTGTTTTGTTTTTAGGCCACACCCAGCAGTGCTCAGAAATTACTCCTGGCTCTGGGCTCAAAAATTACTCTTGGCAGGATGAGGGGACTATATGGGATGCTTGGATTGAACCAGGGCCTGTCCCAGGTTGGCCGCATGCAAGGCAATGCTCTACTGCTGTGTCATCACTCCAACCCCTTTTTAAGAGTTTTTCAATTTTAGTTAAATATTTTAAACTTTTAGCCCACTGAGGTTATTGGTCATTTGGACATCTCTGTGTCCACATAATTACAGGTCAAATTTGAGATTTAATTTAACTTTGCTTTTATTTGTAGTGTGTTGCTACTTATTATTAGTCTTAAAAAGACTGAGAGAACTTAATCTACTATTTCACGAATAAGGGATGAATGTACTAATTTAGGTAGTCTAACATTTTTTAATATACAACTTTATGAGGTATGAACTACTTTTGATAATCTTATAGATATTTTAAATTTCTTGACACTTTAATGGATTTGTATTTATAATTTATTTTCAGGTCACTGAATGATTCAATATAGAAATGTAGTTTTTTTTATTATCAATTCATCTCCTGCAGTTTTACTGAATGTATGCAGTATGCGTTATGCTTTTATATGTACTTATCTCTGGATGCCTTTTCTTTCTGTTTTTTTGTAAATACTATATTTTATTTTATGAAGATTGTAAGTATTGCCTGTATTCCTATTGTTCTACTAAGATCCAGTCCCTTTAATATTTCTTGGAGTGTAGGGGCCGAAGTGGTGATGCAAGCAGTGGGGCGTTTGCCTTACAAGCGCTAACCTAGGATGGACTGCAGTTGGATCCCCGGCATTCTGTGTGGTCCCCTGAGTCAGGAGCGATTTCTGAGCTCATAGTCAGGAGTAACTCCTGAGCATCACTAGGTGTGGCCCAAAAAGAAAAAAAAGAAAAAAAATTCTTACAGTGTAAGACTTCTTAGAGTGGTGACTTACACTTAGAAATTCTATAATTTTTAGAGAACATTTTTCTAGATATAGATTCTTGATTGAAAGGCATTTCATTTCAGACTTTGTGAATGTCTTCCCATGGCTTTCTGTCTTTTACAGTTTTGATGAGAAATTAGCTATTATCTTATAATCTATGAGTTTTCTCTGTGTTGCTGCATTCGAAATCTTTCTCTTGTATTTGATCTTCCAAAAATCTGATAAAAATGAATAAAAGCCCAGAGCAATAGCACTGCGGTAGGGCGTTTGCCTTGCACACTGCCAACCCGGGACCAAACTGAGGTCGATTTCCAGCTTCCCATATGATATGGTCCCCTGAAACTGCCTGAAGGGATTTCTGAGCTCAGAGTCATGAGTAATCCCTGAGTGCCTCTGGGTGTAGCCCAAAAACCCAACAACAAATGAATACATATATAAATATTATTAACTAGTATGAATCTCTTTATATAAATATTAAATTTACTTGGAGCACAGTAAACTTTCTTGAACATATAAATTAATTTTTTATTAAATTTGAGAACATTTTTGACTATTTCATTTTCAAATGTTGTTTATATATTTCTCTTTTCTTTATGTGTATATTTACATTTGATGATATGCAAATTTCCAAAACTCTGACATAATTTATTTTTATTTTAAATATAGTTTCCTTGAATCCCTTGTTATACATATATTATTTTAAAAATTTCACCTACTAAGTTCAAATATTTGGCTTCCTCAAGAACATTTTTATTACATTTTTCCTTATATAGGAGTCCTGTTTTGTCTTTCTGTACTTTATGTCTCATCATTTATTGTTAAAAATACATATTTAAGTAATATGGATTCTCTAAAATTTTTTCTTTTGAATCAGAATTTGATTATGTTTATATTCTTTGTTTAATAACTTTTTAAAACTCATTCCATAAAGTTGGCTCTTGTGTTACATTTGATAATGAAATTTCTGTTTACTTGGTAGCTAGCAAGCTGATAATTCAACAGATATATTTATGTCCTGGCCTGCAGGACAGGTTATTCACGGGTATAGAGGGGTCCCAGCCTGAAAAGAGAATGGGGAGAAAGAAGGGGGCCAAGCAACATGAGGCTTGTCAAGGCTCCTGTTTATTGATCGGTACAGGCTCTTTTTAAGCACGATTTTACAGGGGGTGGAGAGAGAGCAGGATGAAACAGCTTGCATTACAGAGGTAATCTTTACATGCCATCTTTACATAAGGAGCACAGGAACACCTCAAGTTTAGTGAAGTTTCAAGGATGTCACAAGCTTCCTGGAATGTATGACTGATAGGAAACTTGTATTTCTTTGGGCTCTGGGGCTAGCCAATGCCTTAGGTTATGTACTCTGGCCACACAAGACTGGTTTGTCTTGCAGAATTTTATATTAGGGTTTGGTCTCTGGCATATTTAAATGTCTTAATATATCTTTCTGCTTCTGCCAATGGCTCTGTGTGGATGTTGGAGAATACTATCAAAGCATGAACATATCTCTTCACTAGCATGACTATTTGTACAAGCTCTTGGTCATTCAAATATAAGGCCTTGGGGCCGGTGAGGTGGCTCTAGAGGTAAGGTGTCTGCCTTGCAAGCACTAGCCAAGGAAGGACCACGGTTCGATCCCCCGGCGTCCTATATGGTCCCCCTAAACCAGGGGCAATTTCTGAGCACTTAGCCAGGAGTAACTCCTGAGCTTCAAACAGGTATGGCTCAAAAAAAAAAAAAAAAAAAAACAAATATAAGGCCTTATCATCATATCAAATCTTTCTGGATAAAATGTACACAGACCTAATTTGTATCCCATGTGTGTTTAGTTTGTTAATATATGGTTAAATTAAGCACCAAGGTATTAAGGTTTTTAATCACTTAAGGTACAAGTACCTCTTAATGCTGCGTAAAAACATAACAGGAAACAAAACAAAACAAAAATCTGTGAATAAGGTTTTATGAAATTTAAAACATTCTCTCCAATTAGTGGCTTTTAGATATCTAAAATTATATATTATATAGTTTATGTACATTTATAAATTTAAATATATTTTAGATATTTAAAAATAAAGATATTTTTTATGGATACTCAAATTTAAGAGTTTGTTTGACTTTAAAATTACTATAGAATGGCTACAGAGATAATACAAAGAAGAGGTCACTTGGTTTATAACTAGGTAATCTGGATTAGATCCCAGAACTGCAGATGATCCAATAAGCACTGACAGGAATGATCCCAGAACACTGCCAGTTATGGCCTCAAGAAACAAAACAAAACAAAAAGAGAGAACATTGTGATTAAAGAAGTTTAAATGCAAAATTCAGCATTTTCAAAATCTGCTATTTTTCTTGAATAAATATCTCTCATATTGCTTCAATTCTCTACCTAATCTTCAGAATTCTGAAAAAGCTTTTCTTAGATAATTTCTGCTAGTATTTTAATTACTTTTATGAAGGAGTGAGAATTTTGGAGGTCCTAACCCCACTCTGAATTTTTTAAGGTTAATTTTCATGATTTGTGTTTCTTTTTATTATTTCCATTCACTTCTCAGGCTAATAAAAAGCTTGTCTCAACTTTTCTATTATACATACTATAATTTGTTGCCAATAATCAGGAATGAAATAACCAAACATGCTATCCTAATAGATAGTGCATGTAAAATTTCACTTTTAGAAAAAGCTACATAATTTTCTTATATTGTTAGCCTTGTAAGCATTATTTTCCAATTAAGATCATGTCTAAAAACTTAAATATCTAGACATTAACTTAACAAAGGAGGTGGAGTGCCCATTTAATGAAAATTAAATAGCACTTCTGAAAGAAATAGTAGAAGACAAAAGGAGATGAAAAGACATTCATTTTTGAAAGAGTCAACATTATAAAAATTGTAAAATGTTGTAAAGCTGACTATTTTACTAAAGTAATCTACAAATAAAACAAAATCCCAGGGAATACCTAGAGAATTTTTAAATAACATAAAAAATATTTCTAACATTTGTATGAAACCACAAACTTTCAGAATAGCCTAAACAATGCTGATGAAAAAAGGTGGACTTTATTCCATACAACAAAGTCATAGTAAGAAAAAATTTATGGTACTGAACAAAGGCAGATTTTTAGATCTATGGAACAAAATTGATAGCACTATCTTTCAATATATGGGCCTCTAACTATGACAAAGATGTTAATTACATGAAATGCAGCAAGAAGAGACTTTTCAAGAGATGGTGCTAGAAAAACTGTATATCCACATACAAAAAACTCATATCTCACACTGTACAAAAAGGTTAACATAAAATTAATTTAAGATCTTGGGCAGTGGTAGGGCACTTGCCTTGCACACGGCTGACCCAGTTCAATCTTCCAGTGTCCCATATAATCCCCCAAGCCAGGAGTGATTTCTGAGAACATAGCCAGGACTTACCCCTGAGCATCACTGGGTGTGGCCCCAAAACAAAACAAACAAAAACAAAAACATTTATTAAAGATCTTGTTATCAAATTTGTTTATATAAACTACATTGCAGAAAATAGAGTCAGGAACTTTCTTCCATCTTGACCTCCGAGGAATTCTCAATCATTCAATCCCATTGATAAAGAAAAACAAAAGCAGAAATTAATAAATTGGTAAAGCATAAAGCTAAAAATCTGTGCAACAAAAGAAGCAAAACCTAAAATGAAAACACATGCCACTGGGAGAACATATTTTCTTATTGCATGCCACACTGAAGTCTAATAATCAAGATATAGGATGCACTCTCAAAATTTCTTATTACCACATCAACTAAAATTTAAACAAGTTAATTTTCTTAAATCCCATAGACAAGTGAGACTATTCTGTGTCTATATCTCCTCTGACTTATTTCACTTGGCATAATAGTTTGCATGTCCATTCATGTATAAGAAAATTTCATGACTTCATTTTTCCTGATGGCTGCATAGTATTCATTATGTATATATATATACACATAATATATACTGTATACATTATATATACACATAATATATACTGTATACATTATATATATATGCCACAGTTTCTTTAGTCTCATCTGTATTGGATATCTGGGTTGTTTACAGATTCAAAAAAGGTGAGAATATGTGAAAAGACTCACTTCTTCAAATGCAATACAAATATAGCTTACAGATATATGAATAAAAGTTCATTATCACTGATTGAAAGCAAAATCCATATCAAAACAATAAGATAGGTACTGGTGCCATAGCACAAATGGTAAGGTGTCTGCCTTGATGGCACTAGCCTAGGATTGACTGTAATTCGATCCCCCAGGGTCCCATCTGGTCCCCCAAGCCAGGAGCGATTTCTGAGCACATAACCAGCAGTAACCCCTGAGTGTCACCAGGTGTGGCCCAAAAACCAAAAAAATAAAAGCAAAAAACCCCAATAAGATATTGCCTTATATTAGCTAGAATAATCTATATCAAAAATGTGGAAATTGAGATTTTATAAAGAGATTATATAGGGTTTAAGTTGATTTTCTTTGTATACAGCTGACCCTGATCCAGTCCCAACCAGATATGATTCACCAAACACTGCCAGGAGTGATCCTTGAGCAGAGTCAAGTTTAACTCCTGAGTTTTATTGGGATGGCACATACACCAAAGAAAAGCCAGTAAGTTAAGAAACAAAAAGTATAATTTCACGTAGAGAAAAAAATATCTATCTATCTATCTATCTATCTATCTATCTATCTATCTATATATATATATATATATATATATATATATATATATTTAGTAGCATATTGCACAGCTCTGAGCAAAAGTGAAATCTTGCCGTTGACTGCAGTCTGGATTGATTTGGAGGAAGCTATACTAAGTGAAGTGAATTATAACGAGAAAGACAAATAGCCAATGATGTGACTAACATGCTGAGTATAAAGAAATACAGATTCAGACAACTCCCAGTGGAAACAAAGCTTAGATATGGTGAAATATAATAAAATTGTATTACAATTTTAATGCAAAAATTTGGTTACAACAGTCATCAAATGTATTGAGAAACTATAAAAATTGATTAATTAAAAAAACAGATGCTTGAACAGTTGTTTGATCTTAGGATCAATACCAGTAGTCAATTTAAAAATAAAGAAAGTGAAACCAGAGAAATAGAGGGGGCTTAAGTGCTTGGTGCTTGCCTTGCTCATGCCTGACCCCAGTTCAATCCCCAGCACCATGTATGGTCCCCTGAGGACAATAATCACTGAGCTCTGAGCCAAAAATAATCCTTTGAGTTTTAATAGGTGTGGTTCCTGTCACAGCAAAAAAAAAAAAAATAGACAGTCAGTCCCAACTGATGGTGGAACTGTCAACTGGTTCAGTTTTTCTGGAAAAAAATATGGACATTCCTAAAAAAAATCTAGAAATTAAGCTTTCATTTGACTCAGTTGTTTTTTTTTAAAGGAATCAATTCTGAGGTTGAAAGTGGTGAAATATTAAATTCAACATGATGCAACAATCTTTGAAACTATTAAAATTTTGATTATATAAATTCAAGCCAGATTTGGAGTGGATTTTTCTGACATATTACAACAGGTAGTGGATAAAATACAATTAGAGTATAAAACATTACTAAATAGACAAATTTGCCAAATGTGTTAAATATAAGAAATGTAAACACTATATTTATTCATTATATCCACTGCTATTTTGTAAAAAATACATTTGAATTTATGATAACTTATTCAAATAGTAGTGTCAATTATAATTTTCATTTACTCTTGTGAATTTCTTTTCAGCTAGTCCTGCTCATTGTATTTTTCAGAACAGAAGCTGAATATTTAAAATTGTTTCACACAGTGGTTCAGAATTTGATCAGTGGTAAAATACTTACTGTTATTTTGTTTTTACAGCTTCATTCAAGACATAAATTAGCATTATAAGAACTTCTCTCAATATATTAAAAATCTTATAGTTTAGGATTCTCTAAAGGTTTGATAATTATCTTAATGAAACCAATATAATACTTTCCTAAAAAGAAAACATATTTGATGTTTTATTCTTTGGTTTTGGGGCCATCCCAATGATGCTCATGACTTACTCCTAGTTCTGTGCTCAAAAATCATTCATGACCATGCTAAAGGGAACATATGCAGAGTAGAAATAGAACCAAGGTGATCAAGGTCTTTCCCGTCTTTGGGAACTTATTCTATGATAAAGTAGTTACTATGAAAAGTATCATTTTGTTTGGAGGTAATGTGATTCCATTTATATATATATATTTTTATTATGTCAAAAATTACAAGAGACAAAATAGGTAAGATACCTATTTCCACACAAATTTCCAGTGTTTACATTCACCAGTGTTTTTCTTTTTATTTTCCTATTTGTTTGGGCTTTTTTTTTTTTTTGACTTTGATGCAAGTAGCAGAAACCTCCTTATATTTCAAAGTTAATTTAACTGTACAAGTCAGAATTTCTACCTAACTTCCCAGTGTAAGTGATTAATCTGCCACATAATGACAAGCTAAATGGCAAATATTGAAAAAATGGAGTTTAATAGAATTCTGTAAATGCCTTTGAAGTGATGAATATGCTCAATTAGAACCATGTGCTCATGAGCACTATCAGCAGTTGGCAGTACCTATCTGTGTGAAAAGACATTTTCAAAGATGATGTATGTTAAATCTCATTAGGGTCAGCATTAACATATGAGCATTTGCAATCGATTTTGTAATTGAATACTAACTTTGAATGTCAAATAAGAAAATTCCTTTTAAAAATCTTTTCTACATATTGGAGAATATGTAAAAAATTAAATCTATTATGTGTTTTCTATAAAGAATTGTGGAATTTACTTTCTCATTTATCTATATGACCTACCTAAGTTTCTAAATTTACATTTTGTCATCAGACATGCACACAAATGTACACACACCCAATAGTGTTCTAGATAATTTTAAACAGTATCGCATCAGATGTTAGAAAATAAAGATTAATTTTAGGATGATATGCAAAAGGATTTCGTTATTAATCTAACCTATTTCTAAAGTATTTTATTAAATATTAAAATGTTGAAAAACTTGGAAAATAGGGGCAGGACAGATATAAGGTCCTGTACATATTTTCCACGAGTTTAACTTTGGTGCAAGTCCCAGCATCACATTACCACTGAGTGATTACCATTGAGTGATTTCTGAGCACAGAACCAGAAATAATTTCTGAGTATCACTAGATGTAGCCAAAACAAACAAAAATGTTGAAAAGAGTGAATTAAAACTAAAATTAAGTCATTTAAAATTTAATGTTAGGCTGTTACCCTACAATCTTGACTGGAAAAAATTTGGTTTGTTTTAATCAAAAGAGGTTCTCACAGAGAACTCAGATATTGGAATGCATTTTCATAGATATTTGATATTTTACTAATATCAAGTAAAATTATTTCTTGCAAAATACTCAAGAAAATGCTCACCCGGAAGGTAAATATTATTATATTTTTCTGACTATAGATGTTAATTTATTCTGCACTATAAAAGTAAAAGCTGAAAATCTGGAACCATTTTGGGATCTTTCATTTGGACTACAATAGCAATCAAAAAAGAACCATGCATTTATTTATTCATTCAAGTCTCTCTATGACAGTTAGTAAGCCATGAGATGTTCATGTTACTACTATATGCCATAGAAACAAAGATCCAAGTACAAATATTTATCAGCATGCATTCATAGTTAATAAAATAGAATTATTTAAGGTTAGATAATAAGATTTTATTTTCCAAATATGTGAAGGTGTGTGTGTGTGTGTGTGTGTGTGTGTGTGTGTGTGTGTGTGTGTGTTGATGGTGATGAAGGAGTGAGTGTTGGTTGTTCAACACCTGCAGGTGCTCAGGGATTACTCCTAGTTATGTGCCCAGGTTCACTCTTGGTGGCATTTGGGCCCCATATGTGATTGGCTGCATTCAAGACAAGAAGCTTATCACTTATAATATAGCTCTGTCCTTAATTTAAATTTTTAAATTATATTAAAGTTCCCAGTTTTTTAACAGTATATCTTTATTTCTCTTATTTCTCACTACTCTATAATTCACTGGACTTTCTTTTATCTAAAAGATTACTGACATAGAGCATAAAAACCGGCTAACCTTTGCAAAAGCTGGCTCCCTGTGTGTGACACCAGGCGGGGAAAATCCGCGAAAGTACACCGGCCCAGTGGGGCTCAGCTGTGAAAGACTGTGAGTGTGACCTGTCTATGTCTGTCTACTGTCCTCTTGCGTGAAACTCTTGCGAGTGGGGCAAAAAGAGGCTCAGAGGAGCACTTTGGCTCCGCTTCGCTACGCGGCCGTGCACTCTTTCTAAGGAAAGAACTCCATTGCAACAAGAAGGAAAAATCACACTAAGAACAGCGCTATATCAAAGAAGCAAACATTTCTCTCTGGACTGTCTTCTCTGTTGCATGCTCGAGCCTAAGATTTGACCCAGTGTGAGGCTTCATCCACGGAGGACTCCCCTCCCTTAGAGGCAAGTCAGCCCATTCAGAAAGGGAGGAGCCAGAGGAGTGTGCTGCCTACATCATATAGACAATGAATACCACCACAACATGTAGAAAAACCCACAATACAAGTGTGACAATGGGGAAACAACGCAGGCCAGCATCAGACACAGAGAATGAAGATGACAATTCTGAGGACCAGATAATGACTGAACAACTAATCAACCTCTCAGATAAGGACTTTAGACTAGCAATATGGAAGGTGCTCAACAGACTACAAGAAACCATGGATCGAGTTGAACAGAACACTAATAAGAACCAAGAAAATATGAAGGCAGAAATGACAAAACTCCAAACTGAAATAACATGTCAACTAACAGGACTGAAAAAGTCAGTAAACCAAGTGAATGACAAAATGGATAAGCTCTGGGACAGGGTATCAGAAGCTGAGATTAGACTTGGTGCTGTGGAAGATGAGATACATAACAATTCCATACAGCAGGAGAGATTGGACAAAAAACTTAAAGCAAATGAGCAGACAATGGAAAAATTAGTCAAAGAATGGGAACAGATGAAAATAGAAGTCTATGATAAGATCAACAGAAACAACTTAAGAATCATTGGAGTCCCAGAGACCCAGGAAGAAAATTTCCAGGAAGAATCAATGGTCAAGAACATCATTAAAGAGAAACTTCCAGAGCTAAAGAATATATGTGATCAAATCCTGCATGCCCGAAGAGTACCAACCAAAAGAGACCCCAGAAAAACCACCCCAAGACACATCCTAGTCACAATGACAAATCCCACAGATAGAGACAGAATTCTGAAAACAGCAAGATCAAAAGGGGAAATCATGTTCAAGCAAGCTTCCCTGAGATTTACAGCAGACCTGTCACCAGAAACGCTCAATGCCAGAAAGCAGTGGTGGGATATTGTGACAAGACTGAATGAAATGAATGCTTCACCCAGAATACTATACCCAGCAAAACTCACTTTCCGGTTTGATGGAAGAATACATGGTTTCACAGACAAAAAACAGCTTAGAAACTTCACAGACACAAAACCAGTCTTAAGAGAAAAACTGAAAGACCTAATCTAAGACAAGACTACCCAAAAGACACACCAAATTTTGAAATAAAGATGGCGTTAAATCCCAGTACAATTCTTTCTCTCAATGTCAATGGACTAAATGCACCAGTTAAGAGACACAGAGTGGCTAAATGGATCAAAAAACTCAATCCAACCTTCTGCTGCCTACAAGAAACGCACCTGAATAGTCAGAACAAACATAGACTCAAAATAAAAGGCTGGAGAAAAGTTATCCAAGCAAACAACACCCATAAAAAAGCTGGAGTGGCCATACTAATATCAGATAATGCAAACTTTATACTCAGGAAGGTTGTAAGGGACAAAGACGGACATTTTATATTAATCAAGGGGTACGTAGAGCAGGAAGAATTCACTCTCCTAAACACATATGCACCGAATGAGGGGCCAGCAAAATATTTAATACAACTGTTGACAAATCTGAAAAATAATATCAACAACAACACAATAATTGTGGGGGACCTTAACACGGCTTTGTCAACACTGGACAGGTCAACCAGACTGAAACCCAACAAGAATATACTAGACCTGAGGAGAGAAATGGAAGAAAGAGGCCTAGTGGATATATATAGGACACTCCATCCCCAGAAACCTGGATACACATTCTTCTCCAATGTACATGGGACATTCTCCAGGATAGACTACATGCTGGCACATAAAACATACCTCCATAAGATCAAGAGGATAGAAATTTTGCAGACTACCTTCGCTGACCACAAGGCTCTGAAATTATTTGTGAACTCCAAAGGGACTCAGAAGAAACACTTTAACACCTGGAAGTTAAACAGCCTCATGCTCAATAACCAGTGGGTCCGAGATAAAATCAAGGAGGAAATAAAAAGGTTCCTGGAAACAAATGACAATAAAGACACAAACTCTCAGAACTTATGGGACACAGCAAAAGCAGTACTGAGAGGAAAATTTATAGCTTTGCAAGCACACATCAGGAAGGAAGAAGGAGCTTACCTGAGTAGCTTAATGACACAGCTAATAGAACTAGAAAATGCTCAACAAAAGGACCCAAGAATAGGAAGACAGAAGGAAATAACAAAGCTGAGAGCAGAAATCAACGAAGTGGAAACTCAAAAAACAATCCGAAAGATCAACGAAAGCAGAAGTTGGTTCTTTGAAAAAATAAACAAGATTGATAGACCACTGGCAAACCTAACAAAGAAAGAGAGAGAGAGAAACTTGATAACTCGTATCAGGAATGAAAAAGGAGAGATCACTACTGATATGACAGAGATTCAAAGGGTAATCAGAAACTACTTTGAAAAACTCTACGCCACTAAAAATGAGAACCTGGAAGAAATGGATAAATTCTTGGACTCTTATAATCTTCCACGGTTGAAGGAAGAGGATGTAGCATATCTAAACACCCCCATCACCATTGATGAAATTAAAACAGTAATCAAATGTCTGCCGAAAAACAAAAGCCCAGGTCCAGATGGATTCACTAATGAATTCTATCAAACTTTCCAAGAGGAACTACTGCCAATCTTGGCAAGACTCTTTCATGAAATTGAACAAACAGAAACACTTCCAAATAGCTTTTATGAAGCCAACATCACCTTGATACCTAAATCAGACAGAGACGCTACCAAAAAAGAAAATTACAGACCAATATCACTGATGAATGCAGATGCAAAGATCCTCAACAAAATCCTGGCAAATAGGATTCAATGCCTCGTTAAGAAGATCATCCACTACGATCAAGTAGGTTTCATCCCAGGAATGCAAGGCTGGTTTAACATCCGTAAATCTATCAACATAATACACAACATCAATAACAAGAAAAATAAAAACCACATGATCATATCAATAGATGCAGAGAAAGCATTTGATAAGGTCCAACACCCATTCTTGATCAAAACTCTCAGCAAGATGGGAATGGAGGGAACCTTTCTCAATATAGTGAAGGCCATCTACCACAAGCCAGTGGCAAATATTATCCTCAATGGAGAAAAACTGAAAGCCTTCCCTCTAAATTCTGGCACAAGACAAGGCTGTCCTCTCTCACCACTCCTATTCAACATAGCACTGGAAGTACTTGCTATAGCGATTAGGCAAGAAAAGGATATCAAGGGAATCCAGATAGGAAAGGAAGAAGTCAAGCTCTCACTGTTTGCAGATGACATGATACTCTACTTAGAAAACCCTAAAGACTCTATCAAAAAGCTTCTAGAAACAATAGACTCATATAGCAAGGTGGCAGGCTACAAAATTAACACACAAAAATCAATGGCCTTTCTATATACCAATAGTAATAAGGATGAAATGGACATTAAGAAAACAACCCCATTCACAATAGTACCACACAAACTCAAATATCTTGGAATCAACTTGACTAAATATGTGAAGGACCTATACAAAGAAAACTATAAAACTCTGCTCCAAGAAATAAGAGAGGACACACGGAAATGGAAACACATACCCTGCTCATGGATTGGCAGGATTAACATCATCAAAATGTCAATACTCCCCAAGGCATTATACAGATTTAATGCCATCCCTCTAAAGATACCCATGACATTCTTCAAAGAAGTGGATCAGACACTTTTGAAATTCATTTGGAACAATAAACACCCTCGAATAGCTAAAGCAATCATTGGGAAAAAGAATATGGGAGGAATTACTTTTCCCAACTTTAAACTGTACTACAAAGCAACAGTTATCAAAACAGCATGGTATTGGAATAAGGATAGGTCCTCAGATCAGTGGAATAGGCTTGAATACTCAGAAAATGTTCCCCAGAGATACAACCATCTAATTTTTGATAAAGGAGCAGGAAATCCTAAATGGAGCAGGGAAAGCCTCTTCAACAAGTGGTGTTGGCACAATTGGATAGCCACTTGCAAAAAATTAAACTTAGACCCCCAGCTAACATCATGTACAAAGGTAAAATCCAAATGGATTAAAGACCTCGATATCAGCCCCAAAACCATAAGATATATAGAACAGCACATAGGCAAAACACTCCAGGACATTACAGGCATCTTCAAGGAGGAAACTGCACTCTCCAAGCAAGTGAAAGCAGAGATTAACAGATGGGAATATATTAAGCTGAGAAGCTTCTGCACCTCAAAGGAAATAGTGCCCAGGATACAAGAGCCACCCACTGAGTGGGAGAAACTATTCACCCAATACCCATCAGATAAGGGGCTAATCTCCAAAATATACAAGGCACTGACAGAACTTTACAAGAAAAAAACATCTAACCCCATCAAAAAATGGGGAGAAGAAATGAACAGACACTTTGACAAAGAAGAAATACGCATGGCCAAAAGACACATGAAAAAATGTTCCACATCACTAATCATCAGGGAGATGCAAATCAAAACAACGATGAGATACCACCTCACACCCCAGAGAATGGCACACATCACAAAGAATGAGAATAAACAGTGTTGGCGGGGATGTGGAGAGAAAGGAACTCTTATCCACTGCTGGTGGGAATGCTGTCTAGTTCAACCTTTATGGAAAGCGATATGGAGATTCCTCCAAAAACTGGAAATCGAGCTCCCATACGATCCAGCTATACCACTCCTAGGAATATACCCTAGGAACACAAAAATACAATACAAAAACCCCTTCCTTACACCTATATTCATTGCAGCTCTATTTACCATAGCAAGACTCTGGAAACAACCAAAAGCCCTTCAACAGACGAATGGCTAAAGAAACTGTGGTACATATACACAATGGAATATTATGCAGCTGTCAGGAGAGATGAAGTCATGAAATTTTCCTATACATGGATGTACATGGAATCTATTATGCTGAGTGAAATAAGTCAGAGAGAGAGAGAAAAACGCAGAATGGTCTCACTCATCTATGGGTTTTAAGAAAAATGAAAGACACCCTTGTAATAATAATTTTCAGACACAAAAGAGAAAAGAGCTGGAAGTTCCAGCTCACCTCAGGAAGCTCACCACAAAGAGTGATGAGTTTAGTTAGAGAAATAACTACATTTTGAACTGTCCTAATATTGAGAATGTATGAGGGAAATGTAGAGCCTGTTTAGGGTACAGGCGGGGGTTGGGTGGGGAGGAGGGAGATTTGGGACTTGGGTGATGGGAATGTTGCACTGGTGATGGGTGGTGTTCCTTTTATGACTGAAACCCAAACACAATCATGTATGTAATCAAGGTGTTTAAAAAAAATTATGCATTAAAAAAAAAAGAACTTGCAAAAAAAAGATTACTGACATATATATACAATGTATATATATATATGTATATATATACAATGTATATATATGTGTATATATATATATATATATATATACAATACTGAAAAGACAATAAATTACTTTCAAAACTTTTTTCTAACATTCAGGAATGATGGATAAAAGGTGAGGTATCAATATATGTTCTTGATGCAACAAATCTTAGCATTAAGAAAGTCAGATATGAATATCATCTATCAAGTTACATACAGCAAGTGTCAAGGTTTTGATTGCTGCAAAAAATTTCAAATTAGAGATAAACAAAATTGCATACATCTTCTTTCCTTTTTGTTTCACTTAATCTTTAAAGGTCTAAATAAGAGTGTTTACAATCTTGTTTTAGAAAGACCAACTCATCCCATGACTTCTATATCTCACTCCAAAACACTAGTCTCTTGATTTTCAACCCTAATAACAGCCCAACTTAAATCACCACTTCTTGTTTAAAAAAATCTAATCAAAACCATTTTCTTCCTACCAGAGTCCTCTAATCCTAACTTCACCTTTAATCAAGGAATGGCACTTCAAAAAAATAGCCATCATGAATATAGGGCAGAAGGAGGGTTCCCGTGTCTGAATGAGTGATCCCAAGTGGTCACTGGTGCTAAGTAAAATGTTATAACACTCAGGTTGCCTTTATTCAACAGATTTCAGTCCAGTGATAGTTTCCAGATGTAAGGAAAATTTCAAAGTCCGTGGCCCTTAACACATCATTAAGTCTTTCCAATGCTTCCAAAAATCTGTAATCACCAGCATACTAATAATCTGTCTCTGTTTCAACATTGAGCAACAGAGATTTTTAAAGAAACTAAGGAAAATGTGAATAAGAAGGCTTCACAAGTAATTTCCTATTTCCAGAAAATAAAATGGTATTCATGTAGCCTAGACTAGTTTTGCTACCTGTAATCTCCCCCTCTCACATAGAACACATACACATAAAATATATGCATTTTTAATACCTGTAACAATTTGATAGATGCTACATTTTTTTCTGACCTAGATTCTTGGTGTGTGTGTATGGAAAGTGATATTATTATTAGCAATTCCATGGGGCAACCTCATCACAACGGTGCATAAAGAAGTTGTTTCTGAAGTGCTAATCTACGACTCAGGCTCTATCTCAGAAAAGCACGTAAAGCATTTCAATACAATAATAAAATATTTAATCTCCAAATATTTCTCACCTTAATATCCCTCAAAGTATGTGAAAAGTTAAACTGTTGGCCCAAATTTTGTATTTTCTTTGGTTGTGTTCTAGGATCAAAAGTATCAAAGTAACTGACTTGAATAGTTCGTTTCTTAATCTATTTAACACAGACTGTTGTCTCAGGCTGCTAAGAGAAAGGAGATATTTTTCATTTAGGTTGGTCTGTATATTTGCTCTTATGTTTACCATGTCTCTTATGGGAAATGACAGAAAAGGTGAGAAATAGCACCTGAAAATCTGAACCCATGCTGAATGAATTGTCCAAGAAAATTGTTTCCCTTAGACGTGGCTTTTGCCCTAAAACCTAGGCTCTCCTGCCAGGGGCAAAACTCTAACCTTTATTGAAGTACTGCAACTCTAGGTCATGCCTCATTTGTCTTCACATTGTAAGAAATCCCAAATGCAGTATCTATAAAATATAAAGAGATTTAACTAAGGGACTGTCCTGGGGGAAAGGTAAGAAAGAAGGAAATTATTGTTTTATCTTTTTCTTTGATCTTCCATCTGGTAACAGTTTAAGTGCTGGGATGCCTACATATATATCTTTACAGAAAATACTTTGCAAATAATCTAATCAGGAAATAGGTCTGAATTGAGTTTTGCATGTTATTATTATTATATATTATTATTAATATTATCTTATTATTATATAATAATAAGAATCTAATCAGGAAAAGGCAAAGTTAGCATAGTTATGCTCTACTGTAAGCTCGACTTTGAGTTATCTAATGGAAACACACTCCTATTCTTTCCTTCACCTCTGCTGGGGTCATTCTGACCTCAGGTCTAACTTCTAAGCAAAGAGGTAAAAACTGTCTTTGTGGGGATTTTAAATTATAAGAATTGAAAACAGAACACATGAATTTGATAGAATCCATCTGTAAAGCAACATCTAAAGGCAAAGAGAAAAATTCTAATCACAGCTGAATTGGTCTAGTATAAAATACAGCTTATATACTTCTATATAGATTAAAATAAGATTTCACTGAATACAAAGACATACTTAATTTTAATATATATCTTCCTTTAAAATATAATTTTAAGAATCACACCTACAATTTTTACTAGCAAAGCTTGTGATACCTCAATGACATTGTAAGACTTTGTATATGCAAATACTTTGAGAAGTGAGGCAAAAAGAGTTTAGAAGACAGATTTCACTGATCCTACAACTCACAAAATGTCCAAAGATTTAAGATTCAACTGTAATTTCAATGAACTTAAACCAATCTTGGACACAGAGATATTGGAAATTTACTGGGCACATGGTGAAAAGTTTTGTTAGGCCTAGTCTTTCCACAGTTTTATTCTTTTTTTCCCCCTTCATTCTTCTCTTCTAGAAACTTTTCTTTCTTCTGGCAATAAATTGACCAGTTTTCAGTACCAATAAACTCAAATTCTAAGGAATCCAGGAAGCCAGGAATCTTGTCCTCTTTCTTAGTACTCTTCCTTCTTGAGTTTTTCTAACTGGAAACAAGAGAGCATGCATTTTGGAAAAAAATCAGTCTACTGTCAACTTCTATCATGTCTCATCAGATTTCATAGAAATTTCCCCCAAGTTTATTTTATCAAGTAAGTATATATTGAAAGAACAGAGGAGGGAGGAAAGAGGCCCATTGAGGCTTCACTCTAAGGCTGCAGATCCTGGGCAATCTTCCCACTTTACCAAACAACACGAGCAAGAATGCTCTGCCTACTCAGATAGGAACATAACTTATTTTAAGTGGGACTTAAAATTTGAAGCTAGTTTTCATCTGCCTGGTGCAAGATTTCTTTTCCCATCATGATACTTTTTAAAGATCAAATATTGTTGAAATGGATGATAAAACGTCCTGTGTAGTCAGTTAAAGCAGTCCTAGGTAAATAAAATGAGAAGTTTTATCTCAATTTAAAACTATACTTCAAACTAAAAATAAGATGAAACTATTTTGCCAATTTCAAAATATACAATAAAGCTGTAGTTATCACAATACTGGAATATGGGCAGACTATTACCCAGTAGATAAGAATTGAGAGTTGAGGAAAAAGACCCTCACATATATGGACAATTAAATTTTTATATGGGGCAAAAAATAATAAATAAAACAAAAAAACAGAGAAAGTAAATCCTCTTTATTCCATTTATTAAATGGGAAAACTGATAGGTCACATGCAAAACTCAATTCAGATCTCTTTCTAACACTATGCACATGAGTCAAATCTATATGGGTTAAACCTCAATATCAAAACTTAATCAGATAATTCCTGACATTGAAACAAGAGATATTTTCAATATTTCAATACCATTTTCCAAGAAAATAAAAATAAAATTAAACAAATGTTACAATTCAAAATTAAACTTCTGCACCAGTAAAGAAAATATGAGCAGAATAAAAATACACCCCATAGACTAGGAGAAAGTATTTGCCTATCATTCAATTGATAAAATGCTGATATTCATGTTATACTGTAGAACCATACAAAAAGTTATTAAATATTTGAGGGTACAGATGAGCAAAAGTTTCCTCAGATAAATACAATTGGCTAAAAAGCATTAGAAAAATAATGTTCTGGGTATATTCTGCGGTGGGTGTGCTCTTCATGGGGCCAGAGTTCTATAGTGGGTTTGGCATTTGCCTTGCAAGCAGCTGACCTTGTTGTTATTCTTAGTGTTGGTTTATTGGTCTTACCCTAATCAATATTCATATTTCATCCTAGGGTAGTAGAGGAATACGAAGTAGGGAATAATCCAATATCCCATCATCAGATCACACCCTACTGTGAAGTATGAAAATGTAGCCTGGATTTGAACTTTAAACTGTAACAAGGAATCAAACAAGAATTCTGCCAAGGAATGATGAGATGTTTGTTTTTGTTTTTGTTTTGTTTTGTTTTCATTTCTTCTCAGGTGGTTTTCACCTTTCTGGATTTTTAAGTTTACACTTTTTGGTTCAATGTGATGTTGTTTTCTTGGGCTTTGGTTGAAGAACCCTGACTTCTTTTTATGCTAATTACATTAATGATAGCTTTTCTTGTTTTTTTTTTTCATTTTGTATGTATCATGGGAATCAAAATATTTGGACTAAATTCTCTAGTGAAAATCAAAATATTCGTGCTGAATTTCCTAGCCTTGCATTAAAATCTGCTGAGGTACGGGGTGATTATTCTAACCTTGCTTTAAAAGTTTCTGAAGTATTTTCTAATAATTCTGAAAGGCCAGTGAACGCAAATATTAGGAAGGTATTCCCAGTTGTGACATGAAAGCAATCCAGAAGTCCTGAGATTGGTTTTCTTCAGCTCCCTATTGCTAGGACTGTAAGAGCCTCTAATGGTTTCTCTTAGGGATATTCTCTTACAAAGTGAATCTAATGATAGAGAAATGGCCCAGTCAGATGGTGGGTCTGTAGGATTCTCACCCACTCACCCTCACCTCAGCCTTTTAGAGAGCATGAAACAAACTCGCCTCCCCCACAAGGGATAATTCTTAGGGAAATTAGTAATAACTCAGCATCAAAAAAAATTCTCCCCATCAGGAAACTAATCAAATGTCAAACTATGAAGGTTTGAATATAAATTACCACAGTAATTTTAAGAAAGTGTGCTCAGAGTATAGTCCTCTTTCTTCATTTTGTATTGAATATCTTGCTACCTGGAGTGATGGTGGATGTTGGAACCAACAGGACTTTAACACTGTAGCAAAGACCTGTTTGAGTGCTTTTCAATATTTACAATGGAAGATGTGGCATGATAAGGATTCTAAAAGTAAAATTTACTCTGGAAGGGAAGTTGCAGGAGTCATATTATCTTATGAAATATTGATTAGTGAGGACCAGTAAACCAATACCAAGCACCCCATACAGTACCCATACACTGACAGAAGTGATCTCTGAGAACAGATCCAGTAATGAGTCTAGAGGTGCCTTCAGCCAAAAACATAATCAAACAAAATGATCAGCATCACTTATCTTCAGAGAAATGCAAATTAAAACAACAAGGTATTGTCTCATATAAGAAAGGCTGGCAAGGGGAGAGTAAATAAACGTGAAAGGAGTCTATTGATAATCCCATGACAATATATTCCAAGGGTAGAGAAACCCTGTATCTCTTAGGCCAAGGGGATTCCCGTTTTGGATGACCCCAATATTTACTGTACCTATGTGGGGTGGGGGGGTGGGGGGGAGACAAAAACCACTAAATAATCCTTTTTTATCTGGTTTTTGTCGATTTCTTTGTTTTGGGGTAGATATTGAAGTAGTTGTTCATTTTTATTTATATATTTACTTTTTCTTTCTTCTTTTCTCTTCTTCATTTTTGCGCCTTCTCATATTTCCTATCTCATGACCATGACAACTATGTGGTGCATATTTTTATTGCTGCAGTGCTCATTGGATATCTTATTTGATTCCTCTTTTTAAACTGTTGTGGTGTTTCACCTTCTTTTTTTCCCCTTTGTCCCTCAAACCAAGGATGAGAGTCTCTAGAATGACTCTGCTCATAGTCAGCGTAGTCGATTTTTACCCCATTATATTACTTTTCTCTTCCTCAAACAAAACCATGTAACTTGAACTTTCTAGTCCTGCCTCCCAATTAGAGGGGGCAGTAATGGAGGCACCAAGACCAAACAGTTATAAGACCACTAAATAATAAACTAGACACAGAAGGGACCACGCATTCTAGCAGCCCCTGGGGAGAGAATGGAGGATTATGGGAGGCAGGATGGGAGCAGATGTGGGAGGAAAATTCGGTCGTGGGAATTCCCCTGATTCAACAAAATATGTACCTGGAATATTACTGTGAACGATATGTAAGCCACTATAATTAAAATAAAAATTATATTAAAAAAGAATGGTTGTTGTAGAATGTGGTTGTGTAGTTAATGGGAAAACTCATTGTTGCTGGGAATGTTGAATGGTAGGCCCTTTTGGAAAAACAATATGACTACTTCTCAAGAAACAAAAAAGTTGAGCTTACATATCAACCAGCAATTCTACCTTTTGGCATGCACCCTAAAGCCCAAAATCACTGTTAAGAAAAGCCATTTACACTCCTATGTTAATTCTATCCCAATTCACAATAGCCAAAGTTTGGAAATAGCTCAAGTATTCAAGAATAGATAAATTGACTATATATATATATATATATATATATATATATATATATATATACACACACACACACTGCAGCACATATACACAATGCACTACTAGTATGTTATAAGAAAAGATCATATCAAATAATTTGCTCTATGTGCTTAGATTAGGAGAATAACACGATGACTGAAGTTAGATTGAGAGGGACAACAGACAAAAATATCTCTAATATGTGGAATAAAAAAACCCTATTTGTAGAATAATAAAAACCCAAGGACATCAGAAACTGAGAAGTGGTCCTCAGAAGAAAGCTTACCACAATGGAGGGAAGGGGAAAATTAGAATGGTGTGATGGATGTTATTGAGCCAATGAAGGAGTCAAGTGGACACTCTAATAGTAGGTGCAGTTTTGAAATGTGTTATTCATTTAACCCTATCATTAACTGTACTATAAATCACAGTGCTACAATAATGTTTTTAATAAGGCCAAAGTGATAGTACAGTGGTAGGGCCCTGGCCTTACAGCTGGTCAATTCAGATTCAGTCCCCTGTACTATATATAGTCCATGTGACCCAAAGGGAATAACCCCTGAGCATGGGACTAGGAGTTAACTTTGAGGACTGCTTGGTACAGCCCTATAATTACAAAGTACATACAAATTCAGTTATCCCCAAGCTTTTATAAGAAAATAATAATTCCTCATAACAGTTACTCAGATGTAATGAAAAAGTACATGAATAAACCAGTATGAATCCAGTAAGAAATTACAAGTTATCTTGAGAGTTTAGTAATTGTTACTAGTCAGATTTTCAAACACACACAAAAAAATGGTAGCTTCTTTTTAAATGTCCTTCTAGGTACTGCAAATAGTAGGAGGATCTTATTCACTGGCAGATCATCATCAAGAAGAATCCAAATCAAATCTGTACACTGGAGGAAATAACAACATTCAACCCTCCTTGTAATGATGCTACTGATCTGGCACTTCTTAATAGATATTTTCTCACATGTTTCATCTT
Organism: Suncus etruscus; assembly: GCF_024139225.1. Lineage (NCBI taxonomy): Eukaryota > Metazoa > Chordata > Mammalia > Eulipotyphla > Soricidae > Suncus > Suncus etruscus. The sequence goes on from NC_064851.1 coordinate 145,231,322, forward strand.
CCTCTTGTCAGGTGCCACCTTTGCAAATCAAAGGCAGTTTATTATTTCCTTATAAGCGTGAAGACTCATAGTAAGTTTTGATGAGCATGGAAAAGAAGTTTTATTCAGACTGGTTCCATGAAGCAAAGAGGGGAAAAAAATTTCCTTCTTTAACTGAGGCATATTCAAGCATTTGTTCACAAGACATTAACTTCCTATTAACAGAAAATTAATTCTAGGAAAGGCAGTTGTGAGCAAGAATAGAGCTGGAGGGGCCAGAGAAATAGCATGGAGGTAGCACATTTGCCTTGCATGCAGGACAATGGTTCAAATCCATATGGTCCTCTGAGCCTTCCAGGATCAATCTCTGAGTGTAGAACCAGGAGTAACCCCTGAGCGCTGCCGGTTGTGACCCCCCCAAAAAAATAAAGAAAAAAAGAATAGAGCTGGAGACTCCATTTGCATTGTCTCTGAATGCCCTAGCTATGTAGTTGAAAATGCTCAATTCAGCCCAAGTACGTGTCATTTTCTAAGGTGGAGGTCAGAGTCCTTATTTAGAAGACTTTTCAAGGCCTAATACTCTTGTCTTCTCCAAGGCAGAAATAACATACATTTTTTGAGCAATGAGAAAACTGTCTTATAACCAGTAATCCAACTTTACTTTCCTCTCAGATGTCCTATTATAGAGCTCCTTGGACCTTTTCCCCTACCTAACAAAAAACATTCTCACTTTAGTGGTTTCAACCTGTGGTCAGGATATGAATTATAGTTTTTTGTCTTGAAGATCAAGATAGTGCTCTATGAGACTCCTTTTCTCCAATAGCATCAAGTATTATGTTCAAGTCTGAGTTTCCAAGTTCTAAGTCTGTTATTGCTGTACATTTTTGTAGATGATTTATTAGTCTCTTTAGAAAACTATATATCTGCAAAGATCATGTCATTTTCAAGGCATATAGCATAAGGAAGCTTTCGTTAAAAGATGGTGAACTAAACTGCACTGGGTTTTGCTTTGGCAAAGACACCAGATGGATGTCTTTATGATGAAGTGGATCTATTCCAGCCTTTTCTCTTACATGTTTCTCCAACAGGTGTTTCCTCCAAGGTGTATCTGTTTTCCATAACATAAGAATGAAGAAAGATGTTGTCTGACAGCTTGTGTACATAGATCATACTTTTATTATGATAGAACATTGTATAGTGATTGATTTGCTATTCAAAGGGCAGTTAAAATGTACTTGGAAGAAAATCAACTTCCGTTTGTGAAAGTGATTTAATTACCAGACCAAGAACTTTTCATTCATTTTTGAAGGAGGAAAAGAAGTAGAAGCAAAGGAAATAATAAAAAGTCAAAGTGAACAGAAGAAAAGCTATAGTAATAGTTACAGACTTGTATGCCAAGGGCACAGAGCAATAAACTAACTTTGTGAAAGTAATTTAAGAACAATGTAACAACAGCTGAGAGAAAGTATCTAGGAAACATGGAGAAGTTCTAGTGCATGGAGAAGAAAGAAGCTTCTATGATTATGTAATATATTCAATTCTCCAGATCCTATTATAGATCAAAACCAGTTTGTCTTAGGTTTCTTTCCCCCAGATGTGTATTTTAACAAGATTGGCAAAAAAGACATCACCATAGTCCAGACTAATAATCTTCAAGAAATCCTGTATAGGGCTCTTAGAATTCTATAATATGACATGTGATTTATACTTAAATTATAAAAGTCAGTTACTTTCAGGGATCAAGGTAGCTCATTTGGGTCATACTGACTTTGCAACTGACCTTATGATACCTTTGACTAAGTAAGATAGTCACTCTACAGATAAATTTTAAGTGGAAAAATATCACACCTAAATTGGCCATTATCACTAGAAATTGACTTTTCTAATGTTTTAAAAACCTTATAAGGAAAAATGTCTCCTCCCACTTCATCTTATCTGTCTGGATCTTTTCTTCACATTACTTCAGTTCTGACACTGCAGTCTAAGTTCAAGTAAGTAATTTGAAATATCATGCCTATGTTGCCCATATATTTCATGATATTTCAAAGAACTTAAACTTAGACTGCAATGTCAGAACTAAAGTACTGGGAAGAAAAAATCCAAACAGATAAGATAGATGGTGTCCTTTTTTATAACTGAAACTCAACTACAAAAATGTTTATGATCATGATGCTTAAGTAAAAATACTAATTTAAAAAAATTAACCCAGTTAAAGATAACAGAATTGGGGGTCAGGCCTATAACACAGCAGATAGGGCATTTACCTGAGTTTGATCTCAGCATCCCATCTGGTCTTCCAATGCTGTCAGGAGTAACACCTGAGGGCTGCCAGGAATGTCCCCAAAACAAACAAATAAAAAATGGGGGCTAGAGTGGTATCACTATAGTAGGGCATATGCTTTGCAACATGGCTGACCCAAGACAGACCCGAGTTCAATCCCAGTCATCCCATATGGTTCCCCAAGCCAGAAGCCATTTCTGTGCACAACCAGGAGTAACCCCTGAGCACTGCTGCTGGGTGCCCTCCACCCAAATAACAAAAAGAGAGTAATCAGAAAGCAGAATTGTTTGTAATTACATTGAAGGTGTTGAATAAGAAGCCATTTCTTTCACAGGGAACACTTCTAAACCTTCAACACTAGGACAGCAACAGATTGCATTTCTTCTAGGAATAAAATTTCTCAAAAAATAGTCTGTCTTGGGGCTGGAGAGATAGCAGAGCCATAGAGGTAGGAAGTTTGCCTTACATGCAGAAGGACAATGATTCAAATCCCAACATCCAATATGGTCCCCCGTGCCATTCAAGCATAAACTTTTAGGGGAGCTCAGCCCACCAGATATATCCTCAGATTTTCCTGGTGAGGAGAATTGAAATAACCCCCACAAGATTCCTCAAAAGGCCCATTATGGATGCCTTTTTCCTTGTGTGGATAGTTGAGGAATTCCCGAAGAGAAAAATTTATGCTTAGTGCTACATTTTCTGTCATTTCTTGGCTATTTCTCCTTTGTATAATCTCAAGCAAAATTATGAACTATCAAATAATTTGGCACAGAAATTCCAGCACCAAAGATTACTAAGAAAACCCATTTTCTGGATAATTAGCACCAAAAAGCAAAGACAATATTTTTTCTCTTTTTCAAATATGTTCTTGCAGCTGCATTTTCTGGTAATCAAGGACATAACCAGAATGCAGATCCTGGGCTATTAAATCTCCTTTAAAAAAAAAGGGAACCACATTTTAGGAGATTTGGTTTCTTCCTTTACTTGACCTCTAAAACAATAGAGCCACGCTCAGGAAGACCATATTCCTAGGTATTTTCTAATTCCTCCTAATAATCCCTGATTTTGAAGTAGGCTTGCAAAATAGGCTGCCTTGAGTTGTAACCTTCTCTTTTGTAACTCAGAATCCTTATGGCCCCCACACATAGCTTAAGTATTGTCACTGTTGAACTTTGCTTTGTGACTGTAATGAGTCTTCTCTATACCTATGGCTAGATTTACCCCTATAAATCCCCCTGTTCAAAAAATTAAACTTGTTGCACGCTCGCCAGATGTGAGTCTTCATACTTCGTGTGTAGCAATCATTTTTTCCAATATTTTTCCGTATGCTGGCCAGGACAACCCACTCTCCCTGAAGTCGATTCATTGAAATCCCACTGGTGGTGCAAGACAGATGCCGCTTGCAGCACCTCCGAGCCTGCCCGGAGCTATTTCTGAGCACAGAGCCAGGAGGAATCCTTGAGTTCTGCCGGGTATGACCCAAAAACATAAATAAATAAATAAATAAATAAATAAATAAATAAATAAATAAATAAATAAATAAATAAATAATAAAAATACAAAAGAGTGGGGCCGGCGAGGTGGCGCTAGAGGTAAGGTGTCTGCCTTGCAAGTGCTAGCCAAGAAAAGGACCACAGTTCGATCCCCCGGCATCCCATATGGTCCCCCAAGCCAGGGGCAATTTCTGAGCGCGTAGCCAGGAGTAACCCCTGAGCATATAACGGGTGTGGCCCGAAAAACCAAAAAAAAAAATACAAAAGAGTTTGTCTAAATTACTGAGTTTCATATAGTGAACTTTTGTATTTTCTACAGGGCAAAGTGTCTCTCCTGCTGAACTTCTGGATGTTATATAGCTTATAAACTCCCAAATTTATAATGTTAATACAGTATTTTTAAGAGATAATATGTATTTTAAATGAACTGAAATAAGTATATACATACATAAATAAGTAATTTTTGTGGATATATGAGTATGTGAAATGCTGTATTAGGTAGTTTAAAGGACATATTTTTTGCAAGACTTGTCATAACTTAATTTTCCAAAGTGCAAAGTAAATTGCACTATAGGAATCTCAAGCAAAGGGATTTTTTCCCACAAACTCTATGTGATTACAGAAATAATTTTCTTAGTTTTTAGTAGTCCACACAATATGCTTTGAAGCATGTTGTATATGGGTTTTTGTAGGGCAGGTTTGTGCTAGAATGTTAACTCTGGTATAGGTTGAGCAGGACATAGATACAGAAAATACATATGTATTTAGGCTGCTCATCTTTACCTGCTATAAGTTAGAAGAGGGCAGAAAGTCAAATTTCTCTATGTCAGTCATCCCCTTTCACATGACAGTGGCAAGACTGAGTCATGTAGATCGATCTCATTGTGCTTATACAAAGAAATGAAAGAAGAATTGGGAGATTGAGCACTACTCACCTCCAGGACAGCATCATACTTACATATCAGCTTCACATATTGTTCTCTCTTTGACTTTATTTGCAAAATTAATGAATTATTTTAAAAGTTTCTACTAAAGAGAAAAATATTCAAATTTTAGGTCTTTTTTCTCTATCCCCTTTAAGTTAGCAGACACTTTGTGACTAGAAATGTAAGGATAATACTAGACTGTAGCAATGTATAAGCATGCACATCTGACATGTGTGCTTTTACTATGGATTTTATATGCTAATAAGGAATGATAGTGATTGTGAACATGACTAATAATAAAATAAGTGAATAAAGTTAAATAGCACATTAGAAGGTGATATATGGTATAGAAAAACTTTTGGTCCTTTATTTGAATCTAGATCACAAAGCACCTTAGTGGATGTTGGTACGAAAAAGATATTTTCACTATTTTAAATGGAGTGCTCAGGTCAGCCTTCACAAGTCAATTGTTTGTACAATGACTTGATAAAATAACCTTTGTGGCTATATAATAGAGACAATTTTAGCAGGGCAAACTGTGTTGAAAGACAGAGGCAGGAATATGGAGAACATAGATATGCACCTGTGATGTTTGAACAAAATAGCATGCTATAGAGAAGTATGTTAGAGGGGTAAGATTGGTTTAAGAATACAATGAGGTCATTGCATAAACTTTAATATTTTCCCACCAGAGTTACAATAGTATTAATGACAGAATTTAATGCACACCTTTGTAACATGATCTCATCTATCAGTGCCCCCCCCCAACCTTAGCTTGATAGCTCTGGGATGTTTCACTGGTGCAAAGCGACTCCTTTGAAGAGTGTAATTCTGGTAGGTGATCTTGGACCAAATTTTAACTAAAACAGGCTACTTTGGGGGCAAAGGGCATACTTCCACTAGTCATAAGCAACTTCTTTTTCTTTTAAAGCACATGTTCTGAAATAAAAGCATAGACCTAGCCAGCTAAATGAATGTATGCACAGAGACATATAGCATTTCATAAAATCTATATGAGTAATATGCTGGACAAACTAATTTGATCAGGTTCTTCAACTGTGTTTCTTCCCCCTCTGATAACTATTTATTCATTTAGATGACTCATTTATTCCAAATTATTTTCTCCTAAAATTTGCTGTTTGGCTAGAAAGTCTAATTAACTTACACTTACTAGGGAAATGTACTGTTTACAAAGACTATGCAAACTTTCCTTTATAAAAGCAAATTCTTATTCTAATTTGTTGGTTTCAAAGTCTGTATTTTCTATGTTTTTTTTCCCTTAAAGCTGACAGTGCTTTTATTTAGCTCATTAGTAAGGAATATATCTACTAGAGATTATTCACTCTCAAACAACATAGTGAATTATTGTATGTATTAGAATTATATTGCTCTCAGTCTTCTCAAGGAAGCTAACTCAGTTAAATGAAGTACAATCAGCTAAGATATAAAAATACCTGTCCCTAATCTAAACACTGACACCTGATTTTAAGATTCCCATCAATTCTCATTTTCTAGAGTTGGAAATGCTATTAGAATCTCAGTGGTTTGTTTACCTTGCAAGCAGCAGTTGGCAAACTTAACTAATAAAAATAAACATGCATTGTATAAATAATTTTAACTGTGACAACTTGACAATGATATTCTTATCTTGTATTCCAAAAGTACTTTAGTTCATATTTTTCTTTTAACTACATGCATACACATGTACACCTTCACATGTACGCACAAACACATTTTGTAACTCAGTGTAAATAAGTTTCAACTTCTGTAAAAACACTGATCAGAACACAAAAAATTTTATATTTTTTTGTTTTTATTTTTTGTTTTTGTTTGTTTGTTTGTTTTCAGGCCACACCCGGTGATGCTCAAAGATTACTCCTGGCTATTTGCTCAGAAATAGCTTCTGGCTTGGGGGACTATATGGGACGCCAGGGAATCAAACCGCAGTCCTCCTAGGCTAGCGCCAGCAAGGCAGATGCCTTACTGCTCTGTGCCACCACTCCGGCTCCCAAATTTTCATATCTTTTTTTATGAAATAGAAAATTATTGGGTTTTCTGAAACTTGCCAGTTTTGTAGTCATATCATTTTAAACTGAGCAAAATAAACATCCATTTAACAGGAAACTAAACATATGATCAGTGGGAAGAAAATCTTCAGAAAAATTTGAAAATTGGTTGCAGACAGAGTCATCTATAAGATAATAAGTCATCTATAAAACATGGTATTACATGCTGGGAACAACGGTAGAGGAGGACAACACTGGTGGTGGGAATGCTCCTCATTCGTTGTCACTTTGAATCATAAATAATTCTGTGGAAGATTTGTAATGCACTTTGGTCACAATAAAAATTTATTTAAAAAACGGTATTCAAGATGTTTCTATTAATTATGATTAAAAAACTAAGTATACATAATAACATTTTATTATGTTATCTTGCTTATAATACTTGATTCTATAGTGTCAACTTGGAATATAGTTTGGAATAACAACTATCTTTTAGTATATTTAGAGGAACTTCTAGTTTTATAAATTCTATAGGTTTTGAAACTTCTTACTAGTGAGAAAAAATATCTAAAAAAAACCCGAGGAAAACTTTGGATTTCACTTAGTGTACAAAAGAGTCAACTGAATGTAGTCAAAATAAGTGTCTTAAATCCTGGAGAGTATCCTCTTCCTGATACCACTCTCAAACTCACCTTCTTTCTCAATTTGGAAATAATTTTGTGCTATCATTTCTTCAATAAATTGCCTCTCTAGCAAGGCCCATTCACACATTTCCCCACATATCTTGTTTCTAATTGTTTAGTACTACTCATAAGAGAATTTGTTGCATTTCAGGTGTATTGAATTAAATATCATTAAAGGCTTCATTACTCAAGTTAAAAGTCATCAGATTAGAAACAATTCTTTGATAAATTTGGTTAAGAGTAATATCATCCTCTGGGAAAGCTTTCCAGAGAATTAGCTTAATTTTTCCTATCCAGTGAAATAACTTTGGAATGAAAAAATTTCCCAGAAATTGCTTATTTGAGAATCTCCCATGTTGAGATATTAAATGTTCTGTATTTATTCCGTTAAATGTCATCCATTTAGTTTCACAGAAGTTTGTCTCTTAGAAGAATGCCATGTCCTTTTAAAATTTTCTGACTCTTTACATGCTCAAGAAACTATATTCATACTCAGGCAGGAAGTGGTTTTAAACACATTTGATAATGTTTTATAGTTTGGAAATGGTTTAGTTCTTCCACTAAAACAACTAAAAATTCAGTAAGATTCAGATTTGATCAATTACTGAATAGAACCAGAGAAATGGCCAGCTCAATGACATAAGTACATGCCTTACATTAGAGAGTACTAGATTTTATTCCTGGTAGCATATGGTCCTGAACAACACCAGGAGTGACTCCAAAGCATAGACCCACCCAGGAGTGATCCTTGGACATTGTCAGGCACATTCCACTTCAAAAAACAAACAAACAAACAAAACACAAACATTACTGAACAACTAGTGAGTTCAGTACTGCAGAGACCTAAGGCTGACTGGGCTACATGCTGCAGAGGCCCAAGGCTGTTAGTGTCCAGTGCTGGAAGGCACTCTGCGGCCCATGGAGCCTGGCTACTGGGTGGGGCCTCCTCAGGCTCGGGACAGAAAGAGAAGAGAGAAGAAAAACTAAGCACACTTTTTATACCTCATGGAGTTTGAGATCTGCCACCTCCGCCCATGGATTTCAGAGAGGGAGAGAGACAGATGGAAATTCACTGGCTAGAGGTGGGGGGGGGGGGTGCTGGAACAAAAAAGAAAGAAAAAGAATATAAAGCATGTAGCATCTCTGTGATGATTTATCTTTAGATAAAGCGGACCAGCAGGTACTTCTCTGGTCACTCTCCTGGGCCACCCTCAAAAAAGGTGCATTTTTTTTCTTTTATACCTTTTATATCTAACATGACAAGGTAGTGTGTTCAAGGGGTTTGTCCAGGTTCAACAGTCATTACCATAGGGGTATTCAAGGGGTGTGTCCAAGTCCACGTGTCAAACAAAGCATTGTACTTTTAGTCAATTATTTCCACGACATATTTAATTACTATTTTAAGCCATTTTAACTGAAAATTATTGCAGTTCAGAGAGGGTAATTAGTTTTTTTCATAGTAATGCAGCTCATGACAAAACCAAAATGAAAAACATATTTGGACATGTTCCTTTCCAATTTAATGAGAGATGGATGACATTGGCTTACTTATTGAAAGAAAGCAAACATTAACTTAAAATAAGCTGCCTATAGGTTTTTTTTTTATTATTTATAACTTAACTTATAGTTTTTATTAGTCTTTATGCATGAGTGTGTAGCAGCACAATCAAAATTCTTTTTTATTTTAAATGGTTTCCAATTTACAAATGTTGGAGAGATGTTAACAAAATAAATTTTGATAATATTTTGGATATAATTTAATATTTTGGAGAAAATATAATCCTTTTAAACTTCCAATTATTTGACACTCATTTTTTCTTTAACTTTGCAAAGAATCTATTGAATCTATTCAGTGTATTGCACTGAACCAATGGAAATTATATATAACTACTTTTGATCCATAAAAAGACAGTATATTATAAGGTTGAAACTAATATGTATTTCCATTAGAATAAAAATATACAGAAAACTATTACACATTATGCAATGCAACTAATTTTAGACGGCATAGGATCAGCAATAGAATTTGAAATATCTCAGTTTCTTACTGAATCTTTAAGCATTTACAGTCTAAAAGTATGCAATGAAAATAAGAAATATATTCTGTGTTTGACTTTATTATTTTGTACCTAGATAAATTATTGCTATCTAAACTTTAACTTATGAAGTCTAGGTAAATAGGAAAAATTTTTTAAAAATGGAATAAGAAGGAACTACACAAATATTTTTAAAAATATAAACAGGGCTGGGGAGAGTTCATTGGCCTTGCATAGGACCACTTGTAACACTTATGATCCTGGTAAGTTTTGCCAGGAGTGACTCATAAACACAGAGCCAGGAGTAACTACTGAGCTCTGCTGAAGTACTTACCCCCAAAAGTATACTTATGTCACTATGCCTAAGTTCCATCTTTTATAATAAATCTGAAAAGTTCTATTACATTTGTATAACAGTATTACTGTGGGAGGATCAGTAAGAGAGGGGTAAGAAGAAAGATGCCTCTCTGAAAGACTCACACCATGATTCTAAAAACAACTAACCTCTGACATGCTTATGATTAGAAACAGACTGAAAAGTTAAAACATGGGTTTTAGAACCATGCTGTAGTCTGTATTTTTGATGATGCACATTCAACACTGATGGGAATTTAGAATTTTGTAATACTCTTAAGAGCTAGCAACTCTGCTGAACAAGAATTAAATGATATAGCATTTTGGCTCTCTGGATTGCCTGCAGAGAGAATGGTGATTTCTTCAAAATTTTCCCGAATTATTTATTCTTCCTGTATCATATAAATAGTAGTGAATTCTTAAAGTGATAATGACACTATAATGCTGTTAGTAATTATTTGGTAATAATAAATAATAAAATTAATTTAGTCATTATGACTCATCATAATCACAATAAAAATAGACAATAAAATTGTTTCCAGTTTTATCATGGTTATTAGGTAACAGAAACCTTTCTAAGCATTCTGTATATATTTTAATTCATTTAATTTTCAATATTACTTTGCAGGGTAGATATTAACATTTTGAATATCCTGTCCAAGTTCACACATTAGGAAAGCAGCAGATTTTGAATATAAATTAAAATATTATGCTTCTCAAATTTGTGCTCAGGAGTCATAATGTTTTATGATCTTTATTTAAGACTATGATTTCTATTCATGACAAAAATTAGTTTCTCTGCATTTCTGAATCTGATTCTGATTTAGTGACCAAATCTAAGATAATACTGGCCAGTCTTTATGCTCTAACATCCCACATTTTCTGCATGTCTTTTTATATAAAATAATTCACTATGCTCCTTGACAGAAAAAAAATAAGGTATCAGGCTTACCTGTATGAGAAATAAATCTATTATTGATTTATAGCATCATGACTGTCACTATATTTGTTTTTGAACCCTCATAGGTTTATATCCAATTGTTTACTATCAAGCTCCTGGATAAAAACAAACCAACCAACATGCCTTATGAACTGTACCAAGGCATTTTATTTTGTTATTGCTGTTGTTTTTTGGCCACAACCAGTGACATTCAGGGGTTATTCCTGGCTATGCACTCAGAAATAGTTCCTGGCTTGGGGGACCATATGGGACACCTGGGGATCAAACCGATGTCCATCCTAGGCTAATGTGCACAAGGCAGACACCTTACAGCTTGCACAACCATTCCGGCCCCCGAGGCATTTTATATTTTATAAGTAATGCTGGCTATATGTAAAAAGTACCTTATCAAATGTCATGAATGGTTATTTTTTCACTTGTTTCTTAAGAAAAGAAAATATAAAAGTTTCTTTTTCCTCTCCATTATTTTAGTCTAAAGAAAGTAAAAATGATTTAAAATCTCCAGAGCTTGTAGCATTAATTATTATCGGTATTAGAGTCTAATCTTTCTGGAGATAGACTAAATATGTCCTTTTTTTCCACCAAAGAAAAGAAGTAATACTATTTCGTTGGTTCATCTTGGGAAGAGTATCATCTAGAAAGAAAGTTGTGAGAATGTAAAATATGCCTTTAGATTCATAACTTTTTACTCTGAAATTTTCTACTTCACTTTTAGCTATATTTGATTCTCTTTTATCCATGTGAGTCACATAAATGGTATTTTTGGTGCTGTTCAGATTTAATACTTTTGAAACCACCAAACATACAGAGCCACTGAAATATTGAGGACAAATTACACTAAATTGTCAATTATCAGGAAATGCTATCTTAAAACCAAGTCAACATAGGCTAGACCTCATCAAGATAAACAATAACATAAATCTTTCTACTTAGTATTTCCTCAGTATAAACCTGGTTTTCTTTTTTCGGAGATCAGCACTCTATACTGGAGACCTTTATGCAGCCAACATAAACAAATGTTCCATGTGTGTTATCTTACCTTTCACATCTAAGTCATCAAGCAGCTCTCAACTTGTTCTAAGTTGACTTAGAGAACATTATGGCTACCCTTAATATCAAATCATCAAAGATTTTTATTTCTTTCCCCAGAACCATGGAGAGATGTAAGAACACCATTTCAACAGAAAGTGGCTAGAGAGAATGGAATGAGGAGACATTGAAGTCCTCTCATAAAGTTTCATACTCAAGTTCCCTATGACCTCTCTAAACTATGAGAATTTTGCAATATAATGACAATTCAGTCATTAGAAACCTAAACCCAATAAAAAATGATATATTCTGGAAAAAGTGAACCTAACACTCTTACTGTTTTAAGAAAAATCATAAAATTTTAAGTGTTGTTATTGTTGATGTTAATCAAATATCAACGAATATAGTAAAAAGAATTGTGTTACATATGATAACGGATTAATTATTTATTATCATTGTATCTTTTAGATATCTAAGTTACTATTAGTTTCATGGCTGACAGGATGAGTATAATTCTATGCCTAAAATTAACTCCTTGAACTCTTTTCCAATTTGGGGGGCAGAGCGATAGTACAATGGGTAGGGCATTTACCTTGCACACAGTCAAACTGGGTTCAATCCCCAACATCCCAATGGTCCCCAGAGCCTACCAGGAGCAATTCCTAAATATAGATACAGGAAAATCCCTGAATGCCACCAGAATGATCCAAAAACCAAAAATATAGTCTTTTCCAATTTCTGTAGACTAAAATAATAATTTAACTTCAGATTAGAAAGAGGTGGTGAAAATTCTAGATATTTTAGGACAGTGTTAGTATTGTTATCTTTGTATTCTCTCTGTCTAAAATAATTAGAATCATTTAAATGTTTAACAGATAGTAATTAAATTGAAACAAAAAGAATAATGAGCTGTATTACTGAGGAATTCCATATGAATTACCTAAAGTGTGCATTAGTGAATTTTCAATACATTATTAACATGCAATTATGTTTCTCATCTTTTCCCAATATTAGAAAATATATATTAGGATTATTGTATAAATAACCCAATATAATATGCAAATATTGAAATATAGTTGTGTATATAAAACATTTTCAAGAAAATTAAAAGCAAATCATGATTTGAATCCCTATACCTAAACATTTTAACTTAGAATTTGTTGATTCTTTACTTATTTTACTCTTCTCACTTTTATTTAAAGCATGTGATTTACAAAGTTATTTATGATTCAGTTTATACATACAATGTTTCAATACCAATCTACTATCAAAATCAACCTCCCTCCATCAAGATTCCCAGGATGCATCCCATATCACTCTTGGCTCAGCTTACCATCCTAACAGACCTTTTTCTAAGATTGGTTGGTAGAGTTTGGGTCTCATGATTTTATTTTTTTCTTTTACTTAAAAACCATGGTTACAAAGTTATTCACAATAACAACATATTTTACTATTATTTGTGCACATTTTTCACCAACAATGTCCCCAGTTTCCCTTTTACCTCCTCCCCCCTCCTGCCTCTGGGGCAGAGGTTTTACTCCTCTCTTTCACTCACTCTCTCTACTCCCCTTTTTCCCTTTTAGACATTATTATTTTAATTATTTGTACCATGCCTATTACCTTATTTTTGTTCAGTACCCAATACTTTTCCAGTGTGATCAGTTCCAACTATCATTGTCATAGCGGTCCCTTCTCTACCCTAACTGCACTTCTACACTAATGTTTGGCAAGCTTCCTACCATAGACTGGTTCTCCTGGCCCAAATCTCTATTGTGTCTGGATATTATTACCATATCGTTTTTCTTATATACTGCAAATAAATAAGATTCTCCTATATCTATCCCTCTCCCTATGACTCATTTCACATAGCATATCACTTTTCATATTTATTCATGCATAAGTAAATTTCATAACTTCATATTTTACAGCTGCAGAATATTCCATTATATAGATGCACCATAGTTTTTTCAGCCACTCATGTTTTCTGGGTATTTGGATTGTTTCCTAATTCTAGCTATTGTAAATAGTGCTGCAATGAACATAAGTGTGAAGAGAACATATTTTATTATGTTTTGTGTTCCTAGGGTATATCCCTAGCTGTGGTATTGCTGGATCTAAATTTCTAGATTTTTTTTCAGGAATATTGTTTTCCCAAAAGGCTCAATCAGTTTATATCAGCAGTGAATGAGAGTTTATTTCTACCTATATCTGAACCGGAACTGTTTATTCTTGTTCTTTGGGATGTGTGCCAGTCTCTGTGATGTGATATCGTTATTTTTATTTGTGTCTCCTGATGATTAGTGATGAGGAGCTTTTTCTTCATGTGCCTTTTGGATATGAGGATATGTCTGTTCATTTCTTCTCTCCAGTTTTGAATGTGGTTACATGATTTTTTTTCTTGCTAAATTTTTCAATTGCTTGTATATCTTAGATATTATCTCATATCTGATAGGTATTGGGTGAATAGTTTCTTCCACTCAGTGAGTAGTCATTGTATCATAGCCATCTAACTTCCTTTGAGGTTTAGAAGCTTCTAAATTTTATGTATTACCATTTGTTTATGTTTATGGATATTTTCTTTGCCAATGGTGTGAAGAATGTCACACCAATGGACATTCAATGTCCAGCCTCCAATGCCCGTATAGTCTTGTTAAGTTTCAGCTTTGTTGTTCTATCAAAAGGTGACTATTGTGTTGCTATTGATTTCTTTCTTCAACTCTATTAGTAGTAGCCCCTGAGTCTATTGCTAATTGTGAAACTATGAATTCTTCCTTCAAACCTGAAGAAAAGTCTGGGTGGAGTGTCTGTGTCAAACCATTAATTTCATTGAGTTTTTTTCAATATATTCCACCACTGCCTTTGGGCCATGAGGGCTTCTTATAATAAATCTACTGTAAAACTTAAGTTGCTACTTTGTATGTAATTTCCCTTTTTTTTAAATCTTTCTGCTTTCAGTATTCAATCTCTATTGATGGTATTTATCATTGTGACAGATATGTGCTTTGGTGTTTTTATTTGGGTCTCTTTTAGCTGGTACTCTTAAGACATCTGGAATGTGGGTGCATGCAATCTTCAGCTCTGGAAACTTCTCAGCATTGATGTCTTTTATTGTTGCTTCTTCATAGGGGGGTTCTTCTTGTCTCTATGGGATCCCTAGGATTGTTCTGTTATTTCTATTGAATGTATCCAAATAATCTCTTTTCATCTGTTTATTTATTTTAAGGATATTTCTCTATCTTCTGTTTGTTTATTTTAAGGCTCTTTTCCAGTTTCTTCTGTTATAGAGAGGTGTTATGCAGATCATCTTGCAGCTCACTGATTCTATACTCAGCAACTCTTAATCTGCTGCTGAGGCCTTCCAGTGCCATTTTCATTTTGCCTACCAAGTTTTTTATTTTTTTCATTTATGTTTTAATTTTTCTACTTTATACTCTCATCCTCTTGAGTCTTTTATGGCTCTCTATTCCATGGTTTCTTTGAGTACTCTTGTTGTCATATATCTTTATTAAGAGGCTATATAGCTAGCTGATGTTAGTTGAATCCTCAGAACTACCATCTTCGTTCACTAAGTGTGTTGGGGTTCTGTGTTGCTTTCTCATTGTGTCCTTTGCAATATAGTGGTAGTTTTTTATATTTTGTGGTGGGGATCCATGACTAGAAGAAACATAAATCTGTGAAGCAAAGCAGTCTCTTGGTGAATAGCCTAAGTCCATAATGGCCCTTTTGATTTCAAAAGCTGCCACCATCATTGAAGCTGCTGTTCTGTACTCTTACTATCTCAAGGCTATGCATTTTCTAGGTGCAGGTACCTTAGTTCAAAATGTAGGTTGCTCCATAGGTCCTTCCTGAGTCATCTCGGAAGGGGAGCCTGGCTGGGCAAAGGGCTGCTCATAGCAGAGTTGCTTTTCAGCCTCACTTCACTGTTGGTTATCTTGTAGTGAGTAGTCTCAAGCAGAGATGCCCATTCCAGAATATGCAGATCATGAAGTCTCCAATAGTATTTAAATTTACCTCTGCTGCACTTCCTGTATGCTTCTACTGCTCTCTCTCTCAGAGCTAATGTTTGCATCCCACATAGACTAGCTTTGCCTGTGCTTCACACCATTAGAACTAATGTCTGTGTCCTGCAAATTTGTCCGTGCATGCAGAACCATACCTTTCTCCATAGATTCCTTCCAGCTGGGACCAATTCAAAGCACCACATGCTCTTTCTATACTACTACTGCTGCTTAAGTTTTCCATTGCTCCCATTTGTTTAGCTGGTAATATCCCTAGCAGCTTAATTTTTGATCTGGGTATGGCATCTTCTGTGTCTCCAAAAGTCTGGCACCCCATTACCAGAGCAAGAGCTTTAGGAGCTTCACACTATGGATCTCACAGAAACAAATGTTCATGGTGTCTCCAGGGCCACTGTGCCGCTTCTGCTGCCACCATGTCTCTATGACTTATCTCCTCAGGAAGAACAATATTTTCTCATGATTTTATTGTTGGTGAATCTGTGATTTGGATATTTATTTCTGTCCATTATTGATATCATAATGCCCCTGAGTTTCCATGAACCCTGTCCTCCATTATTTCACATTTGTCTTTCTCTTTCTACACTCATATTTTACTCTTCTCTTTATAATTTGGGGCAAGTGTGTTTCAATACCCATTAAAGCATTGCATATTTCATGCAGTTATTCTAAATATCACATGTAAGGGACATCATCCTGCATTTATACTCCTTTTTCTGGTTTACATCATTTAACATAATATCTTTCAGTTTCATCTGCATTGCACTGAATTAACTCATTATCATTGCTTGCACCTGTGTCATATCAATTGTATATATGTACCACATAAACATGTTCCATCATTTGTTGTTGAACATCTAAGTTAATTTTAATTTTTAACTATTATAATGAGTACAGCGATGAATAGTCTTATGTACACAGCCTTTTAGATGAATAGTTTTTTGTCCTGAGGATGTAGGATTGCTCGTTCATATGGCAGCACAATTCTGAGTTTACTGAGAACCATACTGTTTCCATAGGGGTTGGACTAGAGAGCATTCCGATCAGCAGTATGAGAATTTTACATCTCTACCAATGCAACTTGTTCCCAGCATTTTGATATGTGTCATCCTCATTGACATCTCATCATCTTTATTTAAATTTCCTAATAATAAGTGCTGCTGATCATTTTTTATGTGTCTGATGGCCATCTGTCTTCCACAAAAAGATGTCTGTTAATTCTCTGTCCCCATTTTTTATGGGGATTTTAGGTTTTGTGAGTTAATCTTTAGGAGAATTTTGTATATTCTATGCACCAACCTAATATATTGAGTGAAAATATTTTCTCTCATTCAGTTATTTAGTCTTTTATTTTTCAGCCCTGGAACTTGAACTGTGGGTACTGGTACCAGCTCACCTACAGGTCAGGGTTGCCCTCGGGTAGAAGGGGCACGCAGATTCAGATCCAAGAAGGCAGGTCCCATTGTAAGCATGACACACCCGAAATCACAGGGCAGACTGTTATCAGAAATACTGAGTTTTCAGTCCTGGAACTCGGAATTCTCTGGGGTCTGACTGTGGGATCCTCTATTTGAATATCAAGTACTTAAGTTTCTAGCCAAAAAGTCTTTGACATTATCAATTTAACTCTTCATGAAGGTTAAGAGACTAGATGCTAAAGGCATAGCAAGGCTTTCATAAATATAGCTACAAATAAAAATAATTATGCGTTAAAGAGGGGAGATAAACAATTCTCTAGGTGACTGTATTTAGGTGGGAAAATATAATATTATTAGAGAAAAATTTATAAATAAGTAATAAAGTATAATTTTTGTAAGTAAAATTGAGCCAGACAGATACTTGCACACTCTAAGTGTCTAAACTTCACCAAAATACAATCTAGAGATATGCGATCTATACTTCCACTAATCAAATCTTGGATCAGTAAAATACTGTTATGTCCCACACATACTTATCCTAATTAGGTTCTTTCATATTTGCATAAGTTGTGTGTTTGTGATGTCATGTGTGCATATATTTCTTGAAAAATTTAACATCAATACAGAAAAAGAAGCATTCATATTTGAAGTAGTATTACCAATACATAAATGGAAATGCCACTTGTGCAAACCTAGACAAAACTGACAACATCATAAGCCAAGCACTTAATCATCTAAGTGATCTCTCTTTACTATTTATTTTTTCTTAACTTTAAGCAAGAAAACATGATTTTGAGTTTTAGACATATAATTTCCAGCACCAATCCTACAGCAAGTGTTAAATTTAACCATCGATATTCCTACAGGTCAAACTGTAAATATTCCAGCCTCCCACCACCTAGCCTGCTATCTTGACAGGTTCATTTTAAAGTTAGGTTGCTATAATTTGGATCTCAGGTTTTCAGTGTTGTTGGCTCTGGTAAAGATAGATAGCTATATCACTCCCCGCCATTACTTATGTAGTTTTGGCCCTTGAAACTTGTTCCTTAATTTTCTTACTTTTCCCCTTGATTTCTTCTTTGTTCTTCTCCCCCCCATACTCTAAGGCCAACATGATTTATACACCCATACACTACAATAAATTCTGCTCTATCCAAACTCACAAACAAGTGAGTTTGTCCTTATTTTGGCATGCTTCACGTAACATGATATCTTCCAGTTTCACTCAGCTTGCAGCAAAATGCATCACTCCACTATCCCTTACAACTACATTGTAATCCAGGTTCAATCTTTGTGGACAACACTATGATTAGTTCTCAATAAATTCATAATTGAGTTGACATATGACCCAGTAAATTCACTTTGAGATATTTGTTCCCAGAACACAAAATCATTTATACAAATGCCACAGTCTCACTGTTAATTACTGCAGCACTTCCTACAATAGCTAAGATATGAAATCAACGTGAGTATATGACAACAAATAGTCTATTTTTAACTTTTATTTTTGTTACCAGGAAATGAGGATAAGTACAAGTGGGAGCTAGTACTTGTTTTACCTTTAGTTTGTTTTGTGGTATAGCAAATTTAACACAGACTTATTTATTAAAAACATGTGCTTTACCAATGTGCTACATCTCTAAATTTTTAACAACATCCAGAGGTGCTAATGTGGTGTAGCATGCCTGAAACCAATTTAACTGTATCATGCATGTGCTATGTATTGAGCCATATTACTAAAACCCAATCAATAATTTTTAAATTTTACATTACTTATTTTAAAAATATAAACCTGTTATTTTATTTCTGGTTTCCTTCATGTCTAAAATTCTGTATCCAGGAGTCTTGTATAGCATATGACAAATAATAAGTTAGAGGTTTGCCCTTATAGGAGCAACTAACAGGACTGGTAGATAAAGGTAGAGGAGATAAATAAAAGAATAAAGATAAAAAAAGTAGAGTAATGTTGGGGCCAGCGAGGTGGTGCTAGAGGTAAGGTGTCTGCCTTGCAAGCGCTAGTCAAAGCAGGACCACGGTTTGATCCTCCAGCATCCCATATGGTCCCCTCCAAGCCAGGGTCAATTTCTGAGTGCTTAGCCAGGAGTAACCCCTGAGCATCAAATGGGTGAGCCCGAAAAACAAACAAAAAGATAGAGTAATGCCAAAATATTAAATTTACCATAAAGCAATATAAGCAGCAATTCTTTGGGATTTAGAGAAAATGCACTAAACATATCTTGCATAGTTCCTTTTTTATTTGCCTGTTTTAGTTTGGGGACCAAACCCATTGGAACATAGGGATTACTCCTGGCTCTGTGCTCAGAAATAACTCCCAGCAAACTAGGGGACCATATAGGATGCAGGGAATTGAACCCAGGTCAGCAGCTTGCAAGGCAAATGCCCTACCCACTGAGCTATCACTCCAGCCCCTCATTATTCCTTTTAAGAATGTCATCACACCCATTTGTGTGACTGGGGAAGTAAAGTAGAGATGAACACATGCTTCTGTGCTAATGCATATGTAAAGTTCTATTCAGAGTACATATTTAGGAAATATATGATATAGTAAGAGAGCCATATTCAAAATTTCACTAAATTGACTCTAGCAACGTAGGCTCTACGTGGAGTCATTATGTAGAAAGTTCCTTTCCATAAAGAAGCCTGTTGCAATAATAGTGATCTTCTTTCACTTCTTCTTCTATGAGGTTGAAATAGGAATGCCCACCTGCAAGAACTTACAATATAAATTATCATGAACTTTTATTTGTAGATAGAAAACAATGCTGAGCATTAAGAGTATCTGATAGATGTTTTCTTACTCTAACACTGTGGTTCTCAACAAGGGCTGCTTTTGGTTCCAAGAGATTATCTGCTAATGTCTGTAAATGGTTTCAATTGTGAAAACTAGGGGTAGGTACATAAGGACATTAAAATATAGCGTGTAGGTAGGGGTTTGGAAAGAAAGCACAGTGGTAAGGCATTTGCCTTGCACGTGGCCAATACAGGACAAATCCTGGCATCTCATATGGTCCTCAGAGCCTGCCAGGATCGACTTCTGAGCGCAGAGCCGCAGTAACTCCTGAGCACCACCAGGTGTGAACCCCCTCCCAAAAAGAATACAGTGGGTAGAGATTAGAGATTCTGCCATATATCTTGCATTGCATTATATATATACATATATACATATATATATAAATATAAAACCATATATATACATATATAAATATAAAACCACTCATAATTTTTTAAATGACCTCAATTATACCAAGATTGAGGATGCTGCTCTGGCATATCTAGCAAATGTTTTGTAGGATCAGTGGCCTTGTTCACTTATTCACAGTCACGTTATAAGCATTTAAGAAAATCCTCTATCTATCAAGACTATTTCACACATTGACCCTCAAGATATCTTGGGGATGGATGATAGCAGAATAAAAGCTCCTTAAAGGATCAGTAAGAACACCAGGTCTCCTGGACCTCTCCATGGCAAACCTTGAGCTTTGCAATGATGCTCTAATTACAGCTCTGTCACATCACATGAACAGGTTGGCAAACCTAGGTACTGAACTAAATAATGTGTAGCATAATCTAAACATATAATGGTAATTATGTCTGACAACTTAATATGCTCCTGAAATTTAAATGTACAGTAGTAATCTACAATTAAGCAATCTTTTGTAATGGCACCCTGCCAGCCTGGAAAATTTCAAGTATAATACTGTATACTATTAGGCAGCAAAAATATTGACATTAGTAAAATGTACTCGGGCTATGATCTGATATATATTCAAATTAGCCATTGTCCCACAAGAAAAGACAGAGGCAAGGCAGAAATTAACCAGAAGTAGATATTTAAACAATCATTTCAGCCAAAATGGATGTATCTATTCCCAATAGTGATATTTGAAGGTTCCAGTCATTTCAAGCCTTTAATAGAGAGTCAGCAATCAAATAGTAGGGCCAAGGAAATAATTTCTCTTTGAAGGAAACTGACTCAATATTTTGCTAGAAATGCTACCAAATCTTTGTGTATGACAAAGATTAGGTTTACCAGAAAAGAATATGGTTTTTCAACTTGATATTTATTGGCATATTGAAGTCTATACATTATTTCTAAGCTATATAAATTGTCCACTTGCATCAGTTTCATTTTCAAAGGTGACTATATTTTAAAAAATTCACATGATCCTTTCCTACTCTCCTTACAGTTTCTACAATTTAAAGCAGAAGACTCTTTTACAAATATTTATCAGATATATTAGTTTCCTTTTTAGAACTTTGACAACCCTAGGAAAATCATAGAGTCTTCCAGGTATATAAGAATTTTGAAATTTCTTCCACTTTATTCTATTTATTCTTGTTCTATAATACCTTTGATGTATTCCATCTCTTTGGATAGAATTTTTTCACCACATTTCAGAAAAATGTCTCTCCCTTGCCCTATTTGAAATAACTTTTAAATGTCTATTACCATACCTACAACTTCCCCTACCCCAGTGTATCATTAACTAAAGTATTTATGACATATGATATATCTTAACTGGGACTATTCATCATATTACTATGGAGTATATATTATTTAAATATTTGCAGATGAAAGGATAGAACAAAAATAGAATGAAAGGGAAAAGGGAACTAAAATTCAATAATGTATCTGATTCAGTTCTGAGAATAAAGGAGTTCTATTTCCCAAGTC
Organism: Suncus etruscus; assembly: GCF_024139225.1. Taxonomy (NCBI): domain Eukaryota; kingdom Metazoa; phylum Chordata; class Mammalia; order Eulipotyphla; family Soricidae; genus Suncus; species Suncus etruscus. The sequence continues at coordinate 145,253,200 of NC_064851.1, forward strand.
TTCACGCATTATATAAATCTCAAAGATAATTTAAATTTTGTTTTTATTGAGATATCAAAGTTTATATTATTAAAGACATAATTTTATAGTTGCAGAGCATAACACCAATTTCTCCACTGTTATCTCAGAATCTCTTTCTACTGAGTCAATTTTACTGATAACGTGTTAGATTTTTTTTTTCTGGAGATTGTCAAATCCCTTTCTAAGTATCTTTCTTTTTTTTTTTTTTTTTTGGTTTTTGGGCCACACCCTGTGACGCTCAGGGGTTACTCCTGGCTATGCGCTCAGAAGTCGCTCCTGGCTTGGGGGACCATATGGGACGCCGGGGGATCGAACCGTGGTCCGTCCGAGGCTAGCGCAGGCAAGGCAGGCACCTTACCTTTAGCGCCACCGCCCGGCCCCCTAAGTATCTTTCTGACTGATTTCACTTAGCATGATACCCTAAAGTTTTGTTCAAGTATCAGGAAACTAAAAAGTTTCATAATTTCTCTGTTTAACAGTACTTAATTTTTTATGTATAAAGTTTTTTGTATGGATTTATTTATTTGGGGGCACTTGAATAGTTTACAGTTTTTGACTATTTAAAATAGCACTGTGATAGTGGTGTATTTAAGCTTTTCAGAATGAATTTTTGTGTTAGATGCAAAAAATGGGATCGCAGATTCCTTAGGGAAATTCTATTCATGTTTTGAAGTTTCTGAATTATTTTTCATAGAAGATCAGCAGTGCAGAAATCTCAGTCTGGTGATCTTGGATTCTAAACCAGATAACCTTTCAATTTAATCTGTAAATATTTCAGAACATTTGCTCAGATTGGCACCTCCAGCCTATTTTTAGCTGAACTAAAACTGTCCATTATTTTTTTAAATTTTCTACCCCTTTGAACAATCTCTAGCTTTGAGGTATACAAACAATAATTATTTTTAATAGAAGAATATCATGTGAACCAAGAGATTGGGAAGAGGTTCTCAAGATTCTGAGCACCTGGTCATTTTTCAGAGACTTTCATATTTGTTCAACTGAACTAAGAGGCTCTAGCACTAGACAGTCCTTTTTTATGTAATCCCAATAAGTAACCTGGTTGTTCTCTCAATCTATATTTTTTGTGAAGGCTGGTATAGGTCACACTGACATTGAGCCCACAGACTTGACTGTCAGCACATGGTACAAGACTTGTACCATGATACATTTGTCTTTGGGGGTAAATGGCAAATAATCACAAATCTATAACTTAGCAAGATTTAGACAAGGTCAACTGGGATGAGTTTGTATTGAGAGGTGGTTATATAAAAAAGAAGAAATTGTGTAGAATGCAAAATGTGAATTTCTTTTATTTATATTCTGATCATTCTTACAAAATATTATAATTATTAGAAGAAAATAATTCACTTGTGCCATTTTTCTCAGCATTATTTAAAAATGATATGAATTAAAGACTAAATAAGTCTTAGGACTTATTTTCTAGGTTTTCTGGGTCATCTGTGAAGTAGATTTGATTAGATGTGCAATATGGCTGTCAAAGATTGTGAAAGGTCAAAAACTATATGCAGCTTTCAAATTAACAAGGGAGCCTTGCAGTTTCCTTGATAGCATTGGAAGGCACAAGATCACCACATGAGAGAAAAAGATGTATAACTTCCACCACAGAGTTGTGGCCAGAGTTGTCTTTATTTTTAAGTGATGGTTGAGTAACTTTTTATTCCCAAAGGTGACATATAAAATCACAAGTGAAACCCATACCTGTCATGATACCTTATGAGTAAGAAACCCTGAGTTTCGGAATCCAGAGTCTTTTGATGGACAGTAAGACATTTGTTCCAGTAAAAGACATTATTTCCATCCATCTCTGTCTAAAGAAAATTATAAATTTTCTCTATAAACTAGCTAAAAATCTATGTGTAGCTGCTTGCAAGAACTCCAAGGGACATCCTAGTAGCCTACTAATTTAGAAATACCTATGGCCCACATTGACCAAGAGAAGGGCTGAAAAACAGTTAAATATTTACATGTAAACTCATACATTGCCTATGAGCAGTTTAAGAGATGCTGATTCTGAAATTGTATAAAAGACAACATGTATGTCTTTTCACGGGAGGAAATAGGGGTTGCACCTTTAAAAGAACACTGTACAGACCTTTCTTAAGCTTAAAAGAAACTATACATTTAAATACAAATTAATAATTAGCCAATTTGTGTCTTGACAATCTGGTCGTTTTGGGATGGGGACACTTCCATATCAGTTTTATTTTCCCCTGATCTTTTGCTAAAGAGAACAGAAATTTGTCAGTGTTATTTTATTCTGTTTTTTTTTTAATAGTCATACTGCCAGCATTTGATTTTAATATAACAAAAATTTCTTGATACTGTCATCCCATCTCAAACAGCGATGTCATCTAAGTTTTCAAGTCTTTGTTTTGAATACTGACTTTCTGCAGTATATAGATTGGCTCTTCTGACTTGCCACATGGTTTATGATTGCTTCTTAGACCTTTAACAATGATCATGTTTTAGAATTACTTGATATGTTGGTAACAGGAGGAATTATTTCTCAGATGCAATCACATTTTGATAAGGATAAGGAAAAGTGCCAGGAACCTATGCACTGTAGCACAATTCTAACTGGAAGGATGGAATGTAAGCTGGGGATCCTGGCCTTAGAAGAAAGCATATTTTTTAATCATCAAGTTAAGCATTCTTTTTCCTTTATAGTGCTCCCTCCTTCATTATCACTTAGAGTTTCTAAATATGATCCAGAAAATTTGAATTCCTATCAAGCCTATAGCACAGAAATAAGTGATTAGAATAATAGAAAACAAGAACTAATTTATATATCCAGATGACATTGTACAATTCCTAGTGCAGTTATTATGCTATCTTTATTCTTATGACATCTGGAAGGTAGATTGAAGTTATTATCATCCCCATCTTGCAGATTTCAACTTTTCTAGCCATAGAAAAAGCACAGCAGATAAATTACTTGCCTTGTATGTGGTCAACTCAGATTTGATCTCCATCATCATGTATAGTCCCCAAAGCCTGCTAGAATCAGGAATAAGTTCCCATTTGTCATTCTTACCAATAGTTTAAAAGTACTGCTCCTGGGCCAGAGCAGTGGCGCAAGGGGTACGGCATCTGCCTTGCTGTCAGTAGCCTAGGATAGACCATGGTTCAATCCTCCAGGCGTCCCATATCATCCCCCAAGTCAGGAGCAATTTCTGAGCGCATAGCCAGTAGTAACCCCTGAGCATCACCGGTGTGGGCCAAAAAACAAACAAACAAACAAAAAGTACTACTACTTGTTTCCACTTCCTTGCTAACATTGTTATTTCTAGTCTTTTTATTTAGGCTATTCTCAAAGGTGTGATATAACATCTCATTTTAGGTTTTATCTGCATTTCCCTAGTATAAGAAATTTAGCATTTTTTCATATTTTTAGAATATGTAATTTCTTTGAAGAATTTCTTTGAAGAAATGTATATTAAGGTATTTTATCCATATTTTGATTGGGTTGCTTTTGTACATAAGTATATTATACATATTTTGTATATAAACACCCACTATTGAATGAAATGCAAATAGTTACCCCAATATCCAGGTTGCCATTTTTGTTGTTCAAGTTTTCTCAACTATGAGGAGAAAAGTTGATTTACCTAGCTAGGACTCTAAATATTATGTAGTAAGAAAAGTCATGAGAGTTAACATAATTGTATTTTGATCTTAGGGGAGAAGCGTTTACTTTTTTACCACTGAATATCATATCTCCTGTGGGTTTGCCATATATTGAATTTATTATGTTGAATTATAATTTTCCTACTCCCATTTTATTGTGAGTATTCATTTTAAATAGGTATTGACTATTGTGCAATGATTTTTAGTGCCTTGTAATATGATCATATAATTTTTGTTTATTTTATTTATATGAAATATTGTAAACTGCCTCTAGCTTTATCTTAGAATTTTTTTTAAATTCAAGAGTTTGTCTATTTCATGTAGTCCAATTTGTATTTACCAATAGATATCCATAGTAGTTTCTAGTGACCTTTTGTGTTTCTACAATGTTTTGAGTTTTTCTTCCTAATTTCTAATTTCGTCTGTTATAATTTTATTTTTGTCTTAGTTTAGTTATATTTATTTTATCTTTTCAAAGACACATCTTTTTCTTTTATTTATTTACTTAAATAATAATTAATAATGAAATGAAAACACTGTTAGCTAAAAGACACATGAAAAAAATGTACCTTCATCAGAAAGATGCAAATTAAAACAATGAAATATCACCTCCCAGGAACTGGCATACATCAAGAACAAAAAGAACAATCAGAGGTATCAGAGCTGGCAGGGAGAAAGGGACTCTCTTTGACTATTGGTGGGAATGTGGACTGGTTTAGCCTTGTTGAAAAACTATGGATATTATGCAAAAATCTAGAAACTGGGAGCGGAGTGGTGGCATAAGCAGTAAGGGATTTGTCTTGCATGTGCTAACCTAGGACAGACCACATTTCTATCTCCCAGAGTCCCATATGCCATATGGTCCACCAAGCCAGGAACAATTTCTGGGCGAATAGCCAGGAATAACCCCTGAGCAACATCGGGTGTGTGCCCAAAACCCAAAAAAAAAAAAAAAAAAAAAAAAAAAAAGCAAAAAGCATTCCATTCTATTTTTAATAGAATTCTTGTTTATAATAGCTTTTGATTTTGCTCATTCCTTTTATTAATCCCTTAATGTATGATGTTTGATTACTTAAGACTCTTCTTATTTACTGAAGTACACCCGTATTATAATAACGTTTTTACTACTTCCCATTAAAAACTAGTCTCCTGGAGTCTAAGAGAAATCACAGCATGTAGGAAATTTGCCTTGCATGCAGCTAACCTGGGTTCAATCTCCTGCATCCCATATGGTCCTCTGAACACTGCCAGGAATGACCCCTGAGCAATGAACACTACCAGGTGTGGCCCAAAACCCCCCAAAAACAAAAACAAACAAACAACAACAACAAAAAAAAACAGAATACCTAACAACTGGTCTTTGTTCATTATTATTGTCTCCAGATGAAAAATTTTTTTCCTAATTTTTTGATATTTTTCTCTCCAAAATTTAGTTGCATACGTTCAGTCTCTACAGTTATATCTCATCTTTGCTTTGTGCTTTATCCAAATGAATCATAGAATTGAAGGAGTTTCTCTATCCAACCCTTTTTGTGCTGTTTTTGAATTTATTGCCTTGTAAAGCCTAGGTTATCTCAAACTCTAGAGCCAGATTAAGATAAATGTTTGGTATTGCTTTGCCACAGAATAAGGAAAATATTTTATCTTGAGATCAAGTTGCGTCCTTTCTCAACTGAAATTTCAAGCCTGTTGCACATTGTTAATTCTAATGGCCACAAAAACAGCAATAATAACTAGCATAACTGTAAGCATACTATACCACCAGATATTTTTAAACACAACTGACAAAAATTATCATAATTAGGTGGTCAAAAATAGTTGCAAATAGAACTTCCCTGTCACATCACATTGCAACCATAATAAATATTTTTAAAAGGTGTGTATTACAAATTTCTACTACAAGGAAAAGCAAGTAACACTCTGGTAAGTGCTTATTGTTGAATGACTACTATGTCATTGCTTCTCTTCTCTCCCCAGCCAAAAACCTCATTTGGACAATTATTCTGTGGCTCATTAGATAAGTTCAGAATTATGTGCTTTGGCCTATATCACCTTATCTATGAAGAAGGTCAAAAATATGAACAATAAAGGTGAGCATACTAATTTGTAAAACTCTATCCCTGTGCCCAAGTATATAAGATGAAGATGCCTTTATGAATCTGAAAGAGCGGGGCCGGCGAGGTAGCGCTAGAGGTAAGGTGTCTGCCTTGCAAGCGCTAGACAAGGAAAGGACCACGGTTTGATCCCCCGGTGTCCCATATGGTCCCCCCAAGCCAGGGGCAATTTCTGAGCACGTAGCCAGGAGTAACCCCTGAGCATCTAATGGGTGTGGCCCGAAAAAAAAAAGAATCTGAAAGAGCAATTAGAATGTAAGATTCACAATTGTGAAAAAAATGGAGCAATGTATACAACAATGTTAGAACAGGTAATAGTATGGCTAAAATACAAATCACAATGAAATTAGAATGAAGCTCATATAAAATGAGGATTCTTTTGTAACAATCATCATTCATGGCTGTGCAACTTTTAAAAACTCAACGCCACATCAATTCTAGAAAGATTTACTTGTTTCAGCTGGACTCACTGAACTAATATTTATTGAGTACTTCTTTAGTAACTGTGCCTTATAAATATGAATTATAGGACTTATGTGACTATATTTTATCTTAAAATGTTAAATATGATAGCAGCATTTAAAATAGAGGAACTTTACCTAAAAGACAGGAGAATAAGAGATGGGTCAAGAAAAAGCAGTGTAATGTAGGTTCAAACAAAACAGTTTGACAATATAAATTATGAATAAATGCCTTTCAAATGAATGGTGCAGTAATTATTTAAAGTAGTAATAGTTTCAGAAAACCTGTTCTAATGAAATGGAAAGGAAAGACAAATTATTCAAAGACAGTTAAAGTGAAATATGTTTCTGTCTTGTGGGAGAAGAAAGGGAATGCCATGAAAATATACATTCACATGAGTGGCATACGTAAGTGGGAGACGTACAGGAATTGCCATATAAGAGAAGAGATAGAGGGAGTATTAATTAGAGGGTTTTTGAGAAAGAATTACAAGTTAAATTTAAAAACAGATAAATTTTAAAATAGGTTTATGTGGAATCATAGAAGTGACAAAAGATTGTGGTATAAATGGCTAAAAGAAATGGGAAATCCTGGTAAATTTAAGATTCTTTGGTACTTAAGAGATAATATAGAGGGTAGGGTGCTTGCTTTGCAAGCAGCCAACACAAATTCTACTCCTGTTATGCAAATTGCCTTGACAGGAGTGACCGCTAAGCACAGAACTGGAAGTAATCCATGAACATTGCTGAGTGTAGCCTGAAAACAATTAATAAAAATTATATAATCTTACAATAAGGAAAAATGAGAGAAAGATTGTGGAAAGATGTGGATAGAAAAGTATTTACTAAATAATTAGGATATTTTGGGAGGTCATAAGGATAGTATAGGATTCAAGGCACTTAACTTGTATGTACAATTTGATCTTTAGCATCAAATATGCTTTTCCAGAAACAGTAGGAATGTCTCCTGACCATAGAGCTGAGATTATTTCTTAATACAGCTGGGTTGTTTCTGAACAAACTCTTAGGGGGAAAAAGGAGGCTGAATAGGATATATAATAAATTATGGCATCAGACTCTGGAAACAACCAAGATGCCCTTCAACAGGTAAATGGCTAAAAAAACTGTGGTACATATATACAATGGAATATTATACAGTCATCAGGAGAGATGAAGTCATGAAATTTTCCTATACATGGATGTACATGGAATCTATTATGCTGAGTGAAATAAGCCAGAGGGAGAGAGATAGACACACAATAGTCTCCCTCATCTATGGGTTTTAAAAAAAAATAAAATATATTTTTACAATAATTCTCAGAGACAAAAGAGAGGAGGGTTGGAAGGTCCAGCTAATGACATGAAGCTCACCACAAAGAGTGGTGAGTGCAATTAGAGAAATAACTACACTGAGAACTATCATAGCATGTGAATAAATGAGGGAAGTGGAAAGCCTGTCTAGAGTACAGGCGGGGATGAGGTGGGAGGAGGGAGATTTGGGACATTGATGATAGGAATGTTGTACTGGTGAAGGGGTTGTTCTTTATATGACTGAAACCCAACTACAATCATATTTGTAATCAAAGTGTTTAAATAAAGATGTTAAAAAAGAAATGACATCAAATGTATGACTAGAAAGGTGGCTTGTAGATAGAGTTCTGTGTAATAAAAGGAAAATAAATGTATCTGGATGTTGATAATGTAAACTGCAATCACCTGAGATAAAACTAAAACTCAAAAGAAAAAGTAGCTCAATTTTTAAAACTTTCAGGAAATCGGGTAGATGACATAGATGAGTCTAAAATAAAGGTATTTTGGCTGCAGAACATTAACACAAAGGTGGTGAGGTGCTGTGGAATTGGAATAATGTTTTGGAAGTAGTACTTGGAAACATGATGCTTTTCTTTCTGTTTCTTTCTTCCAACATGTCTGGATCTCCTATGAGGCATATTTAAGAGAATGCACAGCCTATACATGAGAAAATCTCACAGAGGAAATTGTATTTCTATTATAAAAGCAGTATATGATTGCAATAAACTTTTTATAGAAGTTTAAGGATACTCAGGATAAATGATAAAGTAGGAAATTATCCATGAGAAGCTGTGAATTGATATGTTGAGGAAAGAAGAGGCAGTTTCTTGAGATAGAAATGAAAAAATATAGAATAAAAGTCATGTAAGAATATCCTGTATCAATGTTTTCACATGTTCATGGGTGAAGTGAATCAACTGCTATTAATCCAGAATTTTTCCAGGGCATTGTTCTATGATTACCATTTTTCTCAATCTTTTTTGTTTAGGTTCACGCTCAGGTATGTAAGACTCCTGGTCATTCACTATTTTTTAATCACTTAAGGTTTCAATGTGAGCTTTGATTTAATGTTACTCCTTTTCTTCATAAACCATACAATATTCTCTATAAAAGTTGGTACATTATTGTAGGTATGACAAATCCTGGATGGAAATACTTATTGAGAGTAGCAATACTCAGAGAGGTAGATACTTTGATTGAGACCAAGGATAATCAGATTTAATTGTCAGAGACCAAAGTTAATCTTTAATTTCTAAGAAGGAACTCTCATATTGGCTGTTACTTAAAAAGAAACAAGTTGAAGCTAAAGTATCTTTCTTTACCAAAGCACAATGATTTTTCTACTCTTGTCTTTCCCCATACTATCTAAACCAAAATACTTAGAACTCATCTTTGAATTTTCTTGCAGGTTTGCGATTACTCGATACTCAATGATTTTCAGCTGATGATTTTGGACCTTGTGTTCTGTGCTGTTCCTTTCAGTTTTTCCTCTTGCTCTAATAAGGCTAAGCTATCTTTAAGTCTATAAAAATATGTAAGCCCAATATCAAATTCAATCAACCTTATAGATGACACTTATAAAGTAACAAGTGACTTGGGATCATCATATTCACTGCCAAATACACAATTCCAAATTTTTTTTCAGAACCAAATATAGGCAAATAATACTGACTCCGAATGGCAAACTATAATCCCAGACACATACAGGTAAAAAAAAAGTGGAGAGAAAATTTAGCCAAAAATTACCTTTCATTTCAAAGTAAGCTTGACCTGTTGATATACTCAGAAGTCCTCAGTTCTTAAATTAAAAGTTCTCTTCAGAGATAATGACAGAACAGACAGAACAATGGACTTGAAAATAAAATTATGCCACTTTTATGCCTGTTAGTTCGTGATTAATCAGCATGTATGAATGGAAGATGAAAGTAAGATCTAAGAATATTGGATATGGTCTAATAAATGATAAATATTTCTCTATTAAGAAAATTAATTTTTCTGTGTCACTTGAGCACAATATATAAAGTAAAACTGAAAAAGAAAGCCCTTTCTTGCTTTCTGGATTCTTTAAGTCATTGACTATAAGACATCAAGATAAGATGATAAATATGGGGCCAGAGCAATAGTACAGTAGAGAAGGTATTTGACTTGCACACAGCTAACCCTGGTTCACCAGCATCCCATATGATTCTGAGTAGTGATTCCTGAGTGCAGAGCTGGATTAAGTAATCTCAGAGCACTGCTGATTGTGGCCCAAAACCAAAGAGGAGAGAGACAGAGACAGGGAGACAAAGAAAGATACAAAGAGGAGAAAGATAGAGAAGAGATAGATACTTAGACACAGAGGACACAAAATAAACTGTCTAAAATAGTTTTTTAAAGAGATTTATAGTCCTAGAGAAACAAGTTAATTTTTATTCTATGTGGTATGAAAAGCTCTTTAAATTTACAAAAAAATGTAATATATACTGTCATTTACATTTACCAAAGAAACTTGGCAGTTAACTTCAGTAGTATACTAATTGAATTAAAATTTTTATTCCTGCCATATTCTTTCTGAAGTGTCATGTAAATTATGACAAAAATTATTAATATATAGAAGAGTTAATTAAAATCATTCAAGATACCAATTGAAATAAAGAGGACAGTCACGCCAGAAAAGTGTGTTTGCAAGGACAAATAAAGTCTAAAACTAGTTAACTAACAGTGCTCAGGATTATAATTTTATGTGGATGAACTAGCAGAAATGGGAATTAGTCATTTAACCATCAAATGTGAAGAATAAATATATTTGTGTAAGAGGTAATAAATAAATTCTTTTTGGCTCAATAAATACAAAGCAGTAAACTAGTGATTTTTCACCTTCCTACATTGTGAAACAGCACCAGTATGTGGACCATCAAATAAAGAATGCTGTCTTAGATTGTTTTATACTTTTCATATTTAGTGATATATGCATGTATTGTGTGAACTTGTTAACACATATCCCTTAGAACTGAATATCTATTACAAATGCTTTGCTGTTCTCCATATAATTTTTCCTTCTGTGTTATTCAGAGCATATGTTTTTACTTTTTTTATTATATATGTGTGTATGTATATATAAAATAGCCATTTATATTGATGAAGAATTCCTGTCTATTGTATGATTACTAGAGAAAGAGTTTCAAAAAACTCAGAAGTCAATATAAGGATTACCAGATGGGACAGATGTGCACAGAGGTAAACCACACCATCTGACAGGTAGAGGGGGAGGGGGAAACTGACCCAGTTCTGACCAGCCGGCACTTCACCATTAGTGCAACTGCGACAGAAGCACAAGGAAGTGAACCTCACCTTCTGACAGGTAGAGAGGGAAGGGAACTGATAAGGCCCAACCAGCAGCACTCCACCATTACAAGGCTAGGGCAGACATGGTGCTCTGCCATTACCCGGCTGGGACAGAAATGCACACGAAGGTGAACCACACTTTCTGACAGGGAGAGGGAGAGGAAGAATCTGACACAGACCCAGACCTTGGCCACATCTTCTGACAGGTAAAGGGAGAGGGACACCTTGCTGTGTTTGGGCAAGGCACAGAGTCCTAAGTCTTCTAGCAGGTAAAGTGAGGGAGGAGACTTGAGAACAGGGTCAAACTTCAGCGACTACAGCCATCATACCCACCTAGACCACACTTCAGAAAAGGGATCCAGCCCCATGTCACAGGTGACAAAGGAAGACTGAAACCTGAAGGCGGAACACTGCAAGCCAAACCACCAAATGCAAATAAATATGAGTAAACTAAGGAAGACACTAGCAACCAGGGATATGAAAAGAAATACTAGCAAGTTTCCAAGTCTACCAAAACGCAGGGGCCCAATAGATGAGGACCTAAAAGTGGCAATGAAAGCTATGGCAATAGAAATTCAAGGAATCACTAGCCAATGAGTTCAAGAAATACAAAGATGAATAAATCAACAAACATAAAGAACTTTTACAGAAGATGAGAGAATCCATACAAATAGAATTAACAGGGAAAAAAGTCTTAGCATTTTTCTTAAAACCCATAGATGAGTGAGACCATTCTGCGTTTTTCTCTCTCTCTCTGACTTATTTAACTCAGCATAATAGATTCCGTGTACATCCATGTATAGGAAAATTTCATGAGTTCATCTCTCCTGACAGCTTAAGAAAAATGAAAGACACCCTTGTAATAATAATTTTCAGACACAAAAGAGAAAAGAGCTGGAAGTTCCAGCTCACCTCAGGAAGCTCACCACAAAGAGTGATGAGTTTAGTTAGGGAAATAACTACATTTTGAACTGTCCTAATAATGAGAATGTATGAGGAAAATGGAGAGCCTGTCTAGAGTATAGGCGGGGGACGGGTGGGGAGAAGGGAGACTTGGGACATTGGTGATGGGAATGTTGCACTGGTGATGGGTGGTGTTCTTTACATGACTGAAACCCAAACACAATCATGTATGTAATTAAGGTGTTTAAATAAAAAAAAGTCTTAGCAATAATATCAGAATTACATAGTTGGATAATCACATAGAAGAACTTGAAGAAAAAATACAAACCAAAAATGACAAAGAAGCCAACAAGAAAATAAAAGGTATAGCATTGGAAGAAAATGTTCATATTTAATGAACAAAAACAAAATAAATAATCTACAGATTGTAGGAATAACAGAAGGGGAGGAAGTAAGGAAAGGGGAAGAACAAGTGGTGAGGGAAATAATAGCAGAAAAATTTCCCAACCTCTGGAAAGAGGCTCCGGTGGAAATCCAGGAGGTAAAAATAGTCCCTAACAAAATAGACCCTAATAAACCAACACCAAGACATATAGTAATCCAAATGATAAAAGAGAAAGATGAACTCCTTGAAGCAATAAGGGAGTAAAACAACCTCAAGTACAAAGAAAGGAACATAAGAATCAAACCAGATCTCCCATTTGAAACAATTGAAGCAAGAAGACAGTGGAAGGACATATTTAGATGACTGAATGAAAGAAACTTCCAACCTAGACTCCACTACCTGGCAAAACTCTCATTCATATGGGAGAAAAGACTAAAAACATTCTCAGACAAAAAAGAACTTGCTTTATTTGTGTAAACAAAACTGATTCTAAATGATCTACTCATAGACACTTCCAAAACATTGAAAAGACAGAAATCTTTCCTAATTCCTTTTATGAGGCTAATATCACACTCATTCCCAAAGATGGCAAAGACACCACCAAGAAAGAAAACTACAGACCAATCTCACAAATGAACATAGATGCAAAAATCCTCAACATAATCTTAGCAAACTGAATCCAGCACTACATCAAATATTATACACCATGACCAAGTGGGTTTCATTTCAGGGATGCAAGGATGGTTCAACATACACAAATCAATCAACATCTTACACCACATCAACAACAAGAAAGAGAAAAATCACATGATTATATCAATCTATGAAAAGAAGGTGTTTGACAAAATCCAACGTCCATTCAGGATGAAAACACTCAGCAAAATAGGACTGGAAGAAATCTTCCACAAGATAGTTACAGCTATCTATAAAAATCTCACAGCCAACATTATCCTTAATGGCAAAAAAACTGAAAGCATTTCCACTAAGGTCAGGAACTAGGCAAGGCTATTCCCTCTCTCCACTCTTACTCAATATAGTTTTAGAAGTCTTAGCAATAGCAATCAGACAAAATAAGGGAATACAAATAATCCAAATAGGGAAAGAGGAACACAAACTATCTATTTTTGCAGATGATATGCATCAAAACCCTAAAGAGTAAAGCTCCTAGAAAAAATTAACCAATACAGCAAAGTGGTTGGTTACAAAGTCAATATAAAAAAGACAGTAGCGTTCCTCTATACAAATAACAAAGTAGAGGATAAAGAAATTAAGGAGACAGTCCAATTTAAATAGTATCAAAAAATATCAAGTACCTAGGAATCAACCTTACAAGAGAACTGAAAGGAAGTGAAAGACCTATACTATGAAAACTTCAAAACATTTCAGAAGAAAATAGAAGAGGACCAAAGAAAATGGAAGAACATCCCATGCTCCTAGGTAGGTAGAACCAACATCATTAAAATAACTATCTTACCTACACTTATATATAAATTCAATGCAATCCTTATCCAAATTCACACATCATTTTTTAAGAACTTAGAACAATCAATTATAAAATTCATCTGGAACCATAAAAGGTTAGCCAGGTTAGCCAGGTTAAACAAATACATACAGAAAAACAAGAAGCTTGTTGGCATCTCTTTACCTCACCTGGAGTTTACTATAAAGCTATAGTGATTCAAACAGCATGGTAATGGAACAAAGACAGAGTCTAGTCCATTGGGTTAGAATAGAATATCGAGAGATAAACCTGCAAATATACAGTCAACTAATATTTAACAAAAGAGCCAAGAACTTGAAATGGAACAAAGACAATCTTTTCAACAAATGGTGTTGGAACAACTGTATAACCACCTGTAAGAAATTAAAGATTGATCCATACCTCGCACCTTACACAAAATTCAACGCAAAATAGATTAAAAACCTTGCAATCAGACTCAAATCTATAAAGTTTATAGAGGAAAAAATAGGCAGAACACTCCAAGATCTATATATCAAAAATGTTTTTGAGGATTAAATGCCAATGGCAAGAACTTTAGCATCAAAGCTAAATAAATGGGACTACATCAAATTAAAATGTTTCTGCATGGCTAAAGAAACCCTACTTAATACTAGAAGACAGTTAATGGAATGGGAAAAATGTTGCACTTGACATATCAGATAAAGGGCTGATATATCTAGAATATCTAAAGGAAAGGTGAGCTCCAAAAAAAACTAATAAAGCTATAGAAAAATGGGAGAAAATATGAATAGACACATCTCTGAGGAAGAATGAAAGATGGCCAACAGACACATGAAAACATGCTCACCTTCACTCATTATTAGGGAAATCCAAATCAAGACAACAATGAGGTACCACCTTACACCAGTAAGGTACCACCTTACACCAAAAATAATGGGACCAATCTCTGTTGGTGGCTATGTGGTAAGCAAGGAACTCTCATCCACCACTGGTGGGAATGCTGCCTAGTCCAACCCCTATAAAAAACAGTGTGGAGAGTGCTCAGTAAACTCAGAATTGAGCTGCCATATGACCCAGCAATTGCTCTCCTGGGTATTTATCCCTAAGACAGAAGGGCATTCATCCCAAAGTATGTGTACACTCCACTATTTATTGCAGCACTTTGTACAATAGCCAAGATTTGGAATCAGCCTCAATGCTGAACAACAGATGAGTTGATCAATAAGATGTGGTATTTATACACAATGAAATACTACATAGCAGTTAGAAATAATACAGTAATGGATTTTGAAGCAACATGGATGGATCTAGAAAATATTATGTTAAATGAAGTAAGCCAGATGAAGGATAAATACAAAATGATATATACATATAATACTCCAAGAATAAATACAATGGTCTAATAGGGTAGAAACTTCAAGCACTGTAGTTGTCAGCATTTACTGAGAAGTGTTTAAATCAAGTGGAAGTGGAACAATACAAAGCCTATACTATCCATTATATTATAAAGAAACCAGCAACAACAGAAACAACAGTTTTCAAGACCTACTTCCTGCCCCAATAAGCTCCCAAGAGAATAAACACCCTCTCAGCCCCACATCTCAGCCCCACATTTCATTTCCCAGCAAGAAACTACAATCAACACTCTTGCTGACTCATGTTCTGTATCCCTGCTTCTCACCCCCCCCAAAGGTGAACTGTTGCTTGATACCAGATTCAGCTCCAGAAAGACCCCCAGTACAAGAACTCTACCTGAGCCCTTTCGGCTGCAAATCATTGCTCAAACTCAACAAAAGCGGGGTGTGTGATGAAAATGTGTCCTGGGTTTTACCCCACACACATAAGAATATCTCAAAAGACAAAAGGGAAGCCTATATTTCCTTTATATGCTTAGTACCTCTATAATACTACCTCCCTTTTTTTTACAGTTTTCTTATTTTTTCTTTATTAATGTCTTTATTTATACAATTTGATTCCAAACATGATTGTAGTTGGGTTTCAGTCATATAAAGAACACCCTTTATACCAGTGCAACATTCTCATCACCAATGCCTCAAATCTCTCACCTCCCTACACACCCCTGCCTACATTTGAGACAGGCTTTCTACTTCACTCATTTATTCACATTGTTATGTTGTCAGTGGAGTTATTTCTCTAACTACACTCATCACTCTTTGCTTTGTGGTAATACTACCTCTTAACCTGTTTATCCCCAAATATAAGGTAGTCTCCTGCATCACTTTTTTTCTTAATTACTTTTATAAATTCATCTTTATTTATTTTTAATATATATGTGTGTATATATTTTGTCTTGTTTTTGTTTACTTCTCTTACTTAACTCCATTTGTTTTGCTTCACTTGGTACAAAAACCTACAAGAAAAAGTCTTGCCTGGGATAAAAGTTCAGATAAAAACCAGGGCACAGAGATGATGGTGCCTGACACTCTGACCTTCAAATACACCAGAAATATAATATAGCACCATTTCTTTTTGCAAAAGCATACTAAAAGTAGGGAAATTTTTACATATAGAAACAAGCTCTTATCTACTAAGGATAAGAACTCATACATTTTACAATACAGGGTATCTCCCACCTTGAACATATGTCATGTGAATCCAATTTAGACTCCATGTGAGTAGACACCGACCATCTAACCCCAAACCCTAGATATCAGACATAGAACCAACACAGTTCTCCGCAACAGCTTCAGGAACCAAACTCCCTCTGGAACATTCTTAATACTGCTCTGACACCAACATGTGGCATTTTTGATATGACATCCTGACAATGAGGAAATGGCAACAACTTGAGCTAAAAGCAGGTTGTTTTATCTCATGACCTAACAATAAGATGAAATCAGAAGACATGTCATCCTTTGATCTGTGCAAAAGCCAAGATCCCTAACTACATATGACTGACTGACAACCATGACTGGGCAGAACTTATCCTGGGACAAATAAGAAAGACCCTAGTCTAGGCTTTGGCCTACCATCTGTACAACAACCAAGATTTCTAATTCCAGAGGTCTTACTGAGACAACTACAACTGAGCAGAACTTCTGGAAACATAGCGATAGACTATCCGAGGCTTCATCGTAGGGTTGGCACAAAAACCAAGACCACCAACTACAGAAGACTGATTAAAACAACTGTAATGAAAGAGAACGTCTAGAACCATAAAGAAAGACTCCACCCTGGGCTCCATCCTATGACCTGTACAAATATCAAGATCTCTAGTTACAGAGGCCTGATTTTATCATCTATGACTGAGCGGAAAGTTTCTAGGGGAGAGTAAAAGAGCATGTACAGAACGTGCAGTTATTCCCATGACAGTATGCTTCAAGGCTGTATCTCTTGGGCCAAGAGAATTCTCATTCTAATCTCCCCAATATTTACGAGCCTATGCGAAGAAGAAGAAGAAGAAGAAGAAGAAGAAGAAGAAGAAGAAGAAGAAGAAGAAGAAGAAGAAGAAGAAGAAGAAGAAGAAGAAGAAGAAGAAGAAGAAGAAGAAGAAGAAGAAGAAGAAGAAGAAGAAGAAGAAGAAGAAGAAAGAAGAAGAAGAAAGAAGAAGAAGAAGAAGAAGAAGAAGAAGAAGAAGAAGAAGAAGAAGAAGAAGAAGAAGAAGAAGAAGAAGAAGAAGAAGAAGAAGAAGAAGAAGAAGAAGAAGAAGAAGAAGAAGAAGAAGAAGAAAGAAGAAGAAGAAGAAGAAGAAGAAGAAGAAGAAGAAGAAGAAGAAGAAGAAGAAGAAGAAGAAGAAGAAGAAGAAGAAGAAGAAGAAGAAGAAGAAGAAGAAGAAGTACAATTTGTTGTTGTTTTGTTTTGTTTTTATGTTGGGATCATGGTTATTGTTTGGTTGTTGTCTTTATTGATGTGGTGCTTTTCAGGTATTTTGTTTGAATTTTTATTTTTTTGTTTTATGTTTTTGGGTTTTATTGTATTTTTAATGTTTTTCTTCCTTTTTTCCTTTTGTTTCTCTTAAATTGATATTTAAAACCTCTAGAAGAACTTCTCCCAGTTTTTTTGTTTGTTTGATTTTTGCCCTTTTTTTTCCCTTCAAACAGAATCACATAACTCGAATCATCTTGTTTTGCCTCATAAATTGAGGGGGGAATAATATATGGTACCAAGACCAAATAGGCATATGAACATTGAGTAAGAAATAAGAAAGGATCAGACTTAAACACCAAATCCAAAGCCAACGAAACATTTTTTTCTCAAAGAACCAACTTTTGATTTCATTTATTTTTGGGGTTGTTTTTTGGATTTCCACATCATTAATTTCTGTTCGAAACTTTGTTATTTCCTTCTGCATTTCTATTTTTGTTCATTTTGTTGATCACTTTCTGATTTTATAAGCTGTCATTAAATTATTTATGTATACCTTTCTTTCTTCCTGATGTGTGCTTGTACAGCTATAATTTGTCTTCTTGGTACTGCTGTTGCTGTGTCCCACATATTCTGATAATCTGTGTCTTCTTTCACATTTGTTTCCAAAAATCTTTTATTTCCTCTTTGACCCACTTGATTGTTCAGTAGTGAGCTGTTTAATTTCTAGGTAATAAAGTTTTCTTTCTTTCTCTTTGTAATTCACTTTTAATTAGTGTATTGTGATCTGAGAAGGTAGTTCATATAATTTCTATCCTCTTGATATTATGGAGGTATATTTTATCGGCCAATATGTAGTCTATTCTGCAGAATGGCCCATGTGCATTAGAGCTAATATAGTCTTGTTAGGTTTCAGCTTGGTTAACCTAACAAGGGGTGACAGAGTGAAATTGAGGTCTCCCACTATTATTTTGTTACTATTTATGTCTTCTTTCAAACTTGTGAACAATTGTATTAAATATTTTACTAGTCCCTAATTGAGTGTGTGTATGTTTAAGAATGTGATTTCTTTCTGTTGTACATATCCATTGATTATTATAAAATTCCCATCTTTGTCCCTTATAACTTTTTATGTTTAAAGTTTGTGTCATCTGATATTAATATGGTTAATCCAGGTTTTTTTATGGAAGTTGTTTGCTTAGATAAATATCATACAACCTTTGATTTTGAGTCTATGTTTGTTCTGACTATTCAGATGTGTTTCTTGTAACCAGCTGAATGCTGGATTCAGCTTTTTGACCCATTTTGCTACTCTGTGTCTTTTAACTGGTGCATTTAGTCCACTGACATTGAGAAAGATAATTGTCATAGGATTTAGTGTCATCTTGATCAATGAGTTTGTTGTGTCTGTTAGTCTCTCTTGTCTTAAAGTAAACCTTTCAGTTTATCTTTTAAGGAAAGTTTGAGTCTCTAAAGTTTCTGAGATGTAATTTATCCATGAAGTTATGTATACATTCTTTGAACCTGAATGTTAGTCTGGCTGGGTGACGTATTCTAGGTGAAGAATTTATTTCTTTGAGTTTTGTCACTATATCCCACAACTGCTTTTGAACCTTGAAGATTTCTTGTGACAAATTTGCTGTAAATCTTGGGGATGCTCTTTGACTGTAATTTTTCTTTTTAATCTTGCTGCTTTTAGTATTCTATATCTGTGTGATTTGTCAATGCAAGTAGCATGTAACTTATTTCCAGATCTCTTTTAGATGGTACTCTTTATGCAGTATTTGTTTACATGCATTTTTTAGCTTTGGGAGTTTCTATGCAATGATGGTCTGTGGTTATTGATTCTTCATTGGTATTTTATTCCTGGGTCTCTAGGACTCCAATAATTCTTATGCTGTTGCTGTTGAGTTTATTAAAGACTTCTATTTTTATCTTTTCATATTTTTTGAGTTTTTTCTTCATCTTATCATTTGTTTTAAGGCCTTTTTTCAATCTCTTCTTTGTATGGAGTTGTTATGAATCTCATTTTCCAGCTCACTGATTCTGTCCTCAGCCACTGTTACTCTTTTGGAGAGACTTTCCAGTGAGGTGTTTTTTTGTTTGTTTGTTTGTTTTGTTTTTTTTTTTTGCCAACCAAGTTTTTCAGTCCTCTTATTTCACAGTTTGGAGTTACCTCATTTCTATTTTTTATATACTTTTGGTTCATATTTGTGTTTTGTTTAGCTGTTCCATGCTTTATTTGAGTTTTATGATGATTCTCATATTTTTTCTCTAAAGTCCATATTGGAGAGGCTAAATAGGTGGTCAGCACTTTTTGGGTCATCAAAGCTGCCATCTTCTTTCTCTGTGTATGTTGGAGGCCTGCATTATTTCATCATTGTCAAACAAGTAATGGAGTGTTTTATATGTGTTGTGCTGGGAATCATTGACTAAGAGATGTGCACAGTTGCAAATCAGAAGAGCCAGGCTCCTCTGGTTCCGCCCTTTATGGACATGGTCATCTCACGTCTGTCGACTTCTGGCAAGCTCTTCTAAGAGGGATGGTTCCTAGCAGCAGCAGTAGCTGTTCAAGATGGTATCCACATTAAAATGTGTGCAACATTTAGGCTCTGCCCCTATGGACAGTGTCAGCTCACCTCACATATTTTCGTGAGCTCTTCTGAACAGGATGGTTCCCGCTGGCAGCAGTGGCAGGTCAAAATGGCACCTGTGTCAAAATGTGGTGGAGATCAGCTGAAATAAATTTAACATTGGTTACTACTATGTTTACATTAGACAAAAATTATCTAACCAAAAAAGTTAATAATGGGCAACAGGACACTATATAAGAATTATATGATGGACACAAAGAGACAATATTATTAATATATATGCACTATGATAGAAACACAAAAATATATACAACATATATTAGCAGAATTCAAAAGAGACAACACAATAATAGTAAGTGAACACCTTTCTTATACCATTGGATAGAGCATATAGCCAGAAAATCAACAGGAGAGCTACAGGATTAGATATCAAATTCAATGGAATGGACTCACCAGATATCTATATAACTTATGATAAAAAATGGGGCACATTCTTTTCAAGTGCTTATGAAATATTTTGAATTATAGAACATATGTTGCCAACACACTTCTCAATAATAATGAATATTAAAATAATGTAAGCACCTTTTAAAATCACAATGCCATGAAATTAAAAATTAAAGAAGAAAGAGAAGGAAGCACAAGCTAGTAGAAACTAAATGATTGGGTTCAATGAGAAATCAAAAAGTAAGTAAAACCATGGTTAATGTATATTCACACACATGATGTATATATGCATTTTCTAGGATTTAATGATTTACTCCTGTTTTATAAAAATTAAAATTCTGATCAAATAGGTCTGAAGTGGAGCCTACTATTACTATTTAAGTAATGCTGGTTAGGAAACCATATATTTTGTTTTATTTGTTTTGTTTTCAAACTATACCCATTGTTGCTCAGGGCTTACTCCTGAGTCTGTACTTGGAATAACTCCTGTAAGACTCTATGTAGATCACTAGGGTTATTGGAGATTGAATTTGGATCAGCTGCATGTCAGACAAGTATCTCAATAGCTGTTCTGCCCTGGGATATAATATTTTAAGCAGAAACTGTGAAAGTTTTTTCCATTTTACCCTCCAATTACTTCATATTAACCTAATTGTCTAACCTTTAAATTCTGTTTAAATATTACTCTAGGCTACCCGAACAATTCATTTGATAGAGAATACTTTTTCTCTTGCTCAAAATAACAAACAGCTACCTACTAAGAAAGCAGATTCTGGATTTGTTTCTGGCTTCCTGCCTTTCCTTAAATATGCAAAGGCAACTCTCTTTAGATTTATGGTAATTTACTCTACTATCCTTAATTTACTATATTGGACAATTGCATTATTACTTTGTAATGAATTTTTATATATTTACACATATGCATATGAGATTACAAATTCACCTTCCAAGGTCCATGAGTTAGTTCAAAGTACTAGAGCAGAAAATCTCTTAGAGGAAACCCTAAGTACAAAACAACTGCTGACCAAGGTCCCCAAGCAAACAAACAAAATCCATGCCTCAACACTGATTTATATGTACATAGCAAAATTTTTTGTGGTTAAAGAAATAAAATTTATCATATTAACCTTTATAAAGTATAACCTAAAATGATCTTAATTATATGTACTTTGTTGTACACATCCACTTTCTAATTCCCTTTTAGTAACCAAAAATCTAGACTTTAATTTAAAAGTTGATTTTAATTTATTAATTAATTTTTGTTTCAATACGTATTACATATTGACAAAATAGCATAGTATCTGCCTGTCTATATTTTATTATGCATCTACTGTGTTGATGGAAAAGCTAAAATGCTGGGTTTTGGTGGATCCACACTCAGAGATGCTTAGTGGTTATCCCTGGCTTTGCACTATGGATTCACTCTTGGTAATGCTTAGGAATCATGTAGAATGACTGAGATCAAAACTAGGCTATTTGATGCAAGGTCAATGCACTTTCTGTTCTATTATAGATTTGGCCCCTAATATTTGATATTTTATCAGTTACTGAATCATGTACCTTTATGTGCATATAGCACCTCTTATTACTTAAGACATCTCTCAATGCACAATTAGGTGATTTCTAACTCTTGTAGTTGTAAATAAGGCAATAAACATTGAGATATAATTTTATAATTTTTTACATTGATACTTCGTGTTTCAGGAGCTAAGGCATATCAAGAATAAATGTCTGTAGTATCTAAATATATGCAGGCAATATTTTCTGGATAATTAAAAGATGTAGAAATTTTGTTTTATTAAAACTATATCTGACATTTAGCTAACTATATATAAACTTCTAATTGAGACCTACAATACATTTACAATACATCTAGTTAACTATAAAATCATCAAGTTGAGTTCCTCAAGAATAAGAATTTACTTTCTCAGTGAAGTTGGTGTATATTTTCCTGGAGGAACAGATACCAGCAATCCTAGGCTCAAGAAGCCAAAAGTCTACCCCTTGAGAAATTTCTTTTTTGGATTTGCAGACTCAACTAGTCCTGGGAAGTGAGGAGGAGAGACAATGAGAGCAATGTAGGCTATGAGAATGTGTGGCAGAGTAGTAGAGGGGTGAAAAGTATCTAAAACTAATTGCTTGATGGAATATAGGTGAAATCCATTCATTGCTGTTGAGAAGAAAGGGATATGGCAGCTAATGCTAAATTACCACTAAACTGACTGCAAGTCCTCTAGGGACTGCATAAGGTAAACCTTGTCTCTGTCCTTTACAATCATCAGGCTGACTGCTTCTATAAGTGTACTGGGGAGATTAACAGATCCCTGAAGCAAGGGGGAAGTGTCCCAACCCTCTATTTGTTTTTGAAAAGGAAAAATAAAGCAACCTTTATGCTGCTGTCTTCTGACTATTGCCTTTTGTAGGAACAAAATATGGATAATTTCCTTTAAGGCAGAGAATTCAAGTCGAGTGAATGGTCAGAGTCAGCTTTCTCTGCTTTCATTTACTCTTTTCTCTAGTGACCTAGAGAAAATCTGGATAGCCTATATCCCTTATTTATTTCTTTTTTTCTATGCTATGTGAAATACTGAACATCTTCCACTTATTTTCCTGTCTTTTTCTTCTTCTTCTTCTTCTTCTTCTTCTTCTTCTTCTTCTTCTTCTTCTTCTTCTTCTTCTTCTTCTTCTTCTTCTTCTTCTTCTTCTTCTTCTTCTTCTTCTTCTTCTTCTTCTTCTTCTTCTTCTTCTTCTTCTCTCTTCTTTCTTTTTTCTTCTTTCTTTCTTTCTTTCTTCCTTCTTTATTTCTTCATTTATTTCTTCATTATTTTTTTCTTTCTTCTTCCTTCCTTCCTTCCTTCCTTCCTTTCTTTCTTTCTTTTTCTTTCTTTCTTTCTTCTTTTTCTTTCTTTCTTTCTTTCTTCCTTCTTTATTTCTTCATTTATTTCTTCATTATTTCTTTTTTTCTTTCTTCTTCCTTCCTTCCTTCCTTCCTTCCTTCCTTTCTTTCTTTTTCTTTCTTTCTTTCTTCTTTTTCTTTCTTTCTTTCTTTCTTTCTTTCTTTCTCTTTCTTTCCTTCTTTCTCTTCCTTTATTCCTTTTCCTCAATCTTCTCTTTCTTTCTTTCATATTTTTGGGCACACTGGCTGTGCTCAAGAGTTACTACTGGCTCTGCATTCAGGATACAGGATGCTGAAGATAAAACTATGGTTGGCCATATCATAGATCAATGCCCCATTCACTGTTTTATCACTCTAGCTCTAGATTTTTCTTTCTAACTGTCTGAGGTCACTGAGTAATTCAGATAAATATGAAAAACTGAAGCTCTTATATCTTAAATAAAAAGAACCATCTACTTATGGTATACACTAGCCATTATTCCATGTAATAGTGAATTCTCTGTCAATTGTTTTTGTAGATTTGTAAGAAACTGAGAATTTTATTTTTTTTGGCATAAAATGAGTCTTTAGTTTTGTTATACCTATCATAGCTGAATCATCTTATCTCCAGAAGTAAAAAAAAATGTG
The DNA here is from genome assembly GCF_024139225.1 of Suncus etruscus. Lineage (NCBI taxonomy): Eukaryota > Metazoa > Chordata > Mammalia > Eulipotyphla > Soricidae > Suncus > Suncus etruscus. The sequence continues at coordinate 145,277,221 of NC_064851.1, forward strand.
GCTTATATTTGTGCAGTTTTTAATAGGAAAATTGAGCCTTTGTGCAAGACTTACAAAGCTCCTTTGTATTCTTTACCAATAGATGAAAATGTTACAAAGAATGCAAGAATCCTACAGAGTGTTCAGCCTGGTCTGAGTTCTTTGAGTTTGACCATTTACTTTTTAGGCTTTGCCTATTATCTTTTTTTTTTTTTTTTTTTTTTTTGGTTTTTGGGCCACACCCGGTGACGCTCAGAGGTTACTCCTGGCTACGCGCTCAGAAGTTGCTCCTGGGTTGGGGGACTATATGGGACACCGCGGGATCGAACCGCGGTCCATCCAAGGCTAGCGCAGGCAAGGCAGGCACCTTACCTCTAGCGCCACCACCCGGCCTGCCTATTATCTTAATCTCTCAGTGATCCTAGATTTTGAGGCATAATTTTATGATATTTGGTCATTGGTATCTCTCTATCAAAAATTTTCAGGACTTCTCAGGAACATTAAGAATGTAGGATATGGGAGCAGTTAGAAGTGGGCCTGCTCACAAAAACTGGCAAGGTGAAATTGAAACTTCCCTTCACATCAGTCTCTATGGTCTGAGATGATGTCTTGTTGTTTTCATTTGATATTGCAGGTGATTAATGATACAAAGCAATTTTAGGTGCATTTTGTTCATTTGTATTTATTTTTTGACATAGTTTCTGTTCATCTCTTTTCCCCATAACTTGGTTGTCAGCCCTGGATTTGCTTTTTATAATGCTCTATCAGTGCTTTACATACATTTGATACTATTTCCTTAGCAGATGACTGGTGAGCAAAGAATTTCTACCAGTTTTTTATTCTTTATATTGTATTTGTTCATTTATGAGGTGCAGAAGCTTCTTAATTTAATGTTATAAGTTCCATTTGTTTATCTTTGCTTTCTCTCCCTTGATCAGTAGTGTCTCCTCCTTAAAGAAGCTTCTAGTTTCAATGTCAAGGAGAGTGAATGAAGAAACTATAATACATATACACAGTAGAATATTACTTGGCTATAAGAAAAGATAAAATACCATTTCACACCACAGAGAGTGGCACACATCACAAAAATGAGAACAATCAGTGCTGGCGGGGATGTGGAGAGAAAGGAAATCTTATCCACTGCTGGTGGGAATGCCGTCTAGTCAAACTTCTATGGAAAGCGATATGGAGATTCCTCCAAAAATTGGAAATTGAGCTTCCATTCAACCCAGTTATTCCTCTCCTAGGGATATACCCTAGGAACACAAGAATACAATACAAAAATTTCTTCCTCACATCTACGTTTATTGCAGCACTATTCACAATAGCCAGGCTCTGGAAACAACCAAGATGCCCTTCAACAGATGAGTGGCTAAAGAAACTGTGGTACATATACACAATGGAATACTATGGAGCCATCAGGAGAGATGAAGTCATGAAATTTTCCTATACATGGATGTACATGGAATCTATCATGCTGAGTGAATTAAGTCAGAGGGAGAGAGAGAGAGAGAGAGAGAGAGAGAGAGAGAGAGAGAGAGAGAGAGAGAGAGAGAGAGAGAGAGATGCAGAATGGTCTCACTCATCTATGGGTTTTAAGAAAAACAAAAGTCATTTTTGCAACAACCCTCAGAGACAATGAGAGGAGGGCTGGAACTTCCAGCTCACTTCATGAAGCTCACCACAAAGAGTGGTGAGTGCAGTTATAAAAATAACTACACGGAGAACCACCATAACCATGTGAATGAATGAGGGAACTGGAAAGCCTGTCTAGAGTTCAGGTGGGGGTGGGGTGGGATGGAGGGAGATTTGGGACATTAGTGGTGGGAATGTTTCACTGGTGAAGGGGGGTGTTCTTTACATCACTGAAACCTAATCACAATCATATTTGTAATCAAGATGTTTAAATAAAGATATTAATAAAAAAAGAAAAAAGAAAAGATAAAATAGAGCAATTTTCTGCTACATGAGTGGATCTGGAGTGTATCATGCTTAGTGAAGTTAGTTATAGGGAGAGAAATTGGCACAGAATTATCTCTCATATGAATATAAATAAAAATTTCCAAAGACAATGAAAACAAAGAATATGAATACTTCCATTCAATTCAATACATACCACTTAAAGGAGCTAAGACATAGGACAGGGAGAATGCAACAACTAAGGTGGAAGGAGTGTTCAACTGGAAGAGAAGGTGATGCTGAAAAGTGATAAAGTATTATGTGTAATAATGTGAAGTATAACCCCATAAGCAACAGTACTATAAACCACATTGCAGAAACATATAAAATTGTCTCTTGTAGAGGTGTAATGAGAAGTGGGAAGCAAATGGGTTATGGTAGAGAGTGATCAGTGGAGGGAACTGGACACTGGAGAACGGATTGGTGTTGAAACATTTTAGGCCTAAAATAAAATCATGAATAAGTTTCACATTAATTTCGCAGTGAGTAAATAAAAAAAGGGTTTTAAAAATCTTGTTTGAAGTAATCACCTCATAACATATTAAGAATTTGAAAGACTTAGAGTTAAGAGGAAAGAGAAACAGTGGGAGTGACCATATTTGTTTACTTTTCCTTCAAAACATTTGTCAATTAGTAAATGGTTCATGTTAAATGATCAAACTGAATTTTAATTTGAGCTTTAGCAGCCTCCTCATGCTAGGAGAAATGGCAATAAAATTATATAACCCTCAGAAAAATCAATTACAGGACCTGAGAAAGAGCACAGTGGTAGGGCATTTGCCTTGCATGTGGCTGATCCGGATACGAACACAGGTTTGATTCCTTACATCCCAAATGGTCCCCCGAGCCTGCCAGAGCCATTTCTGAGCGCAGAGCCAGGAGAAACTCCTAGGCACTGCCAGGTGTGGCACAAAAACAAACCAAATGAAACAAACAGAAACCAATTACAAATGTATAGAAAAAAGACTTTTTCTCCAGCCCAATTACTTAACATGAAATTAACCTTTTAAATAAATAAATTTTAAAGAAAATAATGCCTAACCAAAACTATGGTCATTGAATACATCATAGCATTTTCCTCTTTTCTCATTGAAAGAGTAATTTTCCCCGAGCCAGCTGCTAAGAGTAGTCACATTTTTGACTGTTCTATTTTACATATTTTTTCCTATTGCTCAGGGGTTACTTCTAGCTCTACACTCAGTGGTCATTTCTGGTGGTGCTTGGGGGACCATATGAAATGCTCCAGATAGAGCCCAATTTGGCCACATGCAAGGCAAATGTCCTATCAACTGTATACACCCCCATCCTACATTTTTAATGTTCCTAAGAATTCTTAAATTTTTCTGATAAGTAAGGAGAGAACAATTACCTAAGACCTAAGAATTCTGTCTCAAAATTTAGGCTCAGTGAGAGACTTAGATAATAAGTATAGCCTAAAGCAAATGACCAAATCCAAGGGCTAGGCAGACTACTCTGTAGTCTTGTTTTCTTCTAATATTCATAGCAATGGAGAAGGAATACAAAGAGACTTTTAAAACCTGCACAAAAACTGTTTTCCTATAAGAGCCCCAGAGAAAAACTTTTCATATTTAACTTAGTCCTAAACTAAGATTCTCCTACCTGAAGAGTTTGTTCTCCTTTGTCCTCTACTTTCCAATAGTATTTTCTGCCTTCTAAATCAGAGTCCTGACATCCCAAAACCTGGAGACTATGAGCCAACACAGAGACCCACCATCACTGCTCCTACATCAAGATCAAAAGAATCAATGTCCTACTTTCTGATTCTATATAGTTGACTAGTTTATATATTATATATGTAAGCAATATTCTATAGTATTTGTCATTCTGTGACTAAATTTATTTCTCTTAGCATATGACAGTTTTTCTTTACTTTAGAAATGAATAATATACCATTATATATATGCCATTTTTAAGCCATTGATTCATTAAGATTGTTTCCACATTGATTTTTGTGACAGAGTTGGCTACAATCTGGCTACAATCTATACTGGTGTGTAAATATTTCAGTAGGATCTTTTTTATATTAAGCAAACCCTATGTTGGAAGTACTGTTGCTTAAGTTTATGTTGTGTGCATATATATATGAATATATATACTATGGTGACAATAAATAACATGGTATATAATATAATATATAAGCATATGTACATAAAATGGTTTGTGTCATATCCGGCAATATGACAAGGCTTACCCCCGGAACTGCACTCAGAGATAACTTCTGGGGACACCAGACACCTTATGTAGAGCCCCAAACAGAAACTAAATTTGCTAAGTATTATTGTGCCAGCCCCTAGTAATAAATATAATAGATTTGGGCCATACTCTGCAATGCTCCAGGCTTACTCCTGAAATCTGCACTCAGAGATAACTCATGGGAATTCAGGAGACCATATGCAGAGAATGAAATAATTGAACCTGGGTCAGCTGAGTATTATTGCTCCAGCCCCATGGTAACTATGTATTTAATTTGAGTAGCTCACAAGCAGTGCTCAGGGGACTCCAAACTTACACCAGGCAATACTTAAAGGTTTTATGGTGTCAGTGATTGAAACATAATCACTTTGCCTATGTCCTAATTCCTATACAATCTTCTTGGCTTGATATTTTCAAATTTTTAATAGAATCTCTACATTATTTTCCATATGCAATTCACATATACTATTCATCTTTTTTAATAAATATAATTTTTATTTTAATCATAGTGGCTTACATATCATTGACAATAATATTTTAGGTACATATTAACATAAAATCAGGGGAATTCCCATCACCGAATTGCTCTTACTCCATCTCCGTTCCTGTCCTACCTCCCATATCCTCCTCCCTCATCCCCAAGGCTGCCAAAATAAGTGGTCCCCTCTGTGCCTAGCTTACTACCTAGTGGTCCTACCCCTGTTTGGTTTTGGTACCTGCCTTATTTCCTGCTCTAATTGGGAGGTGGGACTAGATAGTTCAAGTTATGTGGTTTTGTTTGAAGAAGAGAAAAGTAATAAACTGGAGAAAAAAAATCAAATACGCCAAAAATGGGCAGAGTCCTTCTGGAGGTTCTCATCCTAGGTTGGAGAGATGATGGGGAAAAAGAAGGTGAAACACCACAACAGTACAAAAAGAGGTGTCAAATAAAATGTCCAGTGAGCACTCCAACAATAAAGATAAGCACCACATAAAAGCCATGGTCTTAAGATAAAAAAAAAAAAACGTGGCAGAGTACATAAAGAAAGAAAAAAAGAAAAAAATATATAAATGGAGACAACAATTTCAATATCCACACCAAAACAAAGAAATTGGCAAAGACTAGATAAATGAGAAAAATTGTTTTGCGCTTTTTGCCTTTTTTTTTTTCCTTTATATTCCCTCCTGCACAGGCACAGTAAATATTGAAGTCATTCGAAAAGGAATTCCCTTGGCCTAAGAGATACAGTGTTTCTCCACCCTTGAAGTATATTGTCATGTGATTAACTATAGACTCCTGTCAGGTTCATTACTCTCCCCTTGGTGCTTTTGTGGTGTATGGAAGACTTCTGCTCTGTCCTGGGTGATAAAATCAGACCGCTGTATCTAGAGATCTCAGTATCTGCAGAGGTCAGGGAGTGGAACTTATGATGAAGTCTTCTTTGTGATTCTAGAAGTTCTGTTCCCTCAGTGTCATTTTAATCCGTCTTCTGTGGTTCGTGGTCTTGGTCTTTGCGCTGAAAGGATTGTACCTGGGATAGCGTCTTTCGTTATGTTTCCAGAAGACCCATTCTGTTGCAATTGTCTCAGACAGACCTCTAGAACTAGAGATCATGGTTGTTGTGCAGGTCGTAGCTCAAACCCTAGACTAGGGCTTCTTTTATTGGTCCCAGGAGAAATACAGTCCAGTCATGGTTCTATCAGCCAGTCATCTGTAAATCGCAATCTTGGCATTTGGACAGAACAAAGGGTGACAAGTCTTCTGATTTTGTCTTATTGTTAGCTGGTGAGGTAGGATAACCTGCTTTTAGGTCAAGTTGTTCCCAGTTTCCTCGTTGTCAGGATATCATATTAGAGCTGGCACTTGTTGGTGTCCAGGCAGTATTAAGGATGTCCCGATGGGATCTGTTTCCTGTGTCTGTTGTGAAGAACTGTGTCATTTCTATGTCTGGGATCAGGTTTCAAGGCGAAAGCTTGGTGTCTAATCATCTGGGGTATAAGTTGGGACCACATGACATATTTTCAAGGTGGGAGATGCCCCTGTATTGTAAACAAGTATGAGTTCTTATCTCTAGTAGAAAAAAGCTCGTGTTTATAAGTGACTTCCCCTGCTACATTATATTGCTGGTGCATTTGAGGGTGGAAAGAGAAGAAAACAGAAATAGGTCATACCCCAAAAAAGATAAAAATAGAAATAAAAGTATATGTGCTTATATATATAAAGAAAAAAGATTTAAAAATGAAATAAAAAAGTAATTAAAGGAACAAAGTGATGCAAGAGACTACCTTACATTTGAGGAAAAGCAGGTAAAGAGGTAGTATAATACCGGTCTTATACTTAAGATGGAAGTATAAGTTTCCCCACTGTCTTTTGAGATTTTCTTGTGGTGTGTGGGTTCCCGGGCGCCTTTTCATCACACAACCTGTACCTCTTAAGAATGGCAAAAGATTTGCGTCAGGGAGGTCTTGGGAAGAGTTCTTATATTGGGGATACTTTTAGAGCTAAGTCCGGTTTCAAGTAACAGTCCACGTTTGGAAGGGTTGGTAAGGAGGAATGCGCAGCATGAGTCAGCAGGGGAGTTGGTTGCCTTTTGTTACAGAGGACGAGGTGTGGGTTTGACTGGTTGTCCCTTCGCTTGGGTGCTGGTTCGTTGGGGTAGGAAGTCAGTCTTGATGCCTAATGGATTAAGAACTGAGGGTGAAGAATTTTAATAAAGTGGGAAATCTGGATGGGATTGAAGGGTGAAGGGATAGTCAGATTTCCAAATGGGGAAGGGGGAAAGTATTTGGACGAGGCAAGAGAGGAGAAAGAGGAGAAAAGAGCAAGGGAATGCTAGTTTACTTGAATGTGTTCGATGAGTAGGACCTGTAGTATAAGTCTGTAGGTCACAGTTGCTGCTTTGGTGGTCTGGCTGGTCACGTGTTTCGGGTCCTAAAAGAAGGTATAACCTAGAGATAAAGGGTATGTTAAAGAGTTTTATCAGGACATTCTCAAAGTGCAAGCTGGGTGTGGTATCTCATGTGACTGAGTCTCGAGATGCCATCTTAGTTTGTCCACACTTTGTGTCCAAGAATGCCTTTGGACAGAAAAGCTGAAAGGTTATTTTAAATATAGTAAAATTAAGACATTAAAACAAATTGTTATGAAATGCTTCCATTGGAGCCAGTGATTTCCCATGGTATTCTTTACCTGTAATCTTGTATAAAATCATAAGGGACTTTTATGGGCCTTTGTAGTAGAAGGCTGATTACATACCTGTTCTCTCTATGCTGCTGTTTCTGTTGTTGCTGGTTTCTTTGTGGCATAATGTGTAGTCAAGAGTTTGTGTTGTTCCTCTTTCATGCGTTTTGGGCACTGCTCTCCAGTATATGTTGATTGTTACAGTGTTTGGAGTTTCTACCCTGTTAAACCCTTTTATTTGATTGTTGAGTATCAGTTGTATATACGGTGTATGCTCCAGGTGCTTCAGAATAGTGCTATCATTCTGTGTTTATCTTTCATCTTCTGGCTTACTTCATTTAACATAATATGTTGTAGGTCCATCCACATTGCTACAAAGTCTGTGATTGTATCATTTCTTACTGCCATGTAGTATTCCATTGTGTATAGATACCACATCTTAATGATCCATTTATCTGTTGTTGGACATTGAGGTTGGTTCCAAGACTTGGCTATTATACTGAGTGCTGCGATAAATAGTGGGGTGCATACATACTTTGGAATGAATGTCCTTCCAACTTGGGGGTAGATACCTAGGAGAGCAATTGCTGGGTCAAATGGCAGCTCAATTCTGAGTTCTTTGAGCACTCTCCAGACTGTTCTCCATCGGTGTTGGACTAGGGGGCATTCCCACCAGCAGTGGATGAGAGTGCCTTTCATACCGCATCCCTGCCAACAAAGATTGTTTCCATTATATTTGATGTGAGCCATCCTCACTGGTGTAAGGTGGTACCTTATTGTTGTCTTGATTTTGATTTCCCTAATGATGAGTGAAGTTGAGCATGTTTTCATGTGTTTGTTGCCCATCTTTCGGTCTACCTCAGAGAAGTGTCTATTCATTTCATCTCCCCATTTTTTTATGGCTTTATTCAGTTTTGGGAGGCTCAGCTTTCTGAGTGCTTTGTATATTCTGGATATCAACCCTTTATCTGACATGATGAGTGCAAAGAATTTTTCCCATTCAGTTAACTGTCTTCTTGTGTTAAGTAGGGTTTCTTTTGCCATGCAGAAGCTTTTTAGTTTGGTGTAGTCCCATTTGTATATGTTTGTTGCTAAAATTCTTGCCATTAGCATTCTATCATCAAAGACTTTTTTGATATATAGGTCTTAGAGTGTTTTGCCTATTTTTCCTCAATAAACTTTATTGATTCAGATCTGATTTCAAGGTCTTTAATCCATTTTGAGTTGACTTTTGTATATGGGGTGAGGTATGGGTCAATTTTCAATTTCTTACAGGTGGTTTTCCAGTTGTACCAGTACCATTTGTTGAAAAGACTTTCTTTGTCCTATTTCAAGTTCTTGGCTCTTTTGTCAAATGTTAGTTAACTGTATTTCTGGTGGCTTATGTCTGGAAATTCTGTTCTAATCCACTGGTCTGAGGCTCTGTCCTTGTACCAGTACCATGCTGTTTTGATCACTATGGCTTTATAGTATAGCTTCAGGTTAGGTAGCAAGATGCCACCCAGCTTCTTGTTTTTTAGTATGTGTTTGGCTATCCTGGGTCTTTTGTGGTTCCAGATAAATTTTATGATTGATTATTCTAAGTCTTTAAAGAATGATGTCTGAATTTGGATGGGGACTGCATTAAATCTATATAGGAGTTTGGGTAGGATAGTCATTTTGACTATGTTGATTCTACCTACCCATGAGCATGGAATGTTCTTCCATTTCCCTAGATCCTCTTCAATTTTTTTCTGAAGTGTTTTGAAGTTTGCCTGATATATATCCTTACATACCTTGTAAGGATGATTCCTAGGTACTTGATGTTTTTTGATACTATTTTAAATGGAGTTGTATTCGTAATCTCTCTGTCCTCTACTTCGTTATTTGTATAGAGAAATACTACTGTTTTTTGTGTATTGACTTTGTAGCCAGCCACTTTGCTGTATTGTTTTATTGTTTCTAGGAGTTTTACTGTGGACTCTTTAGGTTTTTCCATGTATATCATCATGTCATCTGCAAAAAAAGATAATTTGAATTCCTCTTTCCCATTTGAATCCTTTGATTCCCTTCTCTTGTCTGATTGCTATTGCTAGGACTTCTAAGACTATAGTGAATAAGAGTGGAGAGAGTGAACATCCTTGCCTAGTTCCTGATCTTAGTGGAAATGCTTTCAGTTTTTCACCATTAAAGATAATGTTGGCTGTGGGCTTTTCATAGATAGCTGTAACTATCTTGAGAAAAATTCCTTCCAGACTTATTTTGCTTAGTGTTTTCAACATGAATGGGTGTTGGATTTTGTCAAATGCCTTCTCTGCATCGATTGATATGATCATGTGGATTTTGTCTTTTTTGTTATTGATGTGGTGTATGATTCTGATTGATTTGCATATGTTGAAACATCCTTGCATCCCTGGGATGAAACGCACTTGGTCACGGTGTATAATTTTTTTGATGTAGTGCTGGATTCGGTTCACTAAGATTTTGTTGAGTATTTTTGCATCTATGTTCATTAGTGATATTGGTCTGTACTTTTTTTTCTTGGTGGTATCTTTGCCCTCTTTGGGAATCAGAGTGATATTAGCTTCATAAAAAGAATTGGAGAGGATTCCTATCTTTTCAATGGTTTGGAAGAGCCTGTGGATCAATGGAAGTAATTTAATTCTTCTTGGAATATTTGATAGAATTCACCTGTCAAACCATCTGGGCCTGGACTTTCGTTCTTGGGAGTTTCTTAATTACTGTTTCAATTTTCTCCGAGGAGATTGGCCTGTTTAGGCTTTCTAAATCCTCCTTTTTTAGTTTTGGAAGCTGGTATTTTTCCAAGAATTTGTCACTTTCTCTGGGTTTTCTAGCCTAACTGACTCTAGTTGTTCATAATATGTTCTCATGATGTGTTGGATTTCTTGGGGTTCAGTTGTAATCTCATCCCTTTCATTTGTGATCCTGCTTATTTGGGTGTATTTTTCTCTTTTATTTTATTTTTAGTTTTTTGGTGAGTCTTGCCAGTGGTTTGCCTATCTTGTTTATTCTTAAAAAAAAAAAAAAACCAACTCCTGGTCTCATTTATTTTCTGTATTGTTTTCTTAGTTTTTATGTTGTTTATTTCTGCTCGGTTTTTATTATTTCTTGTCTTCTGGTTGTGTTTGGGTTTCTTTGTTGCTGTTGTTCCAGTTCCTTAAGATGGTCCTTTACACTGCTGATTTTGTCGTTTTCATTTTTCCTGACACAGGATTGTATTGCTATGAGTTTCCCCCTGATTACTGCTTTTGCTGTGTCCCACAAATTTTGACAAGTTGTTTCTTCATTGTCGTTTGTCTCAAGGAATCTTTTTATTTCTTCCTTGATCCAGCTGTTTTTGAGCAGCATGTTGTTTAATCTCCAGGAGTTGGATTTTTTTACATTCAATTTTGACCTCTGTTGCATAGTGATCTGACATGCTGCTTCTAATGATCCTTACCTTTGTGATTTTATGAGGTTAGATTTGTATCCTAAGGAACAGTCTATTCTGGAGAAGGTTCCATGTGGACTTGAGAAGGATGTGTATTTGGCTTTCTGGGGGTGGAGGGCCCTATATAAGTCTATTAGTCCTAGTTCTTCTAATTTTTCATTTAGGGCTCTTATTTCTTTGTTAGTTTTCTGTCTGGTGGATCTGTCCAGTGGTGATAGTGGAGTATTAAGATCTCCTACTACTATCACATTTCCTTTCATGTGTTTCTCCAGTTTTGCAAGCAGTTACCATACATATTTTGCTGACTCTGCATTAGGTGCATAGATATTAACCAGTGTTAGCACTTCTTGGTCTAGTGTTCCCCTGATCAGTAAGTAGTGACCCTCTTTGTCTCTGATCACTTTCTTGAGGTTGAATAAAATTTGGTCTGATATAAGAATGGCTGTCTCTGCTTTGTTTTTATTTCCATTGGCCTGGATAATTGATTTCCATCCTTTTATTCTAAGCCTGCGCCTATCTTTTACTTGTAGGTGTGTTTCTTGTAGGCAGCAAAAATCTGGTTTATGTTTTCTAATCCAGTTCTCTATTATGTGTCTTTTAATGGGAGAGTTTAGTCCATTAACATTTAAGGAGATTATTGATAGAGAGGGCTGTTGTGCAGTTATGTTATTTAGGGTGGTTGTTGTTACAAACGGGGGACTGGATTGTGTAATTTGTCTCTGAGTAGGTCATTTAGGGTCGATTTTGTTTTTGCAAATAATGTGAGTTCATTTTTGTTTGAGAATGATTTTATTCTTCCCTCCCATATGAATGATAGTTTTGCTGGATAGTGGACTCTAGGTTGAAATTTTCTTTCATTCAGATGTTTAAATATGTCATTCCACTGTCTTCTTGCTTGAAGTATTTCATATGGGAGATCTGGTTTGATTCTAATGTTCCTTCTTTTTATGTGAGGTTGTTTTGTTTTTTTTTTTCCTTATTGCTTTAAGTAGGTTGCTTTTCTCTTTGTTTCTTGCCATTTGGATTACTATGTGTCTTGGAGTTGGTTTGTTACGGTCTATTTTGTTGGGGACTCTTTTCACCTCCTGGATTTGCTCAAATGCATCTTTCCAGAGGATGGGAAAGTTTTCCACTATTATCTCCCTGACTAATTGTTCTTCCCCTTTCCCTGTTTCCTCCCCTCTGGTATACATACAATTCTTAGATTGTTTCTTTTGTCTTTGTTCATTAAATACTGGACTTTTACTTCCTGTGCTTTACCTTCTATTTCTTTGTTGGCTTCTTTGTTGTCTTTTGTTTGCAGTTTATCTTTGAGTTGTTCTATGTGATTCTTGAGCTGTGTGATTCTGCTCTTCTGACTTTCTATGGTTTTATGTATTTCATTTAATTCTGTTTGTATAAAGTCTTTCATATTTTGTAACAATTCTTGTTTAAGTTCGTTCATTTGTTCATGTATTGATGTCTTGTAATCTCTGGCCAGTGTGTCTTTCATTTCTTGTAGCATGGCTTGGAATTCTATTCTCATGGCTGCTTTTAGGTCTTCCTCTATTGGGTCTATGCATTTTGATGGATTTGGAAACTTGTTCTGATTTCTCTCTATCTCCCCTGTTGTTAATGTTTTCCTTGGTTACCCATCTTTCTTTGCAATTTATTGGTTTGACTTGAAGTGCAGTGCCTTCAGGTTTCAGCCCGCTTTTACAGCCCACCTGTGGCATGGGGCTGTGGTCCCTTCTCGGGGTGTGGCTCTACGTGAGTATATTCGGTGATGCCACTGAGTTTTGGTTTTCTTCCCTCGTCCTCTGGACGAGTCTGGTCTATCGCCACCCCCTTCCTGCCAGACAGTGCAGGTTCACTCCTAGCCACAATGGTAGAGGGCACCGTTGAGCCTAGATCACTAGCCCTCCAAACCTGGGAGCCAGCCTGCATTTCCTTCTTGCCCCCTCTAGTCACTGGTCCTCCTGACTCTCTGTCTCCCTGAGCTGTGTATGATAGATTGATGAGTTGGCGATCCCCACTGGCCTTTCTCCCGGGCCTCAGGGGACCTAGGGTCCCCTGGGCTGCCTGTGCTATGTCAAAGAGTGGGCTCCTTTGGGTGGGGCGCTCACCACACACTCAGGTCGGCGGCCTTCCTGCTCTCCCCTGGCCTGTCTCAGGGGCTCAAGGCTCCCTTGAATAGGCGCCCCTCCACATGCTACCGTCGCTGGCTCCCTCACACTCTCTCTGCTGTGTCCCTGGGAACTCCAGTCAGTGGCTCCCCCACACTCCCTTTGCCCTGTCCCTGGAACTCACGGCTCCCCTAAATAGGTGCCCTCCCCCACACTCTGGCTGTCCCAGGAACCCCTCATGGCTCCCCTGGATAGGTGCCCTCCCACACATTCCGACCAGGCCAATTCATCTTTTTTATTTTGTATGTCCCACTCCTCTATTTCTTAAACCTTCGGTTTTTGTTGCTACTGTGGAGATGATGGGGGCCCAATATAAACCTAATGGTGCTGCTAGCACACTTAAGTTGTGGTGGACCCTGAGAATTGTACTCAGTTTGCAGTGCTCACACACACATAGTAAGCAGAGGTGAACACCACGCATTATACACTTTTCAATGTGTTGCAAACACCTGTGCTCTGTGACAGTCGTATTTTATTTTTAGTTATTATGGTATAGTGCATTCTTATTATAGCGCTTCCTTGGGTGTCCTTGTGGTGTGGTGCTAACAGGGATTCATCAGGGCTTAAACTTACTGGCCATCGTTTTAACACATCTTTTAGTTGTAATGCTCTCAATGGTTGCAGTCCTTTTTGTGGGATTACATTCACCTGACTATTGTGCAAGTTGGAAAATTCTTGTGATTCTTTTTGGGTAGAAACAGACAGCTGAGTCGCTAGGCTTCAACAGCAGAACTCCCCAAGATCATGCTTGTCTCAATTGACAACACTGAGGATTTCACTTGACTCGTAAATTCACTAACACTATATATGGATTTTGTTGTTATTTTTGTTGTTTTGGTTTTGGAGCCACAAATGACAGCACTCAGGTATTACTCTGGCTCTTCACTCAGAAATCATTCTTGCTTGGCAGGCTCAGGGAATCATATGGAATGCTGGGGAACAAATTCAGATTGGCCACGTGCAAGAAAACACCCTAAATGCTGTGCTATATTTCTGGACCTATATGCAGTTTTTATTTCTTCCATGTCAATCTCCAAATGCTTCTTTGTTTTTAAGTGATAAGCATCCGAGCAGGTATGAGGTAATAAAATATTTTTATATTTTTTGCATTTTCTTGTGATTATTGATAGCATCCTTTTAGGTACCTTATATTAAACCATTTAAACATACAACCTTAGAAAAATAGTCCATTCTAATTATTTTCTCATTCTAATGGACTTTCAGAGTACATTTTTATGGTCTTTAGAGCTGTAGAAGCTCCTTTTATTTATTTATGCTTTGTGTTTTGCACTACACCAAGCTGTGCACAGGGCTTACTTATGGCTCTGTGCTCAAGGATCACTCCTGTCAGTGCTTATTTAGGACCATATACAGTGCTGGGGATAAAACCTGGGTATGATTGTGAGCAAGAGAAAGTGCCTTCCCTGTCTCCTAAGCCTATCAACCTTCTTTTTATTTGTATTAATCTCTGATAAAATATGAAGTATACAATAGTTCCACCCAGTCTCCTAATTAACTTTTCAATCCTTTGAAGTCTTTCCTTTACATTGCAAGTTTTAGTTTGTCTCAGTTCTTGATGACTTTATTATAGCTTGTAACAGAAGAGCAAAGTAATGTTTTTGTAACAAGGAGAAAACGTACACTCATGTGTCATTATGTAGCTGGTTAATTTCCACCACAGCAGAAATGATTCCATTATATTTACTAGCAAAGGTCAATCACGTTTGAAAGCTTAAAATTTCTCATAAGTGGTCAATTGATTTTGTGCTAAATGTTTTTACCTGGGTTCAGTGCTTGACTTAGATACAAATGAAGTGCCAATAAAGAAGGAAACATTCAGAACCAAGAGAAGCAAAATGGAGTCCAACCAGCACCATCTGCAGAGTTGACTAAAATCTGCTTCCATCTGATGATTACTCTATTGGCAAGTAGAAATACAATGCACATGAACTTAGATGTTCTTGCTTTGGGGCATCTAAAACTCACCTTTATTTGTACAAAATACAAAGTAGACAGCTACTACTTCAACTGACATAGTTTCTGCTGTCCTGGATCTTAGAATACCCTTGAAATAAATGTTATTTGATAGTAAAGCTACAAAACACATAGTCAATAAGCCCTAGGCTTTTGCTGGGGATTTATAAGGAGTAGGAAAAGAAAGTCTGACTCTTATGGAACCAGTAGTTAGGGATTTGATTTAGAAGTCGCCTTTAATAGATCTCCACAAAGTAATCCCCATGGACTTGTTTCTCCTACATTGTTGTCAATATTAAGTTGAATGCTACTTTCATAAAATCATGTATATAAAAAGAAATGCCATCTAAAATACATAGTTGAAGGCATCCTGTGGAATCTATACAGAGAGCAGAGTCCTTTATCAGCATTTTTATCCTGACATTGTCAGTAGTTACATTTTTCTTGAATTGTGAATAGGTCCCAAAGGATTGTTTACTTTATTTGGTGAACAGGGAAAAGGGGTTAATTAAGATTGTGATTAACAACTTCCATAAAAATATATTAATAATATATCAGTTGGCATTCTATGCAAATATATACTAGCCACACGTAAGCTCTGGTTTGAAAATTCTAAAGGCATTTGCCATTTATTTAGAACAAAACTTCCCACTCTATTAGAGAATATACCACCACTCTCAAGATGCTATTCTAAAATTCCCAAATAAGTTTTTAGATTGGATGAGAGATATCTGTTTGAAATATGACTGGTATTACGGAGAGATCTTAAATATATCTTCTAATGAAAATGTTCATTAATTACTGAAATTTCTTTGCCCTCATTTATTCTTTCTATTTATCTTACTCCAGTAAGTCTTTCTATCAGAAGCCAACAAATGTTCAGAAACAAAAGCATACTTTTATAGCAACAATTCCTAACAAGATCACCAGTGGTCTGCATGTTATTTACTAAGAAAATCAACTTTCTATTCTCAGTTCACTTATCTTCTCAGCAACAATTTGCATGGAACATTGTATTTTTCTGAAAATACATTTCACTTTTATAGTTCACTCTTTGATTTTCTTTCCTTCATACTCATCTCTCCTGCCCAGAAATATTAAATATATTATGCAATCTATCCACTAGAATTGGAATGCTCCTGAGTTTCTACGTAGGTAGTTTTATTTTTTCTAGGATTATTACCTTGAAAGCAGCTGACCCAGGGCAATCCCCTGCATTCCATATAGTCCCCCCAAACCAGGAGCAATTTCTGAATGCAGAGCCAAGATTAACCCCTAAGTGCCATCGGATGTGGCCCCCCAAAAACAAAACAAAACAAAAAATATACATATGCCTTCAGAGAGATCAGGGTCAAGTCCCCATTCTGCCAAAGTCATGCCTGCTGTATTCATCCCCTACAAATGCTATGATGCCAATGGCTCTGATTCACCATTCATCTAGAGCTATCTGCAGAGACACCAATCTAACCAAAACTCAAGGCATTTGGTATTTGGGCTGACATCACCAGGACTTTTTTGGAGTGTGGTAGGTACACTCTCTCTGCTTTCTTGTACTTCCAAAGGTCCTGGCAGCCAAAATATTTCTGCACAAAAGACACTGTATCAGCAATACTGCTTGGATTTATTGGACCGTGCAACTGTTTGCATCCCATGACAACTCCATTGTTAATACTTTTTCTTCCTTTTCAGGACACACCAATTTAGATGTCAATGTGTATCTGAAGTCACCTAATGTTCAGAAAAAAATGACAGAATGATCAAGTATCAACAAGAGCTTACTAAACCTTCTGACAAAGACTTAATGACCTCATTGTGAGATAAAATAATTTTTCAAATTTTCTTGTTGCAGGACTGCCATGACCTTTTTATCCAGAAACTTTAGGAAGTTCTCTGGGTTCCCAGGAAGGTGGGTGCAAGGTTTGGCAAAGGACAGATACACTCTCAGTTGTTTGGTGAATCATAATTATATGTGTTTATTGAATGCTACAGGGGTGTATTTAAACATGAATTTTACGTGTGAAAGAATACCTACATCTGCTTTCCTGAAATGTTAAAAAAAACTGTACTTTCTTGTTAACAAAAGGCTTATCAGTACATACTGTTTGATCTATAAGTTTCTTCACAACAGTTAAATCACAGGACTTTAGTGTGGGTTACAAATCTTCTGGATGATAAGCTCCAATTTAAAGACCGAGGGGAGTTGAACCAGAGGCTTCTCTGGTATGCAAGGGCAAACTTTAACATCTCAAAGATTTTTATTCCTAGGTTGAACCCTGGGTGTCAATTCTGATATAAATTAAAAGATTAGCAACTTTGCCAGGTGTTCCTATGAAGGGTTCCCTTCATTTGAGTGAGCAGACTGTTTAAAAATACAATACATCTTTTAAAACAATAACTTTACTTTGCAAATTAAAGTTATTTTTATGTTTCTCTTGATGCTGATTTTTTTCAGGTAAAGTGACACTTAATCAAGCCATATTTGTGTATACTAATTCTGTCATCTAGATGTAAATGCTCAACTATATACATACTTAGCACTGCAGCAGGGAGATTCTTATTAGGCCAAATAAATGCTTGCAACTATTGTTTGCATCTATTACTAAGCTTGAGAAATACCATCCTTTTCAAAACCTTTGAGGTCTTTTCTCAGCACACTGGGTGAGTCCAGCAGGCCTTCTGATTTTAACTTTCCTTAAATTATGGCAGCAGTACTGGACTCTTTATGTCTTCTTTTTCTCTTTATTTTTTTAATAATTTTTCTCCAATTATCTGGAAACAAATGTATTATGATCAACTATGTAAACTATAAAATTCATGGTTTAAATAATTTATATTAAAAAGAACAAATAAAATACATGCCTTCAGGGGCCACATAGATAATACATAAAATAAGGTGTTTGTTTTGCATAGGTTCAATTCCCAGAATTTCCAGGGATCCCTCCTGAGAGTAAGAGCCAGAAATAATACCTGAGCACCAACAGGTGTAGCATCATTTCTATCTCCTTCAAATTCATACTATCTCCCAGAGTCCCATATGTTTATAAAACTTAGAATAGCCAAGAGACAACTACCAAATCTACTATTTATTTGCTCTAGTCTTCTCTGATTCTTATCATACTACATTCATCCTACCTATGCTAACCTATATTTATAGGTCCCAAAAAGAAGGCCCCATCATCTCCTTCCTCAAGTTTATATCTAAGTCATTGATAAATTCCCTCTCTTGTACTTCTAAAATATTTTCTTATCTTCATTGATTGCCACTTTATTGCTATCCAGACTTTATCCTAGTTCATTATTTCACAACTACACTATTTTCTTGGCTTCCTAAGACACTGTACTATAAGTTTAAAGTAAATGTATTCTAAATGAGGCTTTTAAGGATTAATGCTCCCATATGAAATTATGTAACAAAGAAATATATTTCATAGTTTTACAAAAGTCTTATTTAATACACCAATAAATTTATATGCCTTTTTCAGGACATGGGGTCCTGAAGTTGTGTCTTTAAAGGCATGAATAAAAGTTCAAATTAATCATGGCCTATTATTTTCTTGCTTTTTTCAGATACTTTATTTTCTTGCATAGGGTTCAGATTTGAACTCAAAGTAAATCATAATAGCCTACAGCCAAGAAATTGGTACTTACAGAGGTCTGGAAAGAATAGTTCTTTCAAAAACATTCTTCAGAAAGTATATTCTTTCTTAATCGCTATTTAAACTATTAGAAGATGATAATAATGGCTGCTCTCTGGTTTTATTTATTTTTCCAATTTATATCATCATTACGCTCACATTTTATTCTTTTCTTTTAATTATCTCAAAACCTAATTATTATTAACTCTCACTAGTTAAACACTGCTTTCCTATTGTAACCAGTATAAGAGAACTGCTAGGGTGCATGCTCTGTCTTTTACTCAGCAATCAAGAAAGAAGACCAAGTCTTGGGAAAGCAAAGTTGTGTTTATTAAAGGATAGGTAAAGGAGCCTGGCACAGAGAAGAGGAGGCCATACACTGCACTCATGGTAGTATTGAATGGGAGTCGTCACAGTCTTAGGCTTCTAGAAGAAGTAGGGATTGGCTCATAGCATACAAAGAGTAATCCTTGGCTCTGCCTTTTAGTTTATGTTCAGACTCTGTGCTGCACAGGCTGTGTTCTAGCACAGAAAACTACTGATGGGGTGAACAGTTTCCCAGGTCCTTTAAGTATTTTACTAGAGGACTCCACTTCCATAAAATCTTTCACTGTCTGTCCATTCCTATGCTCCCTTTACTGTCAGGATGCAGAAAAGCACCCAACTTGTTCATTTTAGGATGAAGAAAAGGAGAGCAGAAGGGCTGGTGTTATTTTTCTCACTCTGTTGATTTGGGGGTGGAGGTTGTGAGTTTTGGATTTTAGGCACACCCAGTGGCTCTCAGGGATTATTCCTGGCTCTGCACACAGAAAACATTTCTCGTAGGCTCAGTGGACCATATGAGGTGCCAGGGATTGAACCCGGATCTATCCCAGGTTGGCAGCATGTAAGGCAAATGCCCTACTGCTGTGCTATTACTGAGGCCCCTGTTGATTGTTGGGCATAAATATGGAGAAGTTACCTAGCTTCATATGATACTATTTCTCCCTCCCTAGGTTACCAGTACTTTCTCATTGTAAGGTATACATAATATATGTGTATTTTTTTGTTATGGTGCACATAGGTAGAGTGCAGATCCTAAATTTGAAGCTAGTAGATTTTTGAAAGCTCTTTTGCTCTCATTGTCCTGCCAATTAATTATCAGTGATTACTAGTGCCCAGAGACAGATTCCTGCTTCCTAGAATCCAGATAGTTAACGACAATGGAACATGGAAAATATATTGAAACAGTAATCAAAGTTTACCTATTAAATATAGCTACTTGAGCTGACTCCAGTCAGCGAGAGGTAACCTATGAAAATTACAGACTGAGTTAGCAGATGAATATAAATGCCTTTTCTTCATCACATGTCTACTGGGTAGCTCTGGTCACTTTCTTTGTTGGTTTTATTACCTTTATAAGTAAAAACCTCTTGAGTTTGCAGCAGCACTTCGGAGCCCAGTGAACAAATTGAAGAAAAGGAGGGATGCAGTTAAGGAGATGGATCTAGGATTTCAGGAAGAACAGAGATTTTTATTCTACAAAGAAAATCATACTAGGTCAAGATAACTTTTGCATAATTCTGTTGTCAGTAGGAAGAAGAGAAATAATCATATTATGTGTATGCTGCAGAGCTCAATGTTGTTTGCCTTGCATAATTTTTAGTCAGGATGAAATGCTTTGTTTAAGTTGTCCAGAGCTAATCAAAAAAGCAGATAAAACCTGAGTAAAGCCAAGTTTTTGCTGTTGACAATGATGTGCATTCTTATGCAAAAAGGATTAATCCACTTGGCCATAGTTTTGGGAACTTTTTTGTATTATTTAAAGTATGGAGTAGGAAAGGTTTACTTTCTTTTCAAAAATCCTTATTTAACTAGGCCAGAGAGACAGTGCAGCAGGAAGGGTACTTGCCCTGCATAAGGCTGACCCAAACTTGACCCTTAGCATCCCATATGGTCCCCTAAGCACCATCCATGAGTAGTTCCTGAGTGCAGAGTAAAGAGTAAATTCTGGGTGACACTTAAAATGAAAAAAAAAAATTTCCTTTAAAAAAAATCCAATGATGGGGCCAGAGCAATGGCACAAGCAGTAAGGTGTCTGCCTTGCCCACACTAGCCTAGGACAAACTGCGGTTTGATCCTCCAGCATCCCACATTGTCCCCAAGCCAGGAGTGATTTCTGAGCACATAGCCAGGAATAACCCCTGAGTGTCATCAGGTATGGCTGAAAACAAAACAAAACAAAAATCCAATGACATAAAGTTATTTATAGTTGTTTCTTAGCATACAGTGTTCTAGTACTGATCCTGCCACCAATGTCAACTTTTTTCCACCAATGTTCCCATATTTTCTCTCTTATGCTCTCACCCCACTCCCAATCTGCCATCTTGACAGATACTTTCATAATTTGTTCATTAAAATTTGGGTTTCATAATTTCAGTGTTGTTGACTCTGTGATTTGGATATTTATCTCTGGCATTCTTCAATACAGCTGATGTTGAAAAGCTTTATATGTTCTGGGGCCGGAGAGATAGCATGGAGGTAAGGCGTTTGCCTCTCATGCAGGAGGTCATCGGTTCGAATCCCGGCGTCCCATATATGGTCCTCCCGTGCCTGCCAGGAGCAACTTCTGAGCCTGGAGCCAGGAATAACCCCTGAGCACTGCCGGGTGTGACCCAAAAACCACAAAAAAAAAAAAAAAAAAAAAAAAAAAAAAGAAAAGCTTTATATGTTCCGTTTTGGGAAATGAAGTAAATGCTCTGCAAAATGCTGCCTCCAGACAGGTCAGCTGCAGGACCTCAGAATTGACATAGTCAATTCACAAGGATAGGTCTATCCCTTGACTGCATGGAATAGACTCTACCTCAGATTACCAGTTTTCAGAATTAGGGCATCTCATGCCAAGAATGTAGTGCAGCAGATGTCCAATCTGTGGCAAGATTATTTTCACTTAAAGTTTTAATGATTTCATATCAGGCTGTCAGCAGTATCCCTAACAATGGTTCTCAACTTAATAGTTACCTGGTATGAGAAGAACAAAAACTGTAATCTATTGAGAATTAATTAAGAATTTTCTTCCCACTTGGGGCCAGTGCAGTAGCGCAAGCAATAAGGTGTCTGCCTTGCCCGAACTAGCCTAGGATGGACTGCGGTTTGATCCCCCGGCATTCCATATGGTCCCCCAAGCCAGGAGCGATTTCTGAGTGCATAGCCAGGAGAGTCACTGGGTGTGCCCCCCCCCAAAAGAAAAAATGTTCTTCCCACAAACTCTAGTAAAGTTATTACTTTGAAATTAGACATAGTGGGAACACTTGGACCACAGAAACCAACATATTTTTTTCATCAGGCCATGTATACTTTTTAATAGACAATGCAGAACAATTTAAGCACAAAAATGCTGAAAGTATGATTTAAAAATAGGAAATATGTAATTAAAATATTTGTTTAACGTTTTACTATTGATTTAGTGACTAAATGGAAACTACAATCTATAATTTGACAACTACTATAAAAGTGACCAGTCACAGAAAAGCTCTGTGATTTTGTTGTCATTTTGATTTATATTTTAATATAAAGGTAACTCTGGCCACAATGTGTTGAGTTGACTAAAAGAATATAAAATAAGAAATGGTATCAAAACAAATAAATCATGTGGTACTCTAAAGATCTTTCCCCAAATAAAATATAATGGTACTATAATGAAGGCAAGAACAGGAAAATAGAGAAGATACAGAAATTCAGATATGATAGAAAGGGTTGCTAGGACTGATTGATTGGGCATCAAGGTCAGAAAAAAAAAAAGAGGAAGTGATTAACATCTGAATTTATTAAAACATGAGTAGTAGCAGTTTAGGGTCAGAAGCTGATGACTTATGTTTTGAGAAGGTTGAGATATCTAACAAGCAGATTGATAGGGTTAAAAGAGCTTAGAGGAGTAAAATTGACTAGAATAGGCACCTTGGAAAGCCATCAGTTTGCAGTAATTGATAGAAAGTGATAGAAGGAGTCAATCTGTGAAAGTAAGAACTGAAAAGGAATCCAAAGATTAAACATGTATGCAAAACATTATATATATACATATATATATATATATATAAATATAATGTTTAATGTTTGGTGAACAAAACAGTAAAAAACTAGAAGAGATGCAAAGGAGAGTTTGGACAATCTTCATGTAGAAGTTTGTTAGAATATTTACCAGAGTGATATTTTTATAGATTATAGAGAAAAAAGGCTGTAGGTACTTGAAAAGCAAGTGAGCCAAAGGTAGAATAACAAAAACAAACAAATGAAGAAGAAAGAATTGTAAAGTTGGGC
This sequence comes from Suncus etruscus, assembly GCF_024139225.1. Taxonomy (NCBI): domain Eukaryota; kingdom Metazoa; phylum Chordata; class Mammalia; order Eulipotyphla; family Soricidae; genus Suncus; species Suncus etruscus. The sequence continues at coordinate 145,300,033 of NC_064851.1, forward strand.
CAGTTGACATCCCCATCAGTGAACTAAAGGTATGGAAATTTCTCAAAAACCTACAAATTTATATTTACAAAAACAAAAAATAAAAAAACCTACAACTTTAGCTTGTATAAACTCCAGCAATTCCACTTCTTGGCATCTACTCCAGGGCCCCTAAACTTTTCAGAAAATACATCTGTGCCATTATGTTCATTGCAGTAGTACTCACAATAGCCAAAATATTGAAACAACTTGAGTGTTGTTTATACAGTTATACAGCTAACTGCATAAAAACTATTATATATACACAATGGAATGCATATGGACTATAATAAAATATTAAATAATGCATTTTGTTATTAAATGAATGGATCTGGGGAGTATCATAAGGGAGGGAACACCCTGATGAGGTGTGGTTTTGGAACAATTTAAAAATAAAAATAAAAACTCTAAATTTGTAAAGTTAAAGTTGACAAGGAAATGTAGGATAAAGAGAGAACTCTGATAGAAAACAGACTTAAACTTTCATGCCATGCAGAAAAGATCAGTTGTGATGAAATTGATAAATAGAGAGAAAGAAAAGATTTAGATGAGAAAGGGGGGTTGGTTAAGAACAGAGGAAAAAATCTTCTTTATTATGCAAACACACACACACACACATACAAACATAAAAGAATAGAGGTAATGGGAATGCTGTTAACAAGAGCACTATCTGCAAGAGAAGGGTGAGGTGAGCATAAAAACAATATACTAGCTTTTAGGATCTTGGAAATTAAACAAGGATGATGTTCTCTTTTCTTTTGAAGCTTTGAAATATTAAAAGATATTGAAAGAAATTTGAAATAAGCACAGTTGGGAATAAGGATATAACAACTCTTTTAGGCTTTATTATATGTTTAATACTTTAATGTAGTTGTGTAGCTTACTGTTCTATTAGTTCTTATATATTTATACCCTCTATCTATCTACACTGATACAAACCAAGTAATGCATCACGTGCTGTTATTTGTTTGATCGCCTGCTTTTCTATCTAATAATAGACCTTGATAGCATAGAAAGGATGTTTCTAGCCAAGTAGAATACCTCAATTGTAATTTATGATTAAGATTCTTTGTTAAATGGCTAAATGAGTAAAAGTCTGAATTAAACGATACTTCCCCATCTAAACTATAAATTTTATTATATACTAAATATAGCTGGGTTCTATGCATTTTCAATAAAATCAGAGTGACTTCAGATTGATTGAACAGAATAGTCTCACTTATCTATGGAATTTAAGAAAAACAAAATATATTATTGTAATAATAGATAGAGACAATAGAGATAATGGCTGGAAAGATCAGCCCACGATATGAAGCTTACCACAGAGAGTAGTGAGTTTAGTTAGAGAAATAACTACACTGACAACTATCATGACACTGGTAGTGAGTAAGATAAATAGAATGCCTGTTTCAAATACAGGCAGGGGATGAGGGAGGAGTGAGATGGGGAGCATTGGTGGTGGTAAGGTTGCACTTGTGAAGGGGGGTGTTATTTTTTATAACTGAAACCCAACTACAAACATGTTTGTAATCATGGTGCTTAAATAAAGATATATATATATATATATATATATATACATATGTGTGTATAATAGATTAAACTGAAAGAGAATAAAACTATTTGTCCCCCCCCAATAAAACACAATAAAAAAGATTGGTTGAACCATTTAAAAATCAAAGTGTTGACTTAAAAATCAAAAATGTGTATTTCAAGGAAGAAGCTTAAGATATGATGAGAAAGGAATCAATTGAAAACTTAGTTAAAGCCACAGAAGAATATACAACTATTCTCCTTCATTGTTACTAATTTTTATTTTATATTGCAGAGTAATTACTCTTTGACTCTCCCAGTGCTCAATGGGTTCAGTTTCATACTGGAATTGGCAAGTCAAAGAAAAAGATTTCCAGTATCCATCATCCAAACTGCTCTTGGTTTGTTTATTTGTTTGGTTTTGAGTGGAAAACTCAAAAAAAAAGTATAAAGACAGGAGACCAAGGAAAAGGCAACACATTAGTGTTCAGTGCTCCTCTGCCTTGTGGTTCTTCTAATTCTAATACTGTGCTCCCAACTGGGAGCTCTCTGTCCTGGCAGAGAAGTCCTTCAGGTTGACTGCGAGCATTTTGCTCCTCCTCTGCCTTGCTCTGAGACATCCCATAGCAAATGATAGTGGCAGGAGAAATGTCTTTACTACTGCCCTGTTGTTTAGCATAATATGATGTTCAGATGCAGCTTTGATAGAAACAAGCTCAGTTAATTGGTCTCTCAACCTACATTAGCACTTGCATTTCAGCCAATTAGCCCCTGGGCCCAGAGGGTTTCTTTGCTTGGCGCACTAGAGCCCAGGATGATGAGGACAGGAAGGTGCTGGCAATTGAGGCCACAGTGCTGGTATCAAAAGATTGTGATATGAATCCATGTGCAGCTGTATCACCTCTGAAACCATCTGTCCATTTAGAAACGTGAAATCTTAAATACCTAACCTAAAAAAAAACAGAAAGAAGGAGGGGGGAATGCTCAAATGTGGAAACATGAACTCTCTCCAAGGGATGATGTGGCTGGAAGAAATTTTGAAAATAAAGATTTAAAGGGATAAGCCTTAAATTGTGTCTTGTTGGCAGTATTCTAAAAACATTGTTCTGAGGTTCAGGATTCCTGAAATTGCCCTGGACATGAAACATTTGGGATCTCTTTCAAGGAGTTTGTTCCAAGAGACTAGTAGTACCCAGCAGAGGTGGGGTGGATGGGGTAGGTATATAGAAATGCAGATATCGGGTCCACTCCTAACAGCAGAATTTGAATTTTCTTTTTTCTTTTTGTTTTTTGTTTGTTTATTTTTGTTTGGGGCTACACTGGTAGAAACTCAGGCATTACTCCTGGCTTCTGTGCTCAAAAGTTACTCCAGGCTGGCTTGGGGGGACCTTATAGGAGACCAGGGATAGAACCTGGGTCAACAGCATGCAAGGCCAACACCCTGTTGTGTATGTAAACATTTTTATGGGATTATTATGTTACTGACCCCTACCCTGATCGGGTGATTGTGCCCTAACCCTAGGGTGTGACCTGGCCATTCTGCACCCCACCCCTAGGGTGGTACCTGATTCTGCTTCCACCATTGGGTGGGTGTCTGATCCACCATTGTGTGGTACCTGAATCTGGGGGATAAAAACAAGGGTCTGTGGAAGGCGGTGGGGGGGGGGGGGGGGGGGGGGGTGGGGGGGGGGAGGTTGGACGTGAGGGGTGGGGCTTTTTGGCTGGAACTGAGGCTGAGACTTTGGACTTCAGTCTACTCCACACCCCTAAGTAAGGTAATATTTCTCACAAAACCTGACTGTCTGCGAGCTGTTACCCCGCCGTTTTCACCTCAGAACCGTCGGCTGGACAGGGTGGCAGACGCATGCTCCAAGCTGGAGGGGAAAGACCTCATCCTCCATCCCTCCATCAGTCAACCTCTTCAGCGGCTGACTTGCAACACACCCTACTCGCTGTGCTATAGCTCCAGCCCCAGAATCTGAAATTTTATCTTAACAAGGTCCCAGATACATGCTCCACATGCCGATTAAAATCAGAGAAGCAATACTATAGGTCAGGGGTCAGCAAACAGATTTATTTGAACAAAGGCACATGCACTCATGTACCTAGGAATTTGTGTTCAGAGCACAATAGAATAGTTGCAGTTAGCACCTGTGAACAAAAATAGTTAATCTCCAGAGCAAGATTGCAAATGAATGCTTTAGGCAGCAAACCCTGTAGTTCATTCATGTGCTAAGTCCTGAGAGGAGTCCTTAGTACTTAACACTTAATTCATTGTTGAGGTATCATCATGAAGACTATGGGGAGGTGGGACAATATATATTAATATATATCATAAGAGAGTTTGGTTAAGTCTAGAGACTTGGGTGTTTTTAAATTTACAGAACTCTTGAGGGTCAGTTGACATCATTTTGAACTTTTGCTGTCATGACTAAGTGCCAAAGGGTTTTAGGAGGATGCCTTTATACAGTGCTTAAACAAAATGGACTAAATGGCAATACATAAATAGAAGACAATCGCTAGTGTCTGGATTGCATCCTTGAGAGCAATTTATTCACTGTGACTGGGTCTAGTTACCTTTTTTGTTTTTGTTTCGAAAAACACAAAGAGATTGCTTTGACTTGAGTAGTAGGGTTTGGTGATCATTTTTATATCCAATGAATTATCCAAGAGATTGCAGTCATCCTTCTTGATTTTTCTCTTTTTCCTGTCTGTAAATCAAAATGCTTAATAATATGTAGACCTCCTGTGAATATGGAAGAAACCAGTAAAACTGGGTAACTCAACAAAGTGCCCTCTTAAATAGTGTAACTGCTCTGCTTTTCATACAGCAAAGGGGGTTGAGAAAAACACGCATTTCACAATACTGCTCATAAAGATGCTTATGCAGACTTCCACAAAGAATTTGAGTTACAATCAGAAAGAAGAGGACTGCTAACTGCAAAAACACATTTCTAAAATTGCAGGAGACAATTTTGAGAGGAGCTACTAACCAGGATTTTTTCGATATGCACTTGCAAAGTGTATTAAAACATTGTGTTTTGAAAGCATGTGCTTCCTGTTTTCTCTTGCCTTTTCTCGCCCTCCCACTACACACACACACCACACACACAAAACCACTCACTCCACACACATCACATCACCACCAACAAAGGCCGGCTGCAGCCTACGACTCCAACACATGCACAATCATATTGCAAGTTACTGCCAGGAGTCATGTAACTGCTTAAAGACCTCAACAGCATCGTCTGGCACTTAAGGGAAAATAAATCATCTAATTAATCACAGGTGAAACAGCTTGGACTGTCTCCAAAAACCCTAAATTTACTGCCAAGCTTTGATGCTAATTTTTCTTTCTAAGTAACCCCCCTTAAAGAAATTTACGATTAGGTAATTAAAGTAATGGAATAAAGAGATACTTAGGTGGAGGGAAATGAGAGGGGAAAAGACTACATTTCCATCCTGTAATAAATGCATCTGGGCTTAGAGCTTTTGTGAATCCCAACTTAAAGGTCCCCAAGTGGCTTTTCTCCTGAAAAATATTTTAAAAATCAATATTTGAAAGTAACAGGACAGTATCTTCTGGGGAGATTAGTGGTGTAGGTTCTTCTCTGTGATGTACTTTGACTAGTGTCAAAGGGTTCAGGCAAAAGATGACCTCCTTCCTGAAACCAATGTCCCTTCCCCTTTGCTGAGATAGAGTTTAAATTTCTGGGATGGCGGTCCTAATCTTTCATTCAAAAAAAGGAATTTTAGCTGTTATTATTCCCATTTTGATCTTTTCCTCTGTGTCATTCAATCAATATTAAAAGAATCTTGAAAAAGAAGATTTAGTCAGTCACCTAGCTTAGTTTCAGAGTCAAACAGAAATATTCTTTTTAGACAAAATTGTGTCTAACTCTGAAACTCCTAGAGCATCAAGCCTTGTTGAAAATCTTATTAGCAATTATTTTTTACCTCATAAATGAAGTATATAACATCACAATTTTCCTTTTTTTGATTGCCTTTTGATTGCCTCCTTTTTTTCTTCATGCAATAACCTTTAAATCATTTCCATAAAAGCATAAATGTAATTTAATCTACCTCGATCAATGTGTTTACTTGTTATTGATAATGAGGACTTTCAAAGCTGTTTTCTGTTTTGTAGTTCTGTCAAATATTTTTGTCCTACAAAAGATGAAATTCTAGTAAGTTCTATTTCACATTACAATGTTATAAAAGAAAAAAGTAAGGCGCAAGTTCCCACTATTATTTCCTATGTGCAAATGTCAAGTTGGCTCTGTTTTTATTCAGTTAATATTGATTTACAAGAATGCATGTAGATGTTTCAGGTTGCAATTTTACTACTCCATGCCCTTAACCAAAATGCTTATCTTCTTCCGCTAGAGTTCACTTTGGATCCCCTTTATTCTTTCGATCCACTTCTTCTCTTTTGGCAACCTAAGCTCTACATCAATTTACAGCTTTATTTTTTTACTTTGATTCTTTCTTGGTATCATATTATAACACATAAAAGTAAAATCATCCAAAAGTTCTCTTTCTCTCTTTTATTTACTTAGCATGACTCTTATTTCTATTTATGTTGTAGCTAAAGTAAGTTTTCTTTTTGATGTGTGGCATTTTTTTTTGTGCTATTTTTGTCTCATTGTTGCTTTCATTTATTTCTCCTTGATGATTAGTGATGTCAGGCATTTTTTTCATATACCTATGGCAATTTGTATTTCTTCTTTGAGAAAGTTTTTGTACATCATTTTTTCCAATTTTTTGACAGAGTTGCAATTTTTCTTATTAAGCCTTATCAGTGACATATATGTTCAATATTAATCCTCATTAGATAGATATTGGGAGAATAATTTCATGCAGTCTGTGGGCAGTCTTTGTATCCTGATTATTTCCTTTGAGGTGCAGAATTTTTTTAGTTTCATGTAGTTGTACTTGCTTACCTTTGCTTCCACTAGGTTGGTCAGTGGTGTTTCATATTTGAAGATGCCTTTAGCATTAATATCGTGGAGAGTTTTGACTATGTTTTCCTCTATGTAACTTATGGTTTTAGGTTTTGATATTAAGATCTTAATGCATTTTATTCAAATTTTATGCATGGCATTAGAAGTTTGACTTTGTTTTTTATATTTTTATATATTTTTATATATATTTATTTATATATTTTTATATATATATTTTTTATATTTTGCCTGTAGCTGACAGGTTTTCCCAACATCATTTTTTGGGGAGTCACACCTGACAGAGCTCAGGGGTTACTCCTGGCTCTACACTCAGAAATCGCTCCTGGCAGGTTTGGGGACCATATGGGGTGCTGGGATTCAAACTACCGTTCCTCTGCATTCTATGTCTCTGGCCTCCAACGCCATTTTTTAAAGAGACATACCTTGCGCCACTTTATAATTTTTGTTCCTTTATTGAAGATGAGCTCTTCATATACCTATAAGTATGTCTTGGGCTCTTCAGCTCTATTCTACTGATTTAAGGGTTTTTCTTTGTTCCAATACTATGCTGTTTTGATGACTACTGTTTTGTAGAAAAGACTGAAATTAGGTAAAGTGATGCATCTCATCTTATTTTTCTTAAGGATTGTCTTTATTTACTGGAGATATTTATTTTTTTTATATGAATATAAGGAGTGTTTGAGCTATTTATTTAAAAAATGCCATGGGTATTCTTATAGGAACTTCACTGAAATTGTACATGATGTCTGAGTTTTTGCTTTATTTTATTTTATTTGAATTTTGGTCCACAAAATTCAAATATTCAAAAGTGGTACTTAAAAGTTATTCCTGGCTCTACATTCAGAAGAAATCACTCCTGGTAGGCTCAGGGGACCATATGGGATGCCTGGGATTGAACCCAGATCCTTCCCAGGTTGGGTTGCATGCAAGGCAAATACTCTACCCACTGTGCTATCACTCTGGCCCTGATGTCTGATTTTATGGATGCATTGCTGAATTACATACACTAATATTTTGTTTGAAGATCTTAGCATCCTTGAATCTTGATTCTTTTAATCAAGGATATTCACACTTCTCTCTCTCTTTCTTTCTTTCTTTCTCTCTCTCTCTCTCTCTCTCTCTCTCTCTCTCTCTCTCTCCTCTCTCTCTCTCTCTCTCTCTCGGCTGCTTTTGTTTTGATGGTGATACATGTTTCATATGAAACTTTTTTGAGAGTACTTCTGTTTCTTCAGTTTTTCTGGAAGAGCTTAAAAAAGATTTATATTAGGATCTCTCTAAAAGTTTGAAAGAGGGGATGTAGTTGATAGCACAGCAATAGGGCATTTGCCTTGCATGGCAGCTGACCTGGACAGATGCAGGTTCAATCCCCAGCAAACCCACATGGTCTCCCCCCGATCATTGCCAGTAGCAATTTCTTGAGCACAGAGCTGGGAGTAACCCTGAGCATCAGTGTGGCCCAAAAACAAAACAAAGCAAAAAACAAAAACAAAAAAAAAATAAATAAAAATAAAAGTTTGAAAGAATTCTCGTCTCTTTATTTTATTTTTTTATTTTTTTGAGATGTTATCCACTAATATTGAATAAATTGAACTTCATAACAATGAAGACAACTCAGCAGAATAAGAAAGAAAATAAGTAATTTGGAATTTGTAGATACCCAACAAAAACTTATGCAGGAAAGTTTAAAGAATCCACAGAGCTAGAGGCCAGAGAGAGAGTAATACAAAGGCTAAGGCACTTGCCTTGCCAACTCAGATTTGAACGCTGGCACTGCACTTTGTCCCCTGAGCACCGCCAGGAGTGATCCCTGAGAATAGAGTCAGGATTAAGCCCTGTTGGCATGAGTTGTGGCCTGAAAAACAACAGATAGTAATAATTTAGTAACAAAGGTCAATCAGGTAGGATATGTTAAATGGGCAAACAATTCAATAATTCTCATTAAAGTTACACATTTGGGGTGGTATCAGGGCATTGTATGCATGAAACCTTATCTTCCTCCATTTTATTTTATTTTTTTTCCAGGACAAAACATTTTTATTTAATAAATTTCTTATTAGGATTAAAGAAAACAACATATATAATCCAGTCTCTTTAAAGGTTTGAATTAATTTACAGTGAATCCATCTGGGCCTGGGATTTTGTTTTTTAGAAAAAAATTTAATTATAATTTTAATATCTTTGATAGTGATATGTCTCTTCAGGTATTTCAACTCATTGATTCAGCCTTGGGATTTTATAATAGTCCAAGAATTTATTTATTTCTTCTAGGTTCTCTGGTGGCAATAAGATTCTCAAAATAATCATTAGTTAACCTTTGAATTTCTGTGCTTTTTTTGTGACATTTCTGCTTTCATTTCTGTTTTAGTGTATTAGGGTTATTTCTCTCTTTCTCACTTTCTCTTTACTTCTCTACATAGCAGTCTTGCAAGTGATTTGTTTATCAATCTTGTTTAGTTTTTCAAATACCTATCTCTTTGTTTGATTAATCTTTTGGATTGTTTTTGATGGAATTCCAATTCATTAATTTCTGATTTAAGTTTTATTATTTCCTTCCTTCTGCTTAATTTGGGTTCCTTTTGTTGTTGTTCTACAATTTTTAAGGATGTATAATCATGTTATTTATATGGGCTCTTATTTCTTTCCTGATGAGTGTTTGCAAAACTATAAACGTTCCTCTTAACTGTTTTCTGCCATGTTCTACAAGTTCTCTTAGCTCATTACTTATTTTTATTTGTTTTCAGTAATATTTTTTGAGTTATTTGATTTCTTCTCTGACCTACTAGTTCTCAATAGCAAACTGTTTAATTTCCAGATGTTTGAGCTGTTTCCTCATTTTAATTTGTAAATTATATTTCCAGTCTGAAAAATATTTGGTATGATTTATATCTCTCTATTCAATTTTTTTCTTTATTCCTCCAAAGAAAGTATTTCCTTACTTAGACGTAGTCTACTTGATCTATGGAGATGTGATAGAGCAGTGTTGAAGCCTCCATCTAATGTGTTGCAATCAATGTCTTTCTTTAATTCTATTAGCAGGTTCTTTATTATTCAGAATATTATATCATGTAGGGAGAAGGATATATACTCAGTGATGCATAGGGAACATTACTAACTCTGTGCTTAGGGCCCACTTCTGACAGAGCGCACAGACCACATGCAGTGCCAGGATTTGACTCTTCATAGCAACTGCAGTCACACATATAAGAAAGTTTCTTAAGAGCTGAACTACAGAATCTTGGCTCTTTTGGTGAAAATTTTGAGCTTTGATTTACAACTATTTGAAAATGTTTTGCAAACATTTTGCAAAGAAAACTCAGCGGGTTTCCATTTCTGTCTTTTTATCAAATCTAATTAAGTATATACAATAATTAGCAATTATTGCTTATCTGTACCATAGACTTATATATAAGTTATAGTATAGATATATATGTAGTATAGATATTAATAAGTACTGATCAAAGACATAATCTATAAAATTAATTTTTGTTTTTAGACTATAACATCATTTAAAATTACAATTAATTGCCCTTTCTTCTAAAATAAAGAGCAAAATGAGTAACAACATTAGATCTTATTTTGAAGTGAGGTTGGTTATTTTAAAATCTTAAGCTTTATTTTAGTACTGTGAGCCTGAGACTCAGAGGTTAGCAGGGTTGGCAAAAATGCACAGGATTTAGGATACTAGACTCTAAGGAGAGAAGAGAGAACCAAAAGCTAGAGAATATGCTTTGAATATAGCAGATACAGCATATATAGTATATAGCAGCCTGGGTTTGATTTCAGCCCAACGTGATCCCCAAGCATTGCAAGGAACAACCCCAAGCATTATACTGGAAGTAACCCCTAAACACTACCAGGCATGGCCCAAAAACCAAAACAAAAGAAAAGAATTATAGACTGAAGCAAGATATATTTGCATTCCTAAACTATTCTGCAACTTAATAGCTGTGGGCCATATAAAACACACTTCTTGAAAATAATACTACTTATTGCAAAGATGAAATGAGCTAATCTAAGTGGAATACTTAGCATCATATAAGCATAAAATATTTGTAATTAGTTTTATATAATTCAGTTATGCATGTTCAGTGGAGATATTATCTAACAGATTTGTTTGTTTTCAAATTTCCCAATTTTTACTGTTTTCCAAGAAAAGGAAAGTCAGAGTCATAGTGAGAGATGCCGAGGGCCAGAGAAATATGGGTCTTCCTTCTGTGAGAAGCTGGACTAGCTTCCAATTGTTCTGTGCAAGGAAAAGCCACATAATTGAAATCTTTCTGAGGTAGAGTGACATCCCCTTTCTAATCATTACAATTTTAAAAACTCATTCCTAGAAGAGTGAATGATCCTAGAAAGAGCAATTTCATAACGTAAGTGACACCTTTCTTCCCTCAGAAGAGATTAAGAGGGTGGAATTGTGAAGGCACTTTTGGGGCCCAAATGGACATGGGGCCCAAATGGACCAGAACCAGGCAAGGTTGAATATCACCATACTTTTAGCTCCATCTTTCTGATCCTAAGAGCCTCTGAACCTTGTTCCCCTCTAAGTTTTTCTCCAGAAAAGCTTAAAAAACTGGAGAATCTGCCAAAGAGGAATTAAAAATATCAAAACAGCTGATTAGATCTGAGGTGACAAGAAAGAGAAATAAAAGCCATTAGAGCCCATTTGCAATGTGCCCTCAGCAAGTCAAGTTTCAAGGTGTTCCTGTGAAGATTATTAATGGCATGACTGTTTTCCTGCATAGGAATCTGACACGTGAAATAACACCAGTGTACACACACTGCATTTTAGATGGTAAGAGGGACCTGCCCTCATTTATTTCACTTCACAGATTTGAAGAGACACCCTAATTTGGCTGTCAGGGTGAGGGCTAGAGTAAGCACCCAGTGCTCAGAGCAACTGATTTCCACAGTAAATAGTTTTCTTCGATAGCAGAGGTTGGCACAGAGTGGCTTACGAGCTAAACCTTGCCTGCTTCCTAATTTTTGAATGACCAATGATCAGAGAGTAGTTCTTCTATTTTAAAATGGTTTCAGAGCATCAGGAGAATATATTATGCACATGGAAATTTTATGAAGCTCAACTGCCAGTGTCCATAAATAGTTACTTTGGAATATAGTCACACACATTTTCTGGTTTCATCTGTGGTTGCTTTTGCCTCTGCAGCAGAGTTAAATCATCATGGCAGATTGTATAGCACACAAGCCTACATTATTTACTAGTTAAACCATTAGAGAAAAAGTTTGTCAACCCTTGCCCTGTTGTGATTTTTCAAACTGCTTTTGTGTGTTAAAAGAAAAAGTATTCACAACTTAGCAAAATAGAGGCATTATTTTTAGAGAATACTAACGAAAGTCAAAAGTTCTAGAGTTCCCGAATGGTCACTGGAGCTGAAGTTCCTCTTCAGTTACCAGAAATCAAAAGTTTCTAAAGGCAGTATATTCATTATTTCCAAAGTGGTGCCAGGTCTACCCCTGGGCAAGAATTCCTAGTGTGTCACAATTTCCCTTAAGAGCCCAAAGAAGATCTAAATTATAATTATTTTCATCTTTGCTAAATTCAGCTTCACCTCTGAATCCTTATATATCTATTTTATTTCTATGTAAGGGGCATTTCTTTTTTTTAATAATATTTTATTTAAACACCTTGATTACAAACATGATTGTGGTTGGGTTTCTGTCATGTAAAGAACACCCTCCATCACCAGTGCAACAATCCCATCACCAATGTCCCAATTCTCCCTCTTCCCCACCCCACCCCTGCCTGTACTCTACACAGGCTTTCTATTTCCCTCATACATTCTCATTGTTAGGATAGTTCTCAATGTAGTTATTTCTCTAACTAAGCTCATCACTCTTTGTGGTGAGCTTCATGAGGTGAGCTGGAACTTCCAGCGCTCCTCCCTTTTGTCTTTAAAAATTATTACAAAAATGTCTTTCATTTTTCTTAAAACCCATAAATGAGTGAGACCATTATGCATCTTTCTCTCTCTCTCTGACTTATTTCACTCAGCATAATAGATTCCATGTACATCCATGTATAGGAAAATTTCATGACTTTATCTCTTCTGACAGCTGCATAAGTAAGGGGCATTTCTATGTAAGGTTCTATATAATGCTGACACTCACCCACTTTTCATCCCCATCTCTTCCTTTCAATGGACACTAACATTTGTATATAAAACACTTCTTATCATAAAATCTTCAGTTCTTTCACTATCAGTCTTTGTAAAGAAAAGAATACAGGTGGTGATTTTGAGATGAAGAATGATGATTTGTTGAAGAGCAGAATGCATAAAAGTTGATAAGGAAAGGTTTCTATCATGGTGACTGGGAAAATAATATATATCTAAATTGCCATAGAATCAGTCAGAAAATGTTTTAGTACTAGAGATACTGAGTATTTTAGGCTATTAAGAACTGATAGGCTGATGACTGATGGGTTTATTCAATAGGACAGATGCATGCACACCTTCAAAAATGATATCAGGGAAAGATGGGGCATTTCAAAGAGGAGGGACAAACCACAGAAAGGAACCACCACCAGTCACCTTAAAGAAATACGAAGATTGGAAATGAGCAAAAAAGGATTAAAATCTATTTGTAGGACATCAGAGTTAACAGAAGTTTTTTGGTGAGAAACCTCTTAAAATAAAATAATTTAATAACTTCACGAGGCAGAATTGGTGGTAATAAGTAAGCCCCTTGACTTTTTAATTAAGTTTTCTTTAGACAACAAAACAACAAAGCCTAGATCCTGCAAAAAGTGAACTTTGAACTCATGTCTCAACTACTTAAAGTAGAAATTTTTATATAAGCACATTAAAAATCTAAAGTATATATGTGCAGTTTTGGTATATGTCTCTGCCTAAAATATAAGTGGATGTCTGGTATGTATCTAAACTACAAGGTTGGGGCCAGAGCAGTGGCACAAGCAGTAGAGTGTTTGCCTTGCATCCGCTAACCTAGGACAGATGTCCTATATGGTCCCATAAGCCAGGAGCAATTTCTGAGTGAATATCAGGTATAACCCCTGATCATCACTGGACATGGCCCCCCCAAAAAACAAACAAATTAACCTAAATGGTTAATAATACTGTAATAGTGTAAGTATGAAATCAAAACTACAAATAAAACAAATTCTAAAAAATGCTTATCAAGGAAGCAGTCTGGGAGATGAGAGGGAACCTGGGGATATTGGTGGAGGGAAATCAAGACTGGTGGTGGGATTTAGTATGTCTAAAATTCAATAAAGAATAAATAATGGAGCCTTAATATCCAATGAAAATTTAATAATAAGTAACAGTAAAACATTAAATGCTTAATAGTAGCCTATCTTTAATGAGGAAAGTAGGAGAGATTCTGAATTCTGTTCTTCTATAGTAGACATGATTAAATGTGGTTTTTGATGGATGGAACAACAGCTTCCATTTTTGGGGCTCCTACACAGAAAATTCTCTAGACTGATTATCGAATGTAGGTCAAGTGTTATTTATGAGATTCCTGAGCCCAAAGCTGCATCAGAGATGTGATTTCTCTCATTTTCTCAACAGTTTTTTGGATAACTGTTCCATAGAACTTCTTAGCACTACTGATCTTCTTCCGTAGAGCATACCATCTTATCTACTAATATTGATATTTTTCCATTAAATGGGAGAAAATATGGAGTTACATGGGAAGAAATATGTGAGATAATCTCACAGAGACACCAGAAGAAGGAATAATTAAATTACTTCAAGAAGTCATTTTTGTTTTTGCTCATTTCATTTTTTCCAATGGGTTATAACCAGGTGTCATCACATCTAACCAGAATAGAAATTGTGAGACACTCAAGTTAGTAACTGTGCAAACAAAAAGGGAAGATGACAGAAATAGTTCCAAAGTGGAAGCTACACTGTGAATCATAGCCTTGTGAGGAAACAAGACCTTAATCAACACCCCCTGTGGCCTCCCTTTGGGGTTGCAGTAGGTAAGCTGTAATTCAGGTGAATGAGTCCCTGTCACAAATGCTCTCTCTATCTTTCTTTGTGTATGCTCTTACATTCCTGTCCTCTGAGAAATGCAGACAACGGCTCATGCCAGTGGGTTATGTCCAGTGCTGTAGCCTCAATTTTCTGATAATTGAGACCCCTGCTGGCCCTCCTCCCTGGTTTTCCAGCTAATAGAAGGTTAGCTTCACCAAGACTGAGCAGCAAGCATCTTGTTCTGCTTATTGCTCTCCAAATAGCTAAAATGAATCTTCCAGGAGACACCAGACCACCTCTATTCCAGAAAATATTATCAGAACAATGAAGGTGAAAACAATTGCTCTGGTTAGGTACGAATATGGATATATTTCTATATATAGCTGGCAAATGCTTTTCCTACATCCTGTAGCCAGGAACATATGTGAGGTTGTATAGGGCAAGTACTCTCTAGGACATAGTAAGACCATTAATTGGCAGTGCATAATTATAATTAAAAATTCCTCTTTAACAAGAATAAAGGTTGTTCCTACTGAAACACAGAAGAGGAAAAAGGTGACTGCAAGTTTCACCTGAGACGTGTCAGCATGTTTAAACTTGCTTTTCTGCTCTCCTCTCTGACAATCACAGGAAGCCTAGAGCCCTTTGGCACTTGCTGTAATGATGACAGATCCTCCTGAAGGCTCTGCAACAATAAACAAATGCTTAGTTCTTGTCAACCCACTAGTGAAAGGTGATCCTCAGCTGAGCTGCCATTGGCTTCACTCGTTAGTGTTCACAAGTGTGAGGCTGAAGCTCATTACCTTGAGAAAAGCGAAAGCTAAGAACATGTTCCAGAAATGAAGTTACAGAATCCTGGGTCTGTCAACAAGCCAGTAGCCAAGAAAGGTTCCACCTCCAGCTGGTGAATGAGGCCTGCTTGTTCTTCACTGAGCTCCTGATGAATCTCACCTTGTGGAACTCCATCCAAACCACAGCCTCATGTGGGACTTTGATTTGGGAACATAATGTTCCAATTTCCTCTTGAGTTTAATTTCCGTTTATACCACTGTTCACTTGAACAAGGGAGCCCAGTGACTATTATTTTTAAGAGCACTTTGGACATGAGAAATGATAGTTCAGTAGGTTCTCATCTCCATCTCCATCAAATATCAACATTACACAGTTTGGCAAGGCAGTAATTTTCTTAACTCACTTGAGTAGCTTCAGATGATTTTAGCACCTGAATATCAAAGATCAGGATAGGGGCCAGCTTCCGGGAGCAGGTTTCTTTTTGTGTCTGTACATAGTATATGGTACAAAGAGATCTCTGGAAATTTGTTAATAAGGACACAAAAACCCTTCACCAAAACAGTTCTGTTAACCTAGTCACCTTCCAAAAAGCCTTCCTCTCACCAGATATAAACTTGAGGAGGATTTTAACATAGGAATTTTGATATGTGTGGGTAGTGGGGTTGCAAGGGAGTGAAAAGCAGAATATTCTAAGCATAGGACATCTTGGTCTTAAACTTTTAAAAACTCCAGAATTTTGGGGGGAGCAGGATGTAAGCTGTCTAAACCACATTAACTATGGTACTTTTTGTGTTACAGAAAGACGGAAATATCAGAAAGTTGAGAGTAGAGCTCATTCATTTCTAATGGTCCAGACTGGGATACAAAATCTTGTCACTTAAAAACTCACCAGGAAAACGTGCTCATTCTCAGAAGTTTGCTAACCATTAGCATCTCAGTAATTATCTATAGACACTTACTGTCCTTTTGGTTAAAGGTTTGGTCTTTTATGAGGGAAGAAGAGAAAGGGAATAAAAATCCTCAAGTGGGAATGAGATGTATCTGAGAAGATAGGTCTTTCTTTAGAAAGAGTTAAAATCTGGAAAGAAAAGTTACCACACTACTTTAATTTATGCTTTTAATGAATTTAGTCCTCTATTGGGGGTACTGTTAATTTACTTTCAGATGTTCTTTTGTTCAAAAATTAAATTTAAAAAGAAAATCAAAGGATCCTTTCTGCCTTCCCCAAATACCTTTAACATCAGAGGACTCCCTCAGAGCATTATTTTCCTACTTTTCCAGTTCTGCTTGAAAGCACAAACAAATGAGCCAAACTAATATGCTAGGAAAGGGAAATTTCTCTTTTCTACCCAGATCTAAAGAATGAAAGCATTTCACCCTCTCGCCTTATTTAAGGGAAAGTGATATGTAATGATGTCCCAGGGAGATGATTTAAAGTACTGGAGCAAATAATTTGTATGCAGGAACTGACATGTTCTCCCAGTACTACCAGTAGCAAAGAAGAAGCTAACCTGTGTTCTAGCTCAAAATCATAGAACTTTTATAAATGGTAAACTCCAAACAGTTATCAGATAATTCTAATTATTTTCTTTCTTTTATTTTGGAGGGATGGGCCATGCCCTTCTGTGTCAGGGTTCTGCACCCAGGGATCACACTTGGTGGGGTTCGGGCACCATATGTGATGACTGGGTTCTAACTCAGGCTGGCCTTTACCAGGCAAATATCTTATTCACTACTATTTCTGGAGTACTTTACATGTCTGGTTGTTAGTGTATTTTTTTTTCTTTTGGGTGTGAGTGTGGGAGGGATAACTCTAAAATTTGCCAGTTTTACCTGAATTCTTTTCATCTTGAGCCACTATTCCATGGCTTTAGCATTGCCCTAAGAACTGGCCCGACCTCCCAGATCCCCTCTCCCACTTTAATCTCCCTCCACGCTGCCCCTCTCATTTCCCCATCATGTAAAATCAGCAGGTTGAAAAGATCTCCACGGTCCCTTCCAACTGAAAAAAATTCTATGATTTTATGATTCTCTGAATCCCAGTGCTGTGGTAGCTCTAATTTCAAGCTTGTCTTTAATTCTTTGCTTTGCTTCACAGAGCAAGAGAATAGCTTATGTTGCAAAATGCATCCCAGAGAGTAGCGCCCCTGAGACCAGGAACGGGCAAGCGCAGGCGCAGCTAATGTGGGCACAGCAGCCTGACAGAGAGGAGAGGAGGAGGGAGTGGGCCTTGCTTGTGGGTTGTAAAAAGCTTTGCTTGGCAATTTGGTTATGTTGATAATTACAGGGCAGAAGTTGATATTGCTGTGATAGTGGAGATTTTGGTTAATAGAACTGTTCCAGGAGGTTCGCTCTGATATGACTTTGTTGGAAAATTGGGGGAAGAACTGGCAGGAAATCCAAGTAAAACCTTGATAGGAGCAAATTGGCTTCTTTGCCTACCTTATTTCCAGGGTAATATCCTATGTGCTTTGTTCTCTTTCTCTGATACTGCAGGGGAGCTTTCCAAGATGTGAAAACAGGTCACTGAGTCATTCATTCATTCATTCATTCATCGTAGTAGCAAATCTTCTCGAAAAAATCTCATCAGGCAAAGCCCAGGATAAGTAAACACAATTTAAGGAATTTCTATGAGAATTAAATGAGATAATTGTTCTGGAAAGTGCCAAATGTCAGTTCTTTGATATTGGGGAAGAAACATCACTCTTACTATAGACAGAAGCATTGAGTGACATCTGACTTTGCACATGGCATTTTAAGAGACTTTGTACTAAACTCGTTTTAATTATATACTTTCTTACTTTTTACAGAGTGTAGTCATTATTTTAATAATGGTGACACCAACCTGGATTAAGAACAACCATACTGGTGGTGGTGGTGGTGGTGGTAGTAGTAGTAGTAGTAGTAGTAGTAGTAGTAGTAGTAGTAGTCATCGTCGTCGTCGTCATAGTAAATTTTTTCAAGTTTTTAAATTTTTTCAAATTATTGAAAGGAAAAGGAATCATATTCTCCAGAAATTTTATTTTTATTCTAGGTTCATAAGGTTCTTTTTGAACATTTTATCTCACTGTCACAAATGGTATCAACAATGTTCTAGTCATAATAGCTGCAAAAGTCATTTTCAATTTTCTGAACCTAACCCTGTTATAATCTGAGTCTCTTGGTTCTCAGGTCAGGGCTTATTTCTGATTTTGTATTCAGGAATCACTCATGGCTGTGCTCAGATAAGCATATGCAGTGCCAGATATTGAACTCAAGTGGCTGCTTGCAAGGCAAGCTT
Source organism: Suncus etruscus (assembly GCF_024139225.1). Lineage (NCBI taxonomy): Eukaryota > Metazoa > Chordata > Mammalia > Eulipotyphla > Soricidae > Suncus > Suncus etruscus. The sequence continues at coordinate 145,318,581 of NC_064851.1, forward strand.
CCTACCTACTTTTCTTGGGCCCCTAATTTGCCTTTTTCATGAAGGGCCAGAGTGGTAGCACAATGTTAGGACATTTACCTTGCATGCAGCTAACCCAGGATAGACTGGGATTGACCCCTGGCATCTCATATAGTCCCCCGAGTCAGGAGCAATTTCTGAGCACAGAGCCAAGAGTAACCCTGAGTGCTGCCTGATGTGTCCTTCCAAAAAAATAAATAAAACAAACAAACAAAAAGAAACACAGGCAAACTAATATGACCATGTTCACACACATGCTTAAACACAGCTGATTCAGAAATTTTGTCTTGTATGCCTAATGCCTTTAAAAAAATAATTTTATATTGAATCACTGTGAGATACAAAATTACAAAGTTGTTCATGATTGACTTTCAGTCATACAATGTCCAACACCTATCCCTTATCAGTACACATTTTCCACCATCAATGTCCCAAGTTTCACTCTTGTCCTCACCCCTTATTTCCCCCATTCCTGTCCCCAGCCTGCCTTATGACAGACATTTTCTTCTCTTCTTCCTTCTTTACCTTTACACACTGTGATTTGTAGTATTCTTATTGAATTTTCCATGCATATCACATTACCAGTTCTTGTCCAGAGTAATCATTTCCACCTATCTTTGTTACAGTAGTCCCTTCTCTGCCCTAACTACTCTCCCCCACTCTTTGTGGAAAGCTTCCTACTATTGACCAGTATGCCTGTCTCTATAGTTTTGGGATATTATTACCATATTATCTTTTATTATATCCCACAAATGCCTAATATATTAAATTTTTATATTGGGCAGGGAACAACTAAAAGCTCCACCTCCCAGGCAGTTAATAACTTTTTTATTAGCTCTTGTCTTGTGATTTTATTTATTCTTTGAGTTAAAAAAAGCAAAAGAGAGTGAAACCCACAAGAATACTCTGGCTTGCTTCCAGGGTACAAGAGACCCCTTACTGTTAGCAGAGGAGCTGCATGGGTGCGCAATTTTTTCTGATAGTCAGCCCTCATGGCCAGCCTCATAGCAGATACATGAGTGATTTATTACTTCTTAGTTGGTAATAAAGTTTTTTTTTCAGCAGCGCTTTTTAGCTGTTCCAACGTCTGCCTTTACAAACTTGCTGTCTCTCAACCTCTCTCCCTCTCTCTCTTTTGCTCTCTCTCTCTCACTCTCTCTCACACACACACACACACACACACACACACACACACACTGACTGACTGACTGACTGACTGACTGACTGACTGACTGAAATCACTTTGTTCTTATTTCACATAATGTGAACTCACAAACCTTTCATCAAGTCAGCCAGGTGGAAAAATTCCTTTGTTGAAAGAAGTATTCATTCTGGGTGGTAGAGGGGAGCCTTTGGGCAGGAGAGGGAGTGGTAGACAAGGTGGGGAAGAGAAGAAAGGGTGCTGAAGGGAAAAGCTTCCAGTGTGAGGAAGTGAGTTCAGCTTTTCAGGGGTGTGCCCTCTTGATGAGAGGTCTCCTTATCCTTCCCATAACTCACCTGCCAACATCTCCAGAAGCTGACAAATCTGTCATTACAGGACTGGGGGTATGGAATTCATAATATACAGATTCAAAGAAACAGAGCTCTGGATTAATACCCACCGATGATAACTAGGCTTAAACAAAGTCAGCAATCCCGCCCTGTGTTACAGGCCAGCATCCTGGGAGGAGATAGTTTTCTCCTTTCTTCCTTCCTTCCTTGATTTCACTCCCCTTCCATCTTCAACACTGTCACATCTAGTCAAAGTCACCCCAGTCACCAGACCCTGTCCTGTCTATTAGTGCCTTTTCAGTTCACTCAATTAACCCTAACATTGCATACCCTAGAGCCAAGCTTTAAGAAAAGTTTTTGGAAAAGGGCCCAGAGGGATCAAGAACAAAGCCAAAGGTAGAATAAGATCTGTGATGTCCTTTGTTATTCAAGGACCAGTATCACTACACAGGGATTTGAGATTTAAAAAAGTTTTAATGCAACTGGAGCCCATATTTCCTCATTAAGGTTAATTTGACAGGCACTCCTTAAATGCCTAGGATTTTGATGAAAGCCCCACAATAAAATGAGGATTTCCAGAGGTCCTGTACAACACCTGGTGCTAACATTGCCCTCCCAGGCATTAGGTGAAGACTTCATCCCTAAATTCTTTTGTCCTCTCTCATTTATTTATGATACTTGACGAGGACCTATGGCTATAGTAGAAAATTAACTTTGCCCACAGTCATGCTGTGGAAAGCAGGAAACAGCAAAGTATAATCATGGGAAGCTATACAGATTAAAATAAGTATCCTCTACCAAAACCTGTCATTTTTACCACTTTATTGCTCAAAAATATTTTTCTGTTTCGTTCTCCTCTCTCTTCTTTAACACTTCAACATTCTTAGACTTTGTTTTGGTTTTCTTTTTAAGGTACCACAGATTGATATTAGAACATTTGATAATTCCTTTTGATTTCTCTTAAAATTTACTGGCATATATGCCTCTCCCACTTATTGGTATGTCTCTCTGAAGTAATTATTAAATAAATATTGGGGGGAAAGTTTCATTCTCTGGAAGAGTGGCAAAGCTGGTTAAGAAATTTTCTCTTTGTTCTATCACTCCTATTCAATCTCCCTCATTGTTAAAATCTAAAATTGCCAAGTACACTTACTAAAATTAAGGATTTCAGTGTGTGGGAAAGACTGTACAGTGGTTAGGGTACTTTCCTGGCACATTGCCCACTTCTATTTGATCCCTGTCATAACCAACTGAACACCACGGAAAATAATTCCTGAGTGCCGACCTAGAGTAACCTTAGAGGATCACTTAGTGTTGCCTCTCACCATCAAAAGAAATTAGAAGATGGCATTGGCACATCATTATTAACTGATTACAGATATTATTATTCGACTTTATTCTTTGAGCCAGATCCAGTCTAGTTTTCTTCACTGCATTGAGTTGTCATGTTTTCTAGTCTCCACTGGTTGACTGTCACAACTTTTCAGTCTATTTCATTTTCAATGACACTCTTGACCATGACACTCTTGAAAATTTATAGCCAGATATTCTTGAAGGAGCATCTATTGGGCTTTCCCTGTTGCTCTTATAATGTCTAAAATAATGTTTATCAACATTCAACACTTCTGACATCAAATATATATTGTTGATTTTCCCCTGAAACTAGCCAATTCCTTGACACAGGAGGTGTGAATTCTGCGATTCAAATTGTTCTAACACTACCCCCAGCTAGCAGCAGATATCATAGTTTAAGGTGGCTCAGTCCCACATGTACTCTTTAGAAGATCATTAGTAACAAATCCTCAGAAAATTTAGTGTCCAGACTGACATAGTTTCAAAATTGGATGTGCCTATAAACTTCTTCTTTTTTTTAATTTTTATTTATTTATTTATTTATTTATTTGGATTTTGGGTTACACTGGGCAACACTTAGGGGGTTGCTCCTGGTTCTACACTCAGAAATCGCTCCTGGCAGACTCAGGGGATCATATGGGATGCCAGGATTTAAACCACTGACCTTCTGCATGCAAGGTAAATGCACTACCTCCATGCTATCTCTCCGGCCCCAACTTCTGTCTTAGTCATGTATTAGAATCATGAAACTTAAAAAATATGTTCTACTCATGAATTTATTGTGATGGATAGCTAAATCACCAGATGAAAGCATAAAAGGTGAGTCTAAAACAGTCCTACACAGAAATGTCTATCTCTGAGGAATTGGGACACTCTGCCCTCTTAGCAAGTGAATGTCAAAAGTTCTTTGAATTCCATCATTTAAGGGTTTTGTTGTTGTTGTTGTTGTTGTTGTTAATGTTGTTTTTAAGAGTTCTTTATATTTTTGCCTATTATTCTTTTTTATTAATAATTTTTATTTTGACCAAAGTAGATAATAAATCTTTCACAGTAGTATTTTAGGTACATAGTGACATTGAATCAGGGCATTCCCACCACCAATGTGGTTCTCCCTCCACCCTTGTTCCCAGCATGCATGTCATATCGCCCCTCCTTTGCCCCACGAGCTGCTAGTATCCCCATGAGCTGCTAGTATAAGTGGTTCCTTTGTGTCTAGCTTGTTGTAGATTGGGTATTGATTCTGTTGTATTTGGCTTTGGGTTTGGTGTTTAAGTTTTATAATTCTTTATTTCTACTTGATGCTCATAAGACTGTTTGGTCTTGGTGCCCTTCATTATTTCTCCCTCAATTTGTGAGGCATAACAAGATGATTCAAGTTATGTGTTTCTGTTTGAAGGTAAGAAAATTAAAAAAGGGCCCAGAGAGATAGCACAGCGGTGTTTGCCTTGCAAGCAGCCAATTCAGGACCAAAGGTGGTTGGTTCAAATCCCAGTGTCCCATATGGTCCCCCATGCCTGCCAGGAGCTATTTCTGAGCAGACAGCCAGGAGTAACCCCTGAGCACTGCCGGGTGTGGCCCAAAAAAAAAACCAAAAAAAAAAAAAAAAGAAAAAAGAAAAGAAAAAAAAAAGAAAAAAAGGGGAGGGCAAATTCAAACAAGCAAAACATGGGAGGAGTCCTTTTAAAGACTATAAAAATCAATTTAAGAAAAGAAAGGGGAAAAGGAAGGAAAACATAAAAATAATACAAAAAAAATCAAACCTCAAAAAACAAAATCAAAAGAAAAACAAACAAACAAAAAAACCTAAAGAGCACCACAGCAATAAAGACAACAACCAAACACTAACCATAGTCCCAAAATAAAGACAAATCAAAGCAAAGGGGGAAAAAAGGCAAAGGAAAGAAAAGAAAGAAAGAAAGAAAGAAAGAAAGAAAGAAAGAAAGAAAGAAAGAAAGAAAGAAAGAAAGAAAGAAAGAAAGAAAGAAAGAAAGAAAGAAAGAAAGAAAGAAAGAAAGAAAGAAAGAAAGAAAGAAAGAAAGAAAGAAAGAAAGAAAGAAAGAAAGAAAGAAAGAAAGAAAGAAGCAACAACAATTACCAAAAAAAATTAATTTGTGCTATTTATTTTGCATAGGCACAATAAAAATTGGGGAGATTACAAAGGAAATTCCCCTGGCCTAAGAGATACAGGGTTTCTCTGCCCTTGAAGTATACTGCCATGGGTATAACTACAGGCTCCGTACATGTTCTTTTACTCTCCCCTACGTCCTTTTTTGATGTCTGTAAGTTTTCCGCTCTGTCCTGGATGGTAAAATCAGTCCTCTGTAGCTAGTGATCTTGGTATTTGCACATGCCATAGGATGGAGCCTAGGATGTAGTCTTTCTTTACAGTTCCAGAAGTTCTGTTCCATTACTGTTGTTTTAATCAGTCTTCTGTAGTTGTTGGTCTTGGTTTTTGTACCTATCCTAGGACGAAGCTTAGGATAGAGTCTTTCATTATGTTTCCAGAAGTTCTGTTTTTATGGAGGTTTATTTACACCAGCAAGATGGTTAAATCATTGACCATTGATAATTAGGTCAATATATGTCCACTCTACCTCTCTTCTATTCTTTGAAGTCAATGTGGTGAAATTGGAGTCAGCCCTCTAGGACAGTGGTGGGCAACCTTTTTTTTGAACTGAGCCAAATCTCGCAAAACCATGATTAAAATTTATTTTGAGAGCCACACAGGGCGTGCACAGACAGAGGCTAGGAGCAGAGTTCTGACTCCTGAAAAAGCCGCCAGGCACACAGAAGAGTCCCGCTAAAAAGTGTAAAGAGTCGCATGTGGTTCGCTAACCCTGGCTTGCCGACCACTGCTCTAGGAAAGTAGAGGGTGTGATTAGATGGTAGAGCACTTCCCTTGCATATGTGAGTCCCTGGATTTCATTCTCAGAAAACTCTCCCTCCCACCCCCAAAAAAGCCATGAAAGTTCTAACTCTGTAATTAGTTAGTTGGGCCATGGTTTTTCTGGTGACTTATCACAATCAGGAGTTATCTAGGAATTCTCAGACTCCAATCATCTCATTTTTATTTGCATAATGCAGATACCAAGGGACTAAGGCATTGTGTGCCAAATATTCAGGTCAAATATTACTTTATTATTTATTATAAGTAGGAGTGTAAGTGTTAGGAAAGAATACAGAACAGTAAAAATGTCTTATCACATGATGCCAAAGAGTATGCGACGTTCACATGACATCACCAATGATATGAGCCTTCATTACTTGGCAAATTTTATGTTTTTGATTTCTCCACTCTAGAGTCACTATTTTCATGAAGTAAAATAGTTTTATTAAAATAAATTTACTTAGAAGTGTGTGAAAGAAGAGAAAAGCCCTTTTTCTCTTAGACACATGTCTCTTAAAATTCCCAGATAATAGATTGCACTTAGTTTTGCAATGCTTTATCTTTATTTCAGGAGGATAGTTTAGTTTAAGAAATTAGACTTACTCAGGGCCTGAGCATTGGTGCAAGTGGTAAGGCATTTACCTTGCCGGCACTAGCTAGGACAGACAGAGGCTCAATCCCCTGGCGTCCCATATGGTCCCCAAAGCCAGGAGGAATGTCTGAGCACCTAGCCAGGAGTAACCCCTGAGCATCACCGGGTGTGGCACAAAAATTAGCCTTAATCACAAAAGGTAAGCAACATATTTAAATTATATAAATTAAAAAGGGCCTAGAGGGGCCAGATTGGTGGTGCAAGTTGTAGGGCGTTTGCATTGCCTGTGCTAGCCTAGGCAGGACTGCAGTTGGATCCTCTGCCATCCCATATGATCCCCCAAGCCAGGAACGATTTCTGAGCACATAGCCAGGAGTAATATCTGAGTGACATCGGGTGTGAGCCAAAGCCAAACCAAAATAAAACAAAACAAAAAACTGATCTAGAGCTTTAGAATATATACCAATCAGGTCCAGAATGATGGTACAGAAGGTAAGGTGCTTGCCTTGCCCACAATTAGAATGGGTGAGATTCCTGGTATTATATATAGTTCCCTCAGTCTCACAGGAGTGATCCCTGAGTGCAGAGCTAAGAAAAAGTGAGCACTGAGCACAGCTAGATGTAGCCCCAGACTGAAGATTGTATGTGTGTGTGTGTGTGTGTGTGTGTGTGTGTGTGTGTGTATCAACCATATAAAGATCTTGATGGACTCATCATTTAGGTAGTTTTCCTGATTCTTAAAAACAAATGGAAATTGACATAATATTGAAAAAGAAAAAAAATCATGTCCATGTATAAGAAAATAAAATAATCTGAAAGAACAACCACTATATGAACAGAAAAAGCTAAAGTAAAAAATATATTTTTGTTTTGTTTTTTTGGGTCATACCGGGCAGCACTCAGGGTTACTCCTGGCTCTACACTCAGAAATATCTCCTGGCAGGCTTGTGGGACCATATGGGGTGCCGGAATTCGAAACACCCTCCTTTTGCATGCAAGACAAACACCCCACCTCCATGCCATCTCTCCAGCCCCTTAGGTAAAATTTTAAGTAAACTTTAATCAAATAAATAAGGAGACATAATACTAGATCAAATGCTAGAAGATTAAAAATGAGATGAAAAATTATATTTTGTTTTCTCATGAAATATGACATGAAAATTTATTATTTTGGTTTTATATTGAGTTCAGGACAAAATAATAATAGAAATATCTCATAGGTCTATCTTTTATGATATGACATTAAAAAATGTGAAGGAAAGCTTATATGCTTTTGATTGGATAGACTCTACTAACACCAGTTATGAAAGAGGTGAGTTTTGTAAATAAAATTTGAAATTACCTAAAGAAAAATGAACCTTTCCTTAGTCCTCATTTTCCTAAATCTCAATATTGTTGTGCTTCTAGGAAAAAATTACTATTCTTCCATAGGACAAATTGGTAATATGGTAAGGGAATACTCAGACTAGAAATTCCATAAGATCAAAGATTTATACATTCATGTGGTTAAAGTCAAAGGTTTTTTTAGTATCTGACAAATAGTAGATGCTGAACAACTCTAGCATATATATGGAGACAAATGAGCTACAACAAAGAATCAAATTACATGATACCATTACACTTGGTTTCCCATTCTACTATTTTTTTTAATTTAACCTTGGGCCTTACCCAGTGATGTTCATGGCTTACTTCTGGGTCTGTGCCCATGAATCACTCGTGGCAGTTCTCAAATGGGACTTTTGCAGTGCTTGGGATCATATAGGGTGGCTTCATGTATAGCAAATGCTTTTCCACTGGTACTATCATCCAGTCCGCATTCCATTTTCCCCTTTTAGTTATTAAAAAAATGTTTTAGCCTATGAGTATGGACTGAATGTCCAAGCAGAAAGTCAACGTCTATACACATAGATTTGACCAAGCATTGAATCAAGCATAGATCCACATATTTGTTTTTATTCTTGTACAGATGAAATAAAAGAAATCCTAATTGATAATTTAAAATGTTTTTATTTTTTAAATTGGGTTAATTACACCAACCTTGTGACAATCATACTATTTTACCACATTAAATATATGGATAATGGCAAAAAAGTTAAATACCTTACTTAAAGACAGAACTTTGTTGGGCATTAACAAAGCCATTATTTAACAGAAGTTACTGCTTAGTTAAAATGTCAATTAGAAATAAAGCTTTGGGCTCACAATTTATTTAAGTGTCAATGATGAAGTCATCAAATGAAAGGAAATTCACTCAAATGAGGAGGTCAGATACTGAATAGGATGAATAGACTAATAAGGCAAACTTCAATGGGACATACTTGGAGTGAGAATTAAAATTAATTTAAGTAAAAATTACTAATATCAAAAACTTCAAGGAATGTCCTCTTCCTGATACAATCCAAAACAAAATGTCAGAGTAAATAATATTTAGATGAAAATATATTGAATTATTTCTATTTCAAGATCTTACTATAAGTAGGCACAATTGTAATAGTAAATATACATCAACTATCCTAGTGAGAAAATTACAGTGTGCTCTTTCTTTAAGGTTCTTTATAATTTATTACATCTTCTCCTGTTTTCCCAGCAATCCAAAATAAATTTGCAGTTTAAAATCAATTCCAAGCCACAGTGATAGTACTTGGCCAATATGGCTTTGAACCCAGCATTTTGTATGGTCCCTGAGCACTTCCAAGTATGAAACCTGAGTGCAGAACCTAGAATAAAACCTAAGCACAACCACATGCCCCTTACCCACCCACCCCCAAAAACAAGTTCAGAGAAATTACTGATGATTCAAAACATATATTTACTCGATTTATTTCACAAAATTTATCAAATTAGACATCTAGATTTTGGTCTTAGTTTTCTCTTATTCAATTAATAACCCAACAGAATTTATTAAAGATTATTCTATTAAAATTTTTTCATAGATGTAAGAAAATAAGACATAATTCTTACCCCTCTAGGAGTTAATAGGATAATTTTGTGAAATGAGTGACTTCAATAAAGTGTCCATCTTTAAAAGATATAAACTAATCTGATCCCCATTTAAGAAACAAAATATTCTTATAGGAGTCAAGGAACTGTGTTGCAAAGTACTAACTGTAAAGTGATACAGAATGAAAAGTAACCTGTGAGAAAATTATTTTTACCTTATATACATTGCTTCATTTAACAGTCAATAAGCTAAACCTAAACTATGTGGATAAATTAGGCAATTTTCTGCTAAATGCTCTGAATTCCTATGAGAGGACCTACTGAGTAATATAAAATCACCTCCTTCTCTAAAATGCTGCAGGAATTGAAACAGAAGAAGGGGTATTGTTTTGCAGAATCATTAAGGATGACATTATTTAGAATTAGGTTATCTATGTAAAGGACCCATAAAAAAGTAATTCAAATGAGGTAGAAGGTCATTTCTCTCTTAGGCAAGAGAAATTGGAGATAGCAAAATACAAGATTCACATAGTAGTTCCAATTTTGCCAAGCCTGCATCAAATTTCAACACTTGGTTCAAGAATCTTGTTATAATTCAGCCACAATTGCCAAATAGAAGGATTGCACCAAAGCTTGAAAATGCATGTGACTAGTATGTTTGTCATTCAGTGGTCAAAACAAGATAAACCAGTCACTCAAAGCTGCACAAGGCCAGAAAATTAAGTCTGAAAATTTCTTCGCTAAAATTAGAAAAAAATTGTTTGCTGTTTAGTTTTGGGGCCTTATCCTGAAGTATTTACTCTGGGTCTTTTAGGAATCACTCCTGAGAACCATAGGGGATGCCTGAGATTGAACCCAAGTGTGCTGTATACAAGGCAAGCACCCTATCTGCAATGTTATCTCTCCAAACCTGTAACAAAAATTTATTTAACTTATTTTATTTATTAAAAGTTTTGGAGGGTTAGATATAAATATACAAACACACACACATATATATATATATTGAAAATCTATCTGTACTTAAAATCTTGTATAATTGATATTAATGTCTACAAAGAGTATGTAGCATTATGCCTCTAATATAAAATGTATTTCATTCATAGTTTGCTGTTTATTTGATCATTTTTTGTTAATTTTTACTTTAAAATTGCATTTAAGTCTCATGATCTACAAAGGTATAAATAATTGGTTTTTAAAACATACTCTGTTCTAGAACCAGTCCTAGCACCAATTATTTTTTACCTCCACCAACATTTGCTCAAATGTGCATTATGTGATGTGGCAAAAAACATAAATAGAATTAAGGAGTTAGGAAAAAGCTCCAGAGAATATAGAACCCCAAACCCAAAGTCTTTTGAAGCCTTTAATCTTTTAAGGAAGGATTTGGGGAAAATATTGGGAGAGGCAGGTGGGCCATACCCAAGTATACTCAAATTAAGGATCACTTAGTGCTCAGGAACTACACAAGGTGCTAGGAATCCAACCAGGATCTAACTTAGCCACATGCAAAGCAAATACATCCTCTCCTCTCCTCTCCTCTCCTCTCCTCTCCTCTCCTCTCCTCTCCTCTCCTCTCCTCTCCTCTCCTCTCCTCTCCTCTCCTCTCCTCTCCTCTCCTCTCCTCTCCTCTCCTCTCCTCTCCTCTCCTCTCCTCTCCTCTCCTCTCCTCTCCTCTCCTCTCCTCTCCTCTCCTCTCCTCTCCTCTCCTCTCCTCTCCTCTCCTCTCCTCTCCTCTCCTCTCCTCTCCTCTCCTCTCCTCTCCTCTCCTCTCCTCTCCTCTCCTCTCCTCTCTCTCCTCTCCTCTCCTCTCCTCTCCTCTCCCCTCCCCTCCCCTCCTCTCCTCTCCTCTCCTCTCCTCTCCCCTCCCCTCCCCTCCCCTCCCCTCCCCTCCCCTCCCCTCCCCTCCCCTCCCCTCCCCTCCCCTCCCCTCCCCTCCCCTCCCCTCCCCTCCCCTCCCCTCCCCTCCCCTCCCCTCCCCTCCCCTCCCCTCCCCTCCCCCTCCCCTCCCCTCCTCTCCTCTCCCCTCCTCTCCCCTCCTCTCCTCTCCCCTCCTCTCCCCTCCTCTCCCCTCCCCTCCCCTCCCCTCCCCTCCCCTCCCCTCCCCTCTCCTCCTCTCCCCTCCTCTCCCCTCCCCTCCCCTCCCCTCCCCTCCCCTCCCCTCTCCTCTCTCCTCTCCTCTCCAACTTAGCCACATGCAAAGCAAATACACTCTCTCCTCTCCTCTCCTCTCCTCACCTCCCCTCACCTCACCTCCCCTTCCCTCCCCTCCCCTCCTCCCCTCTCCTCCCCTCTTCTCTCCTTTCCTCTCCTCTCCTCTCCTTTCTCCTCTCTTCTCCTCTCCTTTCATTCTCCCTCTCCACTCCTCTCTCCACTCCTTTCCTCTCTGTCACAAAATACAATGTAATATTTTTGTTAAATATTTTTGTTAAAATCACTGAATAATTAAAATTGGGAACAATGAAGAAAAACAATACTTAGCAAACACTGGAAGATACATAAGAAGATACGTATATCAGAAGATACATAAAAAGTCTAGTACAATTAAGAAAATTAATAATTAATAATCTTAATAATTCAATAGATATCAGGTTAAATGAAGAAACATACCTAAATGCTTCTTAGGTTTTAGTTATTTAGGTAAAAATTTTTAACATATCCATTTTATAAACTTTTTATGTAAAATATGAAAATAATTATATGTCTTAGAAAAAAACAGTGAGGGCTAGAGCAGTGGCACAAGCGGTAAGGTGTCTGCTTTGCCCGTGCTAGACTAGGACTGATGGTGCAAACCTGTAACAAAAATTTTAAGGCAATTATTTATCCCTGCCACAGAGAGCATCAAAGAGATTAATTACAAATATTAAGTGACTTTTCTTCCAGATCTACCCCCTTTCCTGAAAGTAGTAACCATCAGTTAATACAATGATGATGCTAATACCTAGCCAGTGGCTTTCAGATTTCAGAAATGATCAGAATTTCCTGGAAGACTTGTTAAAATGCAGTTGCAAAAACCCAACCCTTATTCAATATTCCTTATTCAGAAGATCTTATTCAGTTCCTTATTCAGTAGGTCTAAATTTAGGGCCATAAAATTTGCATCTAATGAATTCCCAGGTGATGCTAATGTCTTTGGTATGGGAACCATATATCAGATTTGCTACTCCAAACAAATATACAAAGATGAAACATAAGGGAAAGGAGAGGGTGGGAGCAGGAATGAGGTTGTGAGTGCTAATGATAAAATACACAATAGAGAGTAGAAATGGCAATAATGACACCAAGGCATGAATATTGGAAAACTAAAAGTCAGCACCTCTAATTCACTTATTATGTCTCAGAAGATTTCTTCTAGTATACAAGGATATAACCCAGAGACTGTTGCTCAAGAGATTCTGGATATGACTATGCTCTGACCTGCTCATCTGTTATTTTGAGATTAGAAGTAGTCAAGTTTTATGCTCCAAATTGCTGAAACCCGAATTCTTTTATTTATCTGACAGAACTCCATAGCCCCTTTGGAACTGCAATTCTATATATGGGATGTTTGACTCAATGATCCCCCCTGGCAGGGAAGAATGCTGATACCAGAACAGCCATAATCAACTTCCTCTGATTCCACACTCTCATGGAAAAAGTCAGTAAAACTCCTACTTTCTTTATTATTCATCCATAACTCTCTCTTTACGATCACTTCCTTTTTGGTGGCTGTCAAGCATGTTAAGTTAGAAAGTTAAGTTAGAAAGTTTTTTTAATATATGGAGCCAGGGGTTGGTCCCATGATGGTATGCTTCAAGGATGGAGAAACCCTGAATCTCTTAGACCATGGAAATTCCCTTTCTTCCCCAATGCTTACTGTGCCTATGACAAAAAAAAAAAAAAAAAAGTGAGGTGAACGCCAAACCCTGCCACTCCAGCACCCATACTTTTTCTTGTTTTGTTTTGATTTGTTAATTTTTTTACTTTATTTTCCTTCTCCTTTTTTCTTCCACTTTTCTCTTTCTTTTTCACTCTTGTGGTTATTGTTTAGAGATTTATTTTTATTTTTATTTGCCGGTCCATATTTTTTCTTCCATTTTTCTTTTCTTTTCTTTTTTTTTCTCTCTCTTCTTTCCTTTTTTGGTAGTTGTCACCAAATTTTTTTCTCCTTTTTTTCTTATCCTTTTTATCTACAATGATGGTGGAATAGATGCTCAATCTACAACAAGCTGTAAAGGGGAAACCAGTTGCACTAGCTTACTGGGGGGTAGAGGAGGGAGATATGGGATGCATACTGGGAACAGGGGCGGAGGGAGGACAGCACTGGTGGTGGGAATGCCCCTCATTCATTGTCACTATGTACCATAAATGATGCAGTGAAAGTTTTGTAATGCACTTTGGTCACAATAAAAATTAAAAAAAAAGAAAGTTAGTTTTTTTAGAAAGTTTTAACCATTGATCATTCAGGGAAAAAAACATTTGCTGGATAAATGGATGGGGGCAATATTTATTATTTAGGAGTTATTATCTTCATTGTTTTGCATGTTACTCTCACATATATAATTATACTCAGGACTATAAAATACATACATAATTTTTTACCAGATCAAACTTTGTACATGTCATCAGCATACTCTGTTCTTTAGGTCAATATGAGCCAGTATGAAGAATATGAGCCAATATGAGCCAATATGAAGAAGCCAGAACAATACCCAATATCAAGGAAATCTCTAAAGGTTAAATGGCTGAGACACTAAGTCTGGAATTTTTACCATAAAAATCTTTGGGGTTTTCTGCTGGATTTCCTTGCAAAAATACTAGTCCCTACCAAAAATAGTAGGCTCTATCTATGAATATCATCTGCCAGTTGTGATCTCACTCTTTCTTAGCCACCACCAATTGGAAAAATAAAAAGATAAAAGAATGTCAGGTCCTAAAACTGGCTTAAGGCAAGAGGGACAGTGATAGACAGGCCGAACATAAATTCCTAAAGATATTTGTGCAAGATGAGTTACAAGAGCATGAACACTACCAAAGTAAACCTAAACACAACCTTCAGATGAATCTTCAACTGTCTGGTCAGTGGGTGTTCAATGAGAAGTTGGATTATACTTTTTTGTGTGTTTGTGTGCAAATGTGGCACAGATAGAGTATAGAATTAGATTCACAGCTTCATTCCCTCTCTGACTAATGTTGCTATGAATCAGGATCTTCCTTGCAGTGCTGCCACATCACTGACCCCCTGGGGTTGATTTACTGAGGTAGGTGTAGGAAATCAGGAAAATATTAATGCTCTAACAATTCTCTCCTTCCTTCTTCTTGCCCATTTCTTCATTTGGCATTAGAAACCTAAAGCTCAGCCAGAAAGTAAAAACAAATGAGATTTTAAAGTCACCCATACCTCAGGTGGTAGGCTGTCTAAGGAAAATGAAGTTGATCCGTTTTAAAGATTTGATTGGGTTTAGGAAGATAGTTCCCTGATCTCCGTTTATCTCCCCTAATCATTTGCATATTTTTTCAGTCTCATTTAACTTTTCTTGCCACAGGGATAAAATGAGTGAGAATAATGTAAAAACAACAACAAAAAGGAAAAGGAAGAGAAGGAATAGAGGAATTAAAGAGCTCCTGAGTGAATAGGTAATTTGATTCACTGTTTACATTGCTGGAGGAGATATATATTTAAACAGTTGACCTACTTGTGACCCTTTAATTGAGATTTCAAAGGGATTTTTAAAGCCAAATAAATTTTACAGTATTTTGTGGACTATAAACTAATCCAGGTAGTCAGATTAAAAAGGGGATGGTCAGGAGTCATTTTGGAGGAGCTACCTAAAAATATTCTCATGTTTTTGTATGAAATTCAGTAGTAATAAACCATCAGAATTTATGGTAATCATAATATGCAACATAGCATGTTTAGGCAACTATATGAGCATAAAGATAGAGTATAGGACAAAGAAAAATACATATCTTCTGCCACATAATTTACATAATAAAATGTTTTACTGGGGAGAGATCAGCATAAGTTTGATATTGAAAAAAGAATTCACATAGCAGGTAAGGCTCTGTTGGGGTCTTCTATGAGGTTATATATTGTATAAGACATCACTGTATTGTCACATACAAAGTAATGAAAGAATTCCAAGGACAATATTTGCAAAGAAAAATAACTAAGTGAAAATTCATGAACAACTCTTCTGGTAAAATACCACAAAAATTAGCAAAGTTGGAAAAATATGTCACTGCTATGTAACTTAAGCAGCAACAACGTAATGGAACAACATAGTAACAAAATAATGGAAAAATGAATGATCAAAGTTTGATAACACATCTTCACTTACCAAAACATGTATGTACTTTTGTGGAAAGAGGAAGAAATTCTACACAATTATTTTTAAATATTTTAATAATAAATTTATTAAGATGATATTGAATTATGAATTAATAATAAGTAAAAATTTATCCTGATACTGATTTCTCCCCTGACTTGACTAAATGTATCCTGTACCAAGTAACTAGAATAGACTATTACATAGTCATAATGCTTTTCTCTTTTCTCTAACAGAACTTACTAATGTTGGTATAGCATAATTTCAGATGAGAAACCCTTTTGAACATAAAAAGTTACATAGTTTGAAGTAGAAATAGTCCTAGAAAAGTTGGTCCCATGGTTTCTGTTAAATTAGAGGGAAAAGGTAGGACATAAGAAAATCTAGCTGATTTAATTGGTCTTTCTGAATCTCACCCACCAAAGAGATCAGTCAAATAGATAATGGAGAAGGTTAGTGTTGGAAAATATATAAAAAGGTTCATTGACTGGATAGCTTCTTTGACTTCTTAGCAATGCCTGATCAGAAGGCAGAAAAGCAGCAGTTCTCATTTCTATGACCCAAGAACAAAGGAGACAAAAGGACAAAAAGTCACTGGGTTTGAGAGGACCTTGAAAGGAAGTTTACTTAGTCACAATGTCCAACTACAGAACAGCCAGTTGGAGCAAAGGGACAAAGTTACAGGGATTCACTCACAGAATTCAGTCTTGGAAGTCTGACACCAGGTAGAGGAACAGCACTTGGTGTTTATACTGGAAACTAGAGAACAGTGAGGGAGCAGAATGAGTAAATCAGTGCATAACTAATAGAGAAAATATGAGGAGGTACCAATAATCACTTATTAACAGTATGTAGTAAACCATGCAAATAGTTGTTCTGCATGCAAATCTTTCATATCTTACTTACAAACCTACATATTCAAGATATGCTACATATCCATTCAAGATATCCTACATATCCAATTTTGCAAACATCAATTTATAGGAAAGACTGAATTTGTTCACCAAGTTCTTTAGTAGTCCATTGCTTGAGCACTCTAACTGGAAACAACTAAATTGAACTAATCATTCAAATCATTCAACCAGGTCTCCAAAATTTAAGTAGAGGATTCAGAAGCTGTATAAGTTAACTGAAAACAGAAACGATAACGTACTTAAGTTGAACAAATTGCAAGCTCAAAAAATAATTTCTGGGATAGAGAGACAGTACAGGATTTAAGGTGATTGTTTTCATGTATCTGGCCCTGGTTTGATCCTTGGGATTGCATATAATACTTGAACACTGCTGGGTGTGACCCTAAAACAATGACTCCCAAAGAAAAAGTTCATAGTATTAAAAATGATGAATAAACAAATGAAAAATATTTTAAATGATAAATATGTCCCCCAAATAAAAATCAACATAAATTCTAATTTTAGAGTAAATTATCTTAATAGTAAAGATTTAGTAAGATATAATAAATTTAGACTGATAATACTTTCAAAGAAATTAAATAGACTTTATAAAACAAGTTGAAATACTGAGTGGTTTGGTAGACTGCATTTTTGCAAAAAAAGAAAATCAGCTACAAATAATCATTTTAATATAATAGTTATTTCATTTTAAACAGTACAAAGTCTAGCAATGACCAGAATTAATTACACTATAAAATCAGGAATATAAACTTTCAAACACCAGAGAAAGAAACACTAGTTTGTGTGTCAGGAATTGAACTTACATCCTTCACTGGAAGATACCACTGCTTTTTGCTTTGTGTGTGTGTGTGTGTGTGTGTGTGTGTGTGTGTGTGTGTGTGTGTGTGTGTGTGTGTGTGGTTTTTGCATCACACCCGGCAGTGCTCAGGGGAAACTGCTGGCTCCATGCTCAGAAATTGCTCCTGGCAGGCATGGGAAACCATATGGGAAGCCAGATTCGAACTGATGACCTTCTGTATGAAAGGCAAATGCCTTACCTCCATGCTATCTCTGCGGCCCCAGATACCACTGATTTTTACATTTTACCACTGTTTCATATTCCTGTTCTAAAACTTATCAACTATAAATAAAATTTAAAAATTTATGGAGAATATACAAGAAATATGCATAAATGTTGGCAGTGGAGAGATAGTACATAAACTACAGTACTTGCCTTACAGACTACCAGTTCTGGTTAGATCCTCAGCACTAAATAAAGTCCTCAGAGCACTGCCAGGAGTGAACCTGAAGCATAGAACCAGAAGTAATCCCTGAACACTGATAGATGTACTCTCATTCCCCCAACCTCAAGAAAAAAAGAATAAGTGATTTTTGAAGAGAAAACAACACCCAAAAGAAGAGGGGGGGAAATGCTAATAATTAAATAAATTATTCATGATATTAATGTTATTTATTTAAAATTAAGCATTCCTAAAGTTGAGTTTTAAGTATAAAGACTACAATAACTTTCGAAGCAATTATCTATAAATTCAGTAAAGTATAAATTAATGTTTAGGCTAAATCTAAGAAATCTTTTAAATTTGAAAGGTAAAAATAAAGTTGCAGGCAGATATATAAATATAAAATAAACAGGGAACATAATTAAACATACCTCAAAGAAAAACCTTAAAATAAAATATTTCAGAAATAACTGACAGTAATTAGCTATAAAGTGCTGAGAATGTGAGCCAAAATGCCAAAATGTTTTTATTTAGCCACATTAATGTGTGTTGAAATAAACATAAAAACACAAAAATTAAAGCCTATCTAAAATATTCACTTGAGGGTTGAATATAACCAAAATAAAGAGGTCATAGATAAAAAAATATTTGGGATATAATAATATAATTACTTGAAACCACCTTTTAATTAAAGGTAATCTACATAAATTCAGATTGGGTATAAGTAATTTTACTAATTATATTGAAGAAAATATTGTAAATTTATATTTTAATGACAAAACATATAGTAGTAGAAAATATAACAAATTGACTTAGATAGACTATGGGAAAACAAAAATTTAGCAGCAAAACTAAGTTAAAAAATTACTAACTTTTTTATATTTAACAGAAAAACTTGGGGGGTTGAAGAAATAGTACCACTAGTGTGATGCTTGCCATAGACTTGTCTGATCCAGATTTTATTCAGGGTACTCCGATACTCTCCCAATTTTACCAGGAATGATCCCTAGGCACTAAACCAGGAGTAAGCCCTGAAAACAGTCAGATGTGATTCCCCAAATAAAAACCCTAATAAAAAGTTAGTACTATTTACTTTCTCAACTTTATTAAGTAATGTACTAAACACAGAAAACCTTTAAAACTAGAAGAAACAACATTCAGACTTCAAAAGTTAGTCCAACAAGTATAAAATATATTTGTTTAGGTATACAAATAGAGACCATAAGCAGCAGAAAAATTCTTAAATATAAAAATAAACTAATGACAATGTAAAAGTAGTTTTTACAAGTGCAATTGTTTTCATTCCTTAGTTTTGTGGAACAGAAGTGATCATTTACCTACTTAAAGAAAACCTCTTAATTGGCCTAATTAAGAAACAACTTTCACTTACAAAACACAGGCCTATGAATATATATTCAATTAGTTCAAAATAAAGTACAAAGACACAGCAGATAAATTAAAACCAAACATAACAACAATAAAACCCCACATAGAAAGGCAATAGAGATAGGAATTGTTCTATCTGTAAGATAGGTAAGGTACCTATCTATAGGATAGGTAAGGCACTTGTCATATACAAGACTGCATATGGTTTTCCCACCCCCAAATAATGATTCCTGAGCACAGAGTTAAGAGTAAGCCCTTATCACCAAGTTGGCCTGAAAACAAAAGAACGAAAAAGTAACAACAAATCTACATATAATAAAACAGAAGCTAAAGGATTAAGAGAGACAAAGATAAGTCTGTGTTATTATTAATACTAGCACTCAGTGTAACTCTCCTCTACCTGAATATGTCAAACAGAATAAAATAAGGCGACAAGGGGGCCAGAGTGGTAGCACAGTGTAGGGCGCTTGCCTTGCAGGTAGCTAACCCAGGATAGATTGGGTTCAATCCCGATTGTCCCATTGTTTCCCCGAGCCAGGAGTGATTTCTGAATGCATAGGCAGGGGTAACACCTGAGCATCACCGGGTATGACCCAAACACCAAAAATAAATAAATAAATAAATAGAAATAATTTAATTTGAAGGTTTTTTCAATTTAAATGAAATTTCTATTTAAATCCTTCATTAATGGTGTAGATATTTGTCTTGTTTTACAAGTTAGAAAAAGGTCATTTAGATTAAGATAACTGGTCATAATAATACACATAGGAAATGGCAGAATTTGCTTTTGTTTGATTTTAGAGATCTGTTTTTTTTAATAATTTTATAATTTAAAGTAATACATTCAAAAAAATAAGCCACATGAAACAAAAATCCATTTAAAATATAATGAAAATTGTTCTGAAATACACCAGGACTTAGCTTAAACAATGCTAAAAATAAAATATGGAAAGTCTTTACATTTTAATTAGAATACACTTATTCTGAATACTAAATCACTATAGCTACTTTATATATTATATAATTATAAAATTACCATATCAAACCTTATAAATAAAAAATTTTATAAGTAAAAATATGGCTACTTATATACAAAGTAGAGCTTTTAATATATGAAAAATATAAGATGAAAAAATAAAATCACAAATAGATTTTTACACTTTTTTACAATAATGGAGCATTGAAAAATAAATAATAAAAATGTAAATGATTCACAAACTGAATTTGCAATATTTGAAATATTTTCAAATCTAGTAAAATCTTTAGGTCAATGAGAATGTCAAACTATTAAGTGTTAAATATTAATAAGCCTTCACATTCACAGTATCTGAATGCAAACAATATTGTATGCAAAGGAAAATTTAATTGTTCTCCTAGGAATGATAAAACAAAAAATATCTTTGTATAGATATTTAGTACTTATTTCAAAATTTAAAAGAATAAATAAGTCCAAAAATAAAATAAATTTACAGTCAATGAAAATTTATATAACCAAAAAAAATCTACTTAATGTCAAAAAGATATTATCAAAAGAATATGACTATACATAATATTGTAAAATAATAAAGGGAATAATAACAGATTTAACAAAATAAGAAGACAAAATAGGTTCCATTTAATACAACACCAATAAAATTATAATAAACTCTTAAAATTAAAATGTTGTTGATAAATATAAATTCTACATATTTGTCCAAATGAAAAGTTATATCAATTAACTAGTAACCACTGTGGGAGAAAAAAAATAACAAGAACATTGTAAATCCAATGTTACATAGCCATCCCTTTTGAAAGAATATACTTCATATTATTCCAAATGTGATTCATAGGAACTCAGAAGTTTTTGAATAAAATATCTAATTCTGAAAAAATGAGGTTTCTTTCTAATGCTTTCTGGAGACTCTAACCCTGGTAATAGCCAGAATTCATGGCCAGCTAAATCAGAAATAAATTTTAAAACCTTTGTTTTTCTAGGCAGAATTCAGAGCCAGGAGAAGGTGGACAGTTAAATAAAACATCAGTTCACACCTATTAAAAGCAATCAAGGCATGGTTCCATGCCAAATTGGCTTGAAGAAATAGTATAGCAGGTATGCTTTTAATGAAGATCATTTCTCTACCTTCCTGTTTTAATTTGATTTCCCTGGCAGAGTTGTAATTCCTTGGCTTGGAGGAAATCTGTTTAACTACCACCTCTACAACTGGGTTAAGTCAGAACTGGATTTCTTTAGCGCTTTCTCTCTGACTTTTGACTGCTATGAGAACATTAGCCTGGAGTTCACCAAGGGCCTGGAGAAGTCTCCCAGAAAAGGACATCTTTCCCTAACCTGGGCACAGAACTTGTGATATCAGTGACAAAGATTTTTCTTGTTCTAAGCAAATTTAAATTGCCAACTATTACCTCTGCCCAGATTCAGCCAGTAGATAACAAACAGTCTTTGTAAAGAATTACAAACCACTGAGCTAAGTATCCGTGGAGTGAGAATCATGCTACAGGCCTAAGCTTCTGTTTAGTTTGTGAATAGGATGGGCTGCAGTTTTAGCCACTAAGTCTCTTCCTATAAAACCACACTTTCCTTCTAGATTACATAAAAATTTCATGGCCATTTCATTGTTTTGCAAATAGGTTCAAGCTTTTAGCAGCCTGCAGAAAGTCTCACCAGGCCTTAATCCAGCCAGACAAATGTTCGCTGAGCTTGTCTGTCTGTTTCCTACTGTGTCTGCAGCACATTGCCACTAACTTAATGATTTAAAACAACATGTGTTTTTATCTTACTCTTCAGGAGGTCAGAAATCCAAACTGAAGCCTACAGGCTGAAAATAAAGGTGTCAGCAGAGGTCTTTTTGGAAATCCTGGAGGTTCTATTTCTTAGCCTTTCTCTCTAGGTTCTTGAGGCCACTGCATTCCTAGGCACATGGCCCTTTGCTCATCTCTCTGCCATTGTCACCTCCCATCTAGATAACCTCTCGCTTTCTTTTTGAAAGATCCATATGATTATTTTGGGTAAAATCAAGTGAGATTATAGCATACAGATCAAGTCAGACTAATCTTTTCAGCTCAAGATCCTTCAAGTAGGCACACCTGAAGAGTCCCTTTGCCACAAAAGGTACGATAGGTATCAGAACTAGGATCTAAATATGACCAGAGGTCATGTTCTACCTACTGCAGGATGGAGAATCCAACCTAACTAATGCCATTCAACCAAGCTGTCAACATATTAGATGTGATCAATATCTCCTGAAAGAATTAGAAGTGGAATCTATGTTATAATGGCAAAGGAGAGAGAGATGATATCTGGCTTCATGGTGGTCAGATGAGTTTTCTGTGAGCTTTCTGTGAATCCTGAAAGAATGAGGGAGAAATTTGTTTCCCTGAGTTTCAGAGGGGACAAGAGGGTGGAGGTGGGGGACAGATAATAATCAAGAAATGATGTAAAAACTTTGAACTTTCCTTCACACTCCTTATGAAAGCATTTCCAAACATCAAGCCAATGCTTTTTGAGGAAAAAAGAAATCCATAGTTTACCTTTTGAGTCACCTGTTACATCTACAGCCTTCTTTATCACTCCAGGGAAATTACCTTATTCCCAAAAAATGTCCTGGATTGGCTGAGTCTGGGTTATGCCCATATAAACTGCTCCTGCTCAATTCAACTCAACAGGAATTAATTATTTAAATGGGTGAAATGGAACTCATACATAGCTGGCATAGTTTATTTTTTTATTTTATTTTCTTTCTTTTCTGATACACTTGCTTATCCTGAACTTGGCTATCATTGGCTAGCCTGGGACATATGCTGTGTTTCCAGAACCTGGCAAGCTTTATGCTTACTCCTTAATGCTTCCTTCAGAAGGACTCATTTAAATGAGGCTTGGTATTACATTCTCCAAAGAAGTGGGTGAAGCTGTGATTTGGATCAGGATAAACATTGGTTTTCTATCTCTTATCATAAAGGCTAAAACCTTACAAATAAAATTTCTATAATCATGGAGCCAAGAACTCAGAAGAGAATATAAGAAATGAGCAGCTAATTGCTTATGCAATCATCCTTTAATATAAAACTAAAAAGAATAATTTTTTCATAAGAGAATAAGGAATGTAAGTAAGAGAAAGACAATTTGGTCCCCTTTTGCTACCTTCATAAGAAGTAGGAGATCTTGTTCTTCCCATGCCATCTACACAGCAAAGTATCTCTACCTCAAAACAGATACATGTTTATTTTTCAGCAATTTCTGCATGTAAGATTTTTCTCATGGGATGGAAACATGTCAGATATATGCTGCTAGGCTTCTGTAGATTTGTGTATCGGGAAACTATCATGATCACATTTCTAGAGTGAATGTATAAAGGTAATTTTGGACAGTGAATACTCAAATCTGATATCACAAAGGTAGGGGTCAGTTACCAATGAAGATGTTTAGCCTCTAGGTCCTGGAGCGATAACACAGCGGTAGGGCTTTTGCCTTGCACATGGCTGACCCAGGATAGAGTTGAGTTCGTTTCCCTCTGTTCCAAAAGGTCCCCCGAGCCAGGAGCAATTTCTGGGTGCATAGCCAGGAGTAACCCCTGAGCATCACAGGGCGTGGCCCCAAAATTAAATAAAAAGTATAGCCTCTGACTAAGCTAGTAGCTTCCATTTCCATCCAGAACCATGGTCTAGTCACCTTTCACCATACAATAATTGACACTGGGCTACAATCTCCTGCCCAATTGGTCTCTAGTGTCAGGTGCCCCTGAAGACACTTTCCAAACCTTGATTCAATGAACAGAATATTCCCAGAGAACCGACATATTGACATTTATTGGCTGCAGAGAAAGGAATTCACTATAGCCAGCCTGGGGTTGGGTGGGCTAGAATGGGAACAATTCTAGCTGAACCTAAAGTCTTTATTTGGAATCTTCTATTTCTTCACGAATTTGGCTCTACTTTCTATTTCAGATATTGTTATGCAAATATTGTGAGAAATAGTTCTCTCTACAAGAAGGCAAGTAAGCAACCAGGGATCCTAGCAAGTATATGAGAACTGGATAAATTCAGAATAGCATTTCTGAATAAATGGGTGATATTACTGAGATAATTTTTGTTTGTTTTATGAGGTCATACCCAGCAGCACTCAGGAGTTACTGAGAAAGAAATCCATTTTAGTAATCTCTGTACTCAAATTAGTCCTGGGAGGCTCAAGGAACCATATGCTGGGAATCAAATTTGGGTTGACAGCATGTAAGGCAAATACACTGTATTATTGCTCCAGCCTCAATGTTGCATGCAGCCAATGTGGGCTTGACTCCCAGGACCCTATATGGTCCTCTGATACCTGAAAACAGAGCAAAGAGTAAGCTTTAGTGACACCAGATGTGATCCAAAAACCAAAACCAAAAAGTTAAGCAAATTACCCTGATGATGTTAATTTTAATTAATATTGTATTTTATTTTAATTACTTTATTTTAACATGTATTAGATTCTCAGTGTATTATAATATTAAATTTTAAAAGAAGAAAATATGTTTGATCTAATCTTTGTTACTGGCACAGGGCTTCTAGCCTCTTAGAATTTCCTAAGTAAATAGATTGATCAAATGTCATTTGTTATGTTAATGAATCGTGCACCCCCATCTATAAAACTGAGTGCCAAGAAAACCAATCCTGTGATTGAAACTTTCAGTCTTATTTCTCTCACCTCCAGGGCTAGGGTTGAATCTAATGATTCAATCAATCATGCCTATTTCAGAAAGCCTCCATAAAATTCTAAATGTAGGGTTCAGAGAATTTTAGATTCAGTGACCATAGGTGATTCTGGGAGAGGAACTACATCTAAGTGAGGGAGACACTCCATGCTTTCTTAGGCTTTGCCTGGAGCATGTCTTCAGATTGAACTCTAATTTTTGGGATTTGATGCCCTCTTTTAGAAGACAGTGTCTGAATCAAGTTGAGTTTTAGAAAACCCACCTGGTGTTCAATAATTATTTGGTGGTGGTGGAAACCTTAAGTATATATTTTATACTTGGTGATGAGATTTTAATACTATGTAAAATCCATTATGAACATTTTTTATTACCTAACAAGTTATCTCTCTGATTCCATTACTTTTATTTTTGATTGGTTAAAGAATCTGTAACTAATGGAATATTAAGTCAATTATTTCAAACTGAATGTCATCACACATTACTAAAAATAAGTTGAGTTGACAACCCAAAACTTTTCTATATAAAAACTTTTTTATGTGTATACCTATACAAAAGTGTTCAAAAGCCACTAAGATAATCAATTAAACTACGTAATTGGGGCCAGAGTTATAGCACAGCAGTAGGGCATTTGTCTTGCACACGGCTGATTCAGGAGGGACCCCGGCATCCCAAGCCAGGGGCAATTTCTGAGCACATATCCAGGAGTACCCCCTGAGTGTCACCAGGTATGGCCCCAAAACAAACAAAAACAAAAACAAAAAGAAAGCTGTTGAACTAGGTAGTATTGAGTTGAGATTTGCACACAGGCTGTCTGACTCCTTAATTGACATATTCTATAGTTTTCTTTGGTTTACTTTTACTTATTAATATATGTAGATATCTCCTCCCCCAACTTCTTATTTATCTCACCTGAATGATCAAGACTGTCTACACCTGAAATGGGCAGGTAGAGGAGGCTGTCTGCATGTGGGGAGAGAGTGATTAAGAAGGAGAGTTAGGGGGCCAGAGAAATAGCACAACAATGGTAGGGTGTTTGCCTAGCATGTGGCCAACTCAGAGGACAGTGGTTCGATTCCCGGTATTTCATATGGTCCCCTGTGCCTTCCAGGAGTGATTTCTGAATGCAGAGACAGGAATTACCCCTGAGTGCTGTGAGGTGTGACACACAAAAAAGGAGAGTTAGAGAGAGAAGTGGGCAGAAGTGAAAATCAACAGTGAGACTCAATAGAGAGATTCAGCATCAGATTCAGCATCAGCAGTTGAGCATCAGCAAAGAAGCAGCAGTAGCATCAGCAAAGGGAATTAGTCAGCAAGGAAGTCTGAAAAAGCAGCTGAAAAGGAGATAGAGGCCAAGAGAGCCAGAAGGAGTAGAGAAGTAGCTGCTAGGAAAAGGCTCAGCATAGAAGTCAGGTGAGGAAATGTACATGGCATTTAGGACTGTGAAATAAAGCTGGCTAACTCCTAAAACTTCATATGATTGCTTTGGGAATTTCTCCACCCCCACCCAGCAATATTCAGACCTGCCAGGTTGTAGGGTCTGCAGGAGATTGGGCAGAACCAAGAAAGGCCTCACCATCCCTCTACCAACTCTAGGACTCTTTAATTTAAATTAGAACAAACATATAATCAAAAATGTACTTATATTTTAGGCAGTTGATTTATGAACAGATTTGATGTGGAATGTGACTATGTGTAAGTACACACTTGCTTTGAGTAATATCTTTGAGATTTAGTTTGTTGCACCTGGCTATAGACCAAAGAAAATGATTCTTAAAATACTTCTATCTTTCCTAAAGGATAGCATTCTGGCAGATTACAGGAATTTAAAAATATATACATTTCTTCCTTTTTTACTTGATACACACTGAGATATATTTACCATTTGACATAAGGTAGAGTGGTATTAGTACAGGACTTATATAAGTAGTAAATCTTATATAAATATAGATATATTTAGTAAATTTTATATGATATAAGTAGTAAATCTTATAGTCTTCTGGAGTCTTACCTTGCTCATTAGTAGATTAAATGCACAGAACTAAGCAAGACATTTCAAGGACTAAGAAGATGGCAGTGCTTAAGGGATGAAATAAAATTTGGTTTTAACTGTTCTTATAGATTAGTTGTTTGTTTTTTTTGAGTGCCACCCTTTTTTGAACTGTGACATTAATAGGAGAGATCATCCTTTGTTGTATGACATCCACTGAAGTTTCTTGTTTCTAATAGCAATTTTTATCCAAATTCACTAGTTTGTCAGTAATGTATACCAGAGAAAACAAATATGAAAATTGTACTTTAGCTCTGATCCTGTCTCAACCATCATGTTGGGTGAAGGAAGCCAATAGAACCATAATCCATTGAAATAAACACAAGGATCACCATTCCATTAATGCAGTTTATCTTCAAATGCAGTAAGATTTATCCCTGTGGCAAGGAAAGTTAAATGAGACTGAAAAAAATATGCAAATGATTAGGGGAGATAAACGGAGATCAGGGAACTATCTTCCTAAACCCAATCAAATCTTTAAAATGGATCAACTTCATTTTCCTTAGACAGCCTGCCACCTGAGGTATGGATGACTTTAAAATCTCATTTGTTTTTACTTTCTGTCTGAGCTTTAGATTTCTAATGCCAAATGAAGAAATGGGGAAGAAGGAAGGAGAGAATTGTTAGAGCATTAATATTTTCCTGATTTCCTACACCTACCTCACACATATTATGAAAAAAGATGTGATTCATAAGATGCTTGAAGACTTTAAATACAGTCTCTTTTCACAGAAAAGAGAAGGTGAAAAGAAAGATAGCAGATGTCTTAAAGCCAAACTAAATTGTGTACACAAAGTAAGCTTAAGTAGCTACCTGTTAGAAGAAAGTCACAATTTCATGTATGTTTTAAGATTCCCAAATTCTGACAGTATCAACTCCATTTAAAAGTTTAGAAAGATAAAGTTACTTTTTATCTTAAAAGCAGGCCCAGAAAATAATATAACTTTCCAGAAACTCATTTTATTATAAGTATAATAAAAAATTGCTATAGACCCTAAAGTTTCTGACTCCCAGATCAAAAATCACTTTTATTGGACTATGTTTCTTCTCAAGACTGAATTTAGATTTTCTTGAATTACAAGTCAGTACTTTAATCTTAGGATTTTAACTCCATTAAATGGACATTTTTTTATATTTATTTTTTCTAATGTGTTGTAGTTCAGGAAAAATTTATTTTAAAGATAATAGAAATGTTCCTTCAGAAACTAGTTGCTTCTTTTCCTAATTTTTTTTGCTACCCTAGGACTAAGGAAGATTTCATTTTAGTAGTATTGTACTTTATTTTCTAGGTGGTGTTGCTGTGGGGAGTTATTACTTCTTTTCCAAGGCAAAGCATGAGGCAAATCAGGAAATGGGTATAGTTTATCAAAAGACCTTGGATAAGGGATTTCATTTTTAATTTTTCCATGTGGAAATTAAATAGCTGACTAATAGGAAAGGAAAAAATCCTGTGTTAAGTAGAGTGATAAACATTTTCAGGCAAATGTGAGCTTCATTGTTTCTGAGAAGATGGAAGTTCATTCTTAGGACAGTAGGATAATTATCATTGTAATGATGAATCTCTTAAATAAAACTGTTACAAGGATTAATGGCAGGAAGTAAGAATAGGGAAGAAGCAGATATAATGTAAAGAACTATAAGGTTATTCCCAACTCTTAATCCTCAAGACCCAAGAACTTGTCATAAATGACAGTCAATGTGATCATATAACAGCTAAGCATTTACTGTTTATTTAGGTGAACCCTAAATGTATGCATAAGCATCTATAAAGGAGAGGAACAGAGGAGAAAGGGATGTGAATATGTAGTAGGGAGAGATGCAGCATAAATCCAGGCCTGCACAGTTATCAGAAATTAGAATAAAGAAGAAATGGATTTTCTGGAGCTTCTGGAGGGATAATGGCCCCCCCCTGACACTTTGATTTCAGATACTTGGTCTCCAGAACTATGAAATAATCCTTTTTGTTGCTGTTTATACCACCAAGAAAATTCATATGAATGAGTTACATTAACATATTAGCTTTATAGAAAAAGTTTGCCTAAGGGCAAATCTGGGAGTATATGTGTTTTTCTTCTTATGTGTCTTATGTGAGGGAAGCAAGTACATTCAATATGTGAGACCAAATAGATATTAGACTTATGCTAGTTTACTCAGAAAATAAATTTAATTTAAATTCTATTTTGAAACCCTACATAGACAACACAATATTTGAAGTATAATTCTAGTAGACTTTGAATGTTGAAACAATAGGTCAATGTATAATTTTGTTTGTTTGTTTTTGGGCCACACTCGATGACACTCAGGGGTTACTCCTGGCTATACACTCAGAAATCTCTCCTGGCTTGGGAGACCATATGAGACACCGGGGGATCAAACCACAGTCTGTCCCAGGTTAGCACATGCAAGGCAGATGCCCTACTACTTGTGCCACCGCTCTGGCCCCAGGTAAATATGTAATTTGTTTTGACTGTAACATGATTATAATATCAATATCCCCTATAGACACAACTCATTGGCTATAGTAGAAGTTCTTTAGTAAAAGTTAAATAAAAGGGGGAGCCTAGCAGTATGGGGTTCTGCAGGCCTCCGCCATGCCGGAGGCCTTCTTAACCAGGCCTGGGGGGGGGGTGGAACTTGGGTAACCCCAGCACCCCTCTGCCACCTTGCTCCAGATCTCCAGGGCTTCCCCGGGCCACATATCTGGGCAAGCTGGTGAGTCGGGTCCCTTGGCGGAGCTTGAAGGTACCCTAGGCTTTCCCCCATTATCCATTCAGCTCCTTAGGGAGGGTCTGGGTGGGGCCCTGAACTTCTGGCCTCCCAGCTTCACTGGTAATCTCTTTTCAGTCTATATTTTCAAAAGATACATTAATAGTACTCACTATCATTGAACTATGTTTTTATGTATGCAGAATGTCCATTTTGTACTCTGCCCTTTTGCACACCCCTACAAAAGATCGTTTTTCTCTTTAACTTCCTTAACCCCTATCATCTACTCCTCATTTACCCTTTCTAACTTAAGTACTGTAGAGTCCTAAGTTACAGACCAAAGTGGTGCCCTGGAGTTAACACCCACCCAACTATTCCAAAAGGCTTAAAAAGGACACATATGTCTTTTCAACATTTTATGGGTGTTTTCTTTGACGGCTATAACTTTTGCTGAATATTTTCTTATACAGTGACAATTACCCCCCTTTTTTTAATCTTCTCTTTGTGAACTGCTCAATATGGAATTTGGTGTGAAAGAATCTCTCAGTTAAATGCTTATGTTTGAACCAAGTCATGGGTATTGTTGGACGTGTTTTTACGCCCCCATATACTCTGATAACGCCACGTGGCTCTATTTATTGTTTGCTTAGGCACACTAAAACGGGAAAATACTATACATACCAATAAGTTCTTATCTAATAGAGATGGGAACACACAAATCTTTTAGTGCAATGGGACTTTACACCCTGAACATTGACATAAAGACCTGGCACAAGCCTCAGAAGAATGGGCATTCTTCATTCACCCCTGATCTAGAGAAGACATCTACAAAACATCCAAGGTTGTCTATAACATCACCTGGAGGCAATCCTCTACCAGGGAAGACCCTACAGCTGCTCTGACATCGATCTACTCAAAAGAGACTTCCCTTAACACTGAAAAGACTTAACAAGAACAATGACCTCCTTACTGGACAGGGCTTGCTGTATTGCCCCTTAATTGGGAGGTGAAACTAGAGGATACTCCACACCAGCCTGACTTCAATGTAGGATGTGCAGATTCCAGGATTTTTAATACAGAAACCTGATGCCAACAATAGGGCTGCACGAAAAATATAACTGTATTGACACTATGGACAATGACTTGGATTGAATAAACTAGTTTGCCTGGAGCCTAGAGTTGGTCTTGTGCCAGGAAACTTCAGGGGTAGAGTCTCCTTGTATTTAGACCAAGGTTATTCCTTTCTATGACCCCCATATTTTGGTGGGCCTATGCAAACAATATTTGCCACTCTAACACCATCTTTACTGTGCACTTTTGAATAACCCCCCAACAAATCCTCTTAAACTTTTGATGTTAACTTAAACTAATATGTATGTGCATGAATATATAAAAATACTATGTCTTCAAAGTTAAGAAGTCACATATATCTCATGGCTTTACGTTGCTTTGTGTACTAAGAAATGTTATAATGTACAACAATCTGGGGACTTGTGGACAAAGTAAATGTACATGGGTTCTGCCTTGTTTTTCTTAATGTTTTTTTGACTGTAAGTTCAATATTTAAGCGTCAGCAAGGGGATTTCTTCTGAGAATTCTGTTTATGGGCGATTGTTCTTTCACTGTAACTTTACCTTGTCCTCTTTGCATCATTGTTCTCATAATTAAAAATAAAAAAATTAAAAAAAAGTTAAATAAAAGAACTTTGGTTAAATAAAAATTAATGGAAAAGAATTTTGAGACATAATCCAAAATTTGTATGTTGAAATAAGTTGTCAGATAACTGTGCTCTAAGTGAAGTAAGAACAATGATATATGCATATAAAGAATAGTGTTATTATATGTAAGAAAAATAAAAATTTGTTTGAGGCAAAAAAATCTTTGTAGAATAAGTTGTAATGGATTGTTAAATATAAGTAAGCTACAATCTAGAGAGAGATTATCTACCTTCCTCTGTTCTTATCTACCAAGAGCACTAAAGATTATATTTTCTTTCTTGATAAACAAAATTGAGAATAGAGTATATGTTGGACTCACAAAAAACACCATAGATAGGCAATTTACACTTTAAATATTGATTGATATGTAATGAATTTTGAAGAAGTGGTAATATATTGGAAAAAAGTGATGGTGAACATAAAGGATTTGTGGGGTCGTGGGATAAAAAATAAACCAAAGATTCAAGCTTCTTTGAAAAGAATAGAGTCTATTCTTGGAATGTCTCCTGGAACCTTTGCTAATATACTAGTGAGACCCCGATATTCTTTCAGTAGGGCTGTACTATTTTCTATACTGGGGAACTCCATTCAACTATCCGACCACTTCCATGTTTACCATTGCAGCCGGAACCTATTATTGTGGTGAAGATTCAATTAAGTGTGTGGATGTATGAGTATGCATGTAATCCTTTTTTAATTTGAAGAAAAGGGTGTTCAAGGCCTGGTCTAGAACTGAGAGAGCACTTGGCCAATGGAATTGGAGGTAAGATGCACAGATGATTCACCAAAAGTGGCCATAGAATGAATTCTTTTCACTTCACTATGCATAAAATAACATAAATGGTAATTATACAAATTAATTACTAGAGTACTTATTAAACCCTATCACATTTTCCATGTTTTAGGTGTGTATATAAAAAAGAAAATAGCATAATAATCAGCTAAATTAAATTCAACCCCAATATTTAGCTGTGTGTCTTTAGGCATGTTACTTAGTATCTCCAAAGTCCACTTTCCAGAAGAAATATCAGTGTCTTTCTACTTCACACAGTTTTAGAATAAAATAAATGATGTGTGCAATTCACATAATATATGCACTCAATCAGCATTATATTCCCTAGAAAGCAATATTGGCTTTAATAATCCACAGAACCCAGTGAGATCTGAGTTGGCATGCTTTTAATGGGAAACTCACAACCTACCATGTTCTTCTTCATCAGCAGTGACTACTTCTTTCAAACCTCTTGCCCTGGGTGCAAATCTAAACTTATCATTTCACCTCCTAAACCAGACCTCCCAGCACAGATCTTCTTACTGCCAAGAAAACTGGAGTTTATATCCTTTTATTTGATGTCTTCATTATATTTTACTTTTGCAGAGACCCTACAAATCATTGCTATCCATTTGCTTTTATTACAGGGGGTTGACATAGGGCAGTTAAAACTTCCTACTGAGAGACTACACACAAATCAAATAAAATGTGGTAGAATTCAAAGACCAGAATCATCTCTATGACTATTTCCAATTCCCATCTTCAAGCTTTCTGGGTGCCAAGCCAGCAGGTAAAGGCAATAGACCTCAGTTCTCTCCCACAAAAATAACACAACAAAATCTAAAGCCTTTGTGCACTATCCCTTTCCATTTCATTAGCTCAGTGAAAAGCCAAGGCAGCAAAAAAAATCTTTTTCTTTTCATTCTAATATTGTCAATTGTAATAAATAGTGTTATGTTTCATCAAAAAACTGCTTTCTCTTTGTTCAAGAAAATTAAGCTGTAGTTTTAAAATCCTGCCTTCCTAGATATTTGGGTTTGGAGCAAGACTGCAGTCTCTCACTGCACTAATGAATTCTGCTAGCTGTTAAAGATTTGGAGTCAATGCTGTGCTTTGTGGGGTTATTTGATTCAGTTGCTACCAGTGATTCACTTAATACAATACACAAACAAAAGGGGAAATACCTTCTTTGGCATAGGAAGCACTTAATGGCATCAGACAAGATAATCATAGCAAGCTTGTTGACTCTTTCTTCACTTAAACAGCAGCCCAATTATATTTGCATAAACATGAAATTGAGACTAAAGAGTTATGCAAACAACTGTAATGAATAAAACTTTATTAAGTTAGGGATGAGTGCTCTTGAATAGCTCTAAAATGCTGAACAGCTGAGTTAAGTGACTGAAGAAAGTCATACTCCTAGGGAGGGGACCCTTGCCCCTCATTCTTCTTTCTTTCTCCTCCTGACTCTTTAGAACTCTCTAGCAGGAGACTGATCAATCAGTCTAGAAGCCACTGATGGGTGTCCTGTCATGTCTCAGAGTAACAGCAGAAATGGAATCATGGTTCTTACTTATGTCATTTCTAAGTTACTCCAAACCTGGCAGTGCTGAGAAAGAGGAACTTAAATTCTAAAACCTGAATCATATTGAAGTAGCTCAAATCTGAGAAAGAGATAATTAATAAAGAATTAAGAACTTAGCAGTTCTTCGGTTAAGAATATTTCTGTATATGCTTCTAGGCTAGAGCATTTCAAAGAAAATTCTGATCTGAAACAAAGAGGTTGAAAAACTCTTGTAGTGACCTATTTCTCCACCCCAGTCCATTTCCAGTTCTATTTAAAATTTAAGCCCTAAAGATTTCCTCTTTTGAAGGGTCTGGAATACATGGCCTCTCTGCTATAGTACCTTTCTCCTGAATAATTCTTCATTGCAATTCAAGATTTCTTTTCTTCACTTTCTGTTTTGCCTAAGTGAAATACTTCTCTGTCTTCTTCTACCTCAGGAGCTTCACATTTCTGTTTGCATATTGGATTTCTCCTGATTCTAATATGAGCTTCTTAAGGGAAAGGAGGATATGTAACTTATTTGCTGCTAGAGCTCTGATACTGCATAAGACTTCTGCCACTTTTTTTTTTGTAATATCTTCAGTCTGAAGAATAGAAGAATAGTGAAGTGTTTGGATTGCTTTGCAAGCATGTGTTCATGAGTTCAAATCCCTGGAGACCCACATGTGCCAAGTGTGCTCTCAAGAGCTCTGCTCTTTGAGCCTGACACGTCTATTATCTGGTGCCACAAGTGATTTCTGCCCACACCAGCCATGAGAAAGCACTGCACAAGGGTGTGAGTTTCAATCCTGAATTCACTATAACTAAAAAAGATGTGTGGATACTACGACAGAAATTTGGTCCCTGCAGAACACATGTGTGAACTCCAAAGAAAATCTTTCTGGATATCACAACCAAAGGTTGCCTTCTACTGAAAGCAAAACCCTTGCAGACTATGTATGCAAGTAACACAACAAAAAAAAATGCAAATCTTAGCGAGCACCATGACAAAGTGTACAAATCTCACAACCTGAGGTGTAACACCAAGAAAGCACCACATCAAATTATGTATGAGCACCATAGTCAGACAAGGATGTGTCCCTAGTCATTGATAACAGAAATGAAGAGAAGTAGGAGTATAAAACAACCACAAAATATTTGCAGTCTGAACATCTCATTTCTGAGGTCACATTTTTATAAGATAATAGGCATTTGAAGATAATGAAGATGAATAGAAGGCATCAAATCAAAATCATATTGGCAGTATGATTTTTTGAGCACAGGCCATGTTTCCCCTTATAAATAGACATTTTAGTATTTTGGTTGTATAAATCAAAACAGATATCAATTTATTTTT
Source organism: Suncus etruscus (assembly GCF_024139225.1). Lineage (NCBI taxonomy): Eukaryota > Metazoa > Chordata > Mammalia > Eulipotyphla > Soricidae > Suncus > Suncus etruscus. Next base: position 145,353,517 of record NC_064851.1, read on the forward strand.
CTTTTTTGGGTTACAGCAGGTGGTATTCAGGACTTACCCCTGGATCACTCTAGTGGTACAGAGAGGACCATATGGGATGGCAGATATTGAATCCAGGCTATGTGCAAGGCAAGCATTCTGCCTGATGTTTTATTTCTCCAGCTCCATTGTCTTTAACTTTTTTTTTGAAAATATACTGTTCAGGTCAGTATTCCTTCAATCCCTGTATAACATATCTGCCTGGCTTCAGGTTAACCTTTGTAATACCCCATGGCTACACATCTCTATCTCTGTATGTATTCCCTTTCTTTTGTCCAGTGAGCCTGATTCACTCATTAGGCTCAGCTTCTGAGACTGGGACTTGTGCTATATTCTCTGTCTGGGGCTGAACATGCAAGATTTTCCCTTCATCAGGCTAATGAAGTAAGAATCTTATGTCATCATTAGTGCTGGTGTTAATCCAAGCAGAACTAATATTGGTGTTGTTCCAAATAGAATATACTAAACCCAGCCCCCAACCAGCCAGATGTTAGTGGGGCATTTCCTACTGTAGTTAATGAATAACTCCCTTGGGTTTCACAAACAGCTGAGTCCACCAAATGAATTTCAGGGACCAAGAAGCAAACCATCTACCTGATAGATTTGTTCTCAGAAAATACCTGAACTTAAAACTTCTGATCTAAAATAAAAAAGAAGCATTTTTCTGAATAGCAAATTTTCCTAAGCTCACAGCAAAGAGAGGGCCACATGGGGGCAGCTAAGTTCTCTTAGGGAGAGTTATTTTGCAGTCCTCTCTCCTCTTCAGTGCCTTTCTCAGCTACAGAAAGTATGTGCTTGAGCAATTTCCTCTACTGGAGAGGGCAAGGACTGTCTTTTCACCTCTATGTCCCTGGCATCAATATAGATGTAGTGCTAGCTGTTGAATGAATACAAATTACAATAGAATGCCTCCCTGGGATGGTTTTACTTCATTGTTCAATTTCTTATGATTTTCCATTTATTCTCCATCAGGTAAAACATATCCGTTCTAGAACTTTCCACTATTGAAACTATTCACTGCTCTCACTGAAAGGTGGTTAAGAACAGAAACCACTTACAGTAAGAGCCAGTCACTGCACTAATACAAATTAGATTTGTATTATTTTTTTTCAACAATTTTTCCATAAAAAATTTAAATTAGTATCTATGAGCTGGAATTTGAGGATAGTGGGAGTTGAGTAAGTTTGATTGGAAAGTTTACTGACGTGCTTTAAGGACATAGGACTACTTAGAGATCAGGGTGAATGGTGGACATGTCTATTATTCTGCTTGCCTGTTCAGCAGAAAATTACCCACTTATTCTGAAATAAAGAGGGCTACCGTTTAAGATATTTCCTCTCAAACTCGTAAAGATCATATAATAGGAGAATTTATTAATATTAAAATATCTCTTTGTATATAATGAGAAAAATTCAAGGATCAGAGATATAAGTGAATCTTTAAAGAGTAGTTTATGATCACAATGAACTAAAGATATTTTAAAAATAAATGTAAAACAAAAAAAGGGGAGTTTAAGGCATCTGCCTTATATGTAACTAACCAAAACTCAGTTTGATTCCCAGCACCATATTGCCCCTTGAGCACCCCCAAGAATGAGCAAAGAGCTGCATACCATCCCTGGGCATGACCAAAAAAAATTAAAAATCAAACCATTTTTAGTGCTTCATTAATACTTTTGGCTATTCTCCAGTTGATTTCTATGTCCACTACCTTCCCATTGCTCCATGCTGGAATGTTTTCAGGCTCTCATTTTAGTGAGAGTTAGATGAAATATATTTTAATTAGTAATAGATAATATGGATGCCAAGAGGATTTTTCCTTTGTGGCCACTCTTCTATCCAGATGTTCAGAATCTTATCAATAATGACTCAGCTCTTCCTGAATTTCTTCCTCCTCCAGGACTCCCTCCTCCTGCATCTCGCCAGAGGCAGAGATAGGAGAACTTGGATTCCTGCACTGGAAAAAGTGAGGTTTTGTTAATCTTCCTCTTCCCCATGCTAGAGGTTTGCTTCAACTTAGATCAGTTCTACAGATAACAACGGATCTCTTTGACCCTACTCTTCCCATCCACCCACTTAAGTCTCTGATCCTAATTTGCTAAGAGGACAAAAATGTGTCCTAGAGACCAGGTTCAGTTGTCTTTATATTTCATTCTTAAAGTTGCCATACATGGACTGGTATGATAACACAATATGAGTACTGCTACCAGGTGTGGCCCAAAAACCAACCAAACAACAACAACAAAAAAGCTGCCTTGAAGAAATCTGTCCTCTGTCAGTTTTTTTCTGTTATTCTACTTCATTGTTTTCAGATCTACAGTTTCCTCTTTCTTTAACTATTCTTGTCATGAGTGACTAAAACTTTCATTATGCTCAGATTAAAATACTCATTTTGAGGAAAAGTTTATAAAAGCAAATCTGTCTATAGAAGGTTTTTCTTAAAGGGCTTTCCTTGTTAGGTTATAATTAACGAATATATATATTTCCAGTCCATTAGTATAATCTTTTTTTCTGAGAGCCAGACTGTGACAATAATAATATTTATTGAACACCCAACATTGTGATATGAGCATGGGTCTGGGCTGGATACTTTTCATATAATATCTGTAAGTGAGTTGTGCTATAAAGAGAACATGGTCATTTTAGGCCATCAATGAAACAGAGACCCAATATCACATGTGGAACAGACAACACCTGTAAGATAAATCATAGGTAAAGAGTAAGACCAGCATAGCCTAACTTCCAAGAAAAGAGGAAGACTCTTAGAGAACAGCTTAAGGTGGATACTGGATTCACGTCAGATGAAGACTTGGTTTCTTCATATGTCATGTGCAAAGGCTGACTTCTACTGTCTTTCCAGTGAGTGCTCAGTATTCTCTAGGAGAGAGTATGAGGTAAAAACCTGGTAAGCACAGACAAGAAAAATAAGAGGTAGATGTTGGTAAATTATTGATTTAAAGTAAAAAATGTATTCAGGCAGGTATTCAAAAGTAGATATTGTGTAGGGGCTGTAGAGATAGCATGGAAGTTAGGCATTTGCCTTGCATGCAGAAGGATGGTGGTTCGAATCCCTGCATCCCATATGGTCCCCGTGCTTGCCAGGGGCGATTTCTGATCATAACCCCTGAGTGTTGCCTGATGTGACCCAAAAAACAAACACAGAAACAAAAGTAGATATTTGTAAATAGCCAAGTGCAAAGTATTCAAGAGTACAGTTTTTAGTGAAGGTTAAAAATTTCCTTGCTATGACTATAATTAAGATTGTGTGTATGTGAGTGTTTTTCTGTTTTGTTTTATTTTTGAGAAACCAAAGTGGTGGTACAAGCGGTAGGGCATTTTTTACTTTTTGGGCCACATCTGGTGATGCTCAGGGATTACTCATGGCTATGCATTAAAAAATCACTCCAGGCTTAGGGGACCATATGGGATGCTGGGGATCGAATCACTGTCCATCCTAGGTTAGCCCATGCAAGACAAATGCCCTACCACTTGGGCCGCTGCTCTAGCCCCAAGATTGTGGCATTTTTATGCTTTGTTGACACAGTCTTAAATGATCTACCGTATTTTCTGGTGTATAAGACGACCCCTAATTTTGCAGTTAAAACATAGGTTTAGGCCTAAATTCGCTGTATCAGACAGAACGTTCCTGTGCTGCAACTGTATGTACCACAGTGAGCCAATCACAACAAGCAAAGGTTCAAATTATATTATATTGTCATAGACTTCCTCTCTGACTCTGGCCAATCTGAGCAGGCTTTTTACAGTGTAGATTCAGGTCCAGAACATTGTCTAATTTGCATGCATAAAAAGCCTGCTTGGATTGGCTGAGTTAGAGAGGCGGTCCGAGCAGCTTTGCAGTGATTGGTCCCTTATCATAGGCACCTTTTCCGGCAATTCCCTGGTGGCGTCAGCTAATCTCCCCCACTACATGAACCAAATAGCATCCCATCCTCAGACCCTAGCACTGAACCACCAACACGGTTAGCTGGGTTTTGCCAGAAGTGGCTCCCAATCCCCTGAGTACTGTTTGGGAGCCCCCAAGAAAGAGATTTGGAAACTCTGCAGCACAATTTTTTTTTTTGTTTCGTTTAGAGGCATATTGAAACATTTTTCGGGATATACTCGGGCGTATAAGACGACCCCCGGATTTTCAGTTGACTTTTTTTTGTTTCAAAAGTCATCTTACATACCAGAAAATACGGTAATCACATACAAAAGAAATGATGACTAGATCAAAGTGTTAGTTAATGCTAGAGTGGTAATATTTTGGTTTTTAAAGTGTATCAAATAAACATACCTTAAGTACCTTAAGTGTATACAGTGTTACACATCACTTAAATCTAGATAATGCTGGAAAAATTAATTATATATGCATTGTTTAAGCCATTATATCGTGTACCCAATTACCTCCTATGCCCAATTTTAAGGCAATTTTAAGGCAAATTTTATTAAACTTTTTCTACTCATGATTCTTTTGTCACATGAAACATTTTCACAACCCAGGTATATAGGTATCTAAAAATATATATACAAATAAACATTTATTAAAAGTAATAAATTATTTTAAAACACTTTTTTAATTTGGGTGGTCACACCCAGCTTTGCTCAGGACTCACTTCTGATACTACACTTGTTGGTTCAGTGGACCATATAAGGTGCCTGGGATCAAAGTCATGTCTAGCACATAAAAAGCAAGCACTTTACCTGCTGTGTGATCGCTGAGGCCCCAAAAACAATTTTTTAAGTTGTCTTCCCATATAGGGTCATGGCCCACAGTTTTAAGATGCTAGGTTCTAGAATCTAGGACATGAAACGCAAAAAAAAAAAAAAAAATCTATGTTGTGAAATTGGATGTCTTAACCATCACTACATCATTCAATAATCTACCCATTAGAAAAATATATGAGTTTATACAAATCCCCACATCAAACCATATGCTCATGTAGTGGTATAGTTGATAGAGTGAATTAAATTATTCCTCCGTGTTACCCAAAATTAAGGTGTACTGTTGATAGCACTGCCAGCACATTTCTGAAGTTCCAATTTGGAACAATCTTCTAATTATAAAAGTAACCATGTAAAGTTTACCACATGTGGTTGTGGGAAAAAAATCCCTAGCATAGCTTCCATGTATGTTTTTTCCACAAAAATTTATCACCTAGATAAAATAATAAATATATGTTGCATGCCATTTTGAAACCACGATGATCCGTAGTCTTTCCAGATCTTGGAAAACCACAATCCAGAACCCCTAAGCATGCTGCCCAGTCCAGCTGCCTCCACTACCCACCTTTGTCCAGCAAATCATTGCACTCAAGTGCCTTGGGCCCTCTCCCTTATCTGTGCAAACTATCACATACAGGACCTTTCTCATCCTTGCCCTCTTTCTCCTCCAAATTAAATTCCAACTTTCAGTAAATCCCTGTGAAATGACAGGCCAGTGCCAGAACTGTCTTTTAATATACAAAAGCATAAATAATGCCATCCATCAGGTCTGTCACTCAGAAAGACAGATTGCTACTTGTCCAGACCCCTGCGCAACACCAAAGCCAAAGTTAGAATGTGTCTCTTTTCTTCCTAGAGTAGCTCTCTCACCCACATGCTCACTCACTCGCTCTTTTTTTATTTGCTGGACTGCTTGATTCTGATTAATGGCCCTGTCAGGGTGGGATTCCACTTGCTCGGATAATGAGTCAAGAATGTATTCCCTGTCACAGACACAGCAGATGTCAGGGGCAGAAGGGCTCAGGGATGCCAGAAACAATATACAGTTTCTTCCTAGTCCCCTGACAGGCCAATATGCTGCACAAGGTCTAATTTATGTAGACAAAATGCAGGCGGGGCTTCAGCAACTGGAAAACTGCCCCCAGAAACCCTGACGACAATGTGGCTTGCAAACAGGGCCTGCCTGTTGGCTAGACCAACCCAGAGTGAGCTGGTAATGAACATCAGCCATAGACTCAATAGTGCTACCTCGAGAGGTTCGACACATTGAGAGGCCCAGGGTCCCTTCGACTTCATTAAACTGCACTTTATATCATTATGGGAAGAAATCAAACAGGGCAGAGGGCTCCTGTTTCCTTTAATGGTTTGATTAGGTTATTCACTGCTCGGCTTGGCCATTATCATACTGGAGCTGCTGATGGAGACTGAGAAATAACATGAGCCTGGCTACAATCAGTCACCCTCTTTGCTTTGATGAAACGAATTCAATCTCAGAAGTTTGTGCACAGATAGAGCTGGTCAGGGTTTCTGGTCACTCCATCTGCACTTCATGAAATACAGCTATTTCTTGTGTAAATGTGCTTAGTCTCAATCCAAAGTTGCATACGTTTGCACCCCTCCACCTACCCACTTAGATTTTTGTGCAGCTTCACTTGTTTCTTTTCTGGTCCTTCTTCTTCTTTTTTTTGTTTTTTGTTTTTTGTTTTTGAGCAAAATCTCTTGAGCTATGTTTTGAAATATAGCCTTAAATCAATAAATATTTTCCTCAGACCACATTCTTTTGACAAATAGCAGGCAATTAAATGTTAAGGACACACTAGAATTAGATAAATCAAAATAGGGCAGAAGTGTCAAATCACCAAGACTAGAAAGATGAAACATGTTTACCTGTCTCCATTTCAATGGTAACTGTATCTCGAACATCTTCCATTAGAGACAAACACTTCAAAGAGAAGCTAAAACTCCATGCATTAAATAAGTATTAAGTAAGCTTTGTGTGACTTTTTGGACTCCATTTCTGTGTGTACAGTGGACTTTTCTGAAAATCTGTCTGACTCCAGGTATTAGTTGGTGAATTCTGCTGGTTAAAAAGCACCATCAGAACAACTAAGCTTTGAAGTCCACACAAAATTTTAAAAGCTTAGATTGTCTTTCCTCTTTCTTCCTGCCCTCTCTTCCATTTAAACTCCCCTTCTCCCCTCCTCTTTCTTTCCTTTCTTCTCTATTCTACTTCTTTCCTTTCTTCCAATTTTTATTGACATAACATGATTTACAAGTTTTTATATTATTGTTTCATACTTTCAATGCTTCTTCACCACCTCCAACACCAGAGTGCCAATAAACCTACACCACTGCTCTGACGTCCCTTCTGTCTACTCTTTGCTCTCACAGTTCACAGTTCTATCGACTCTATCTTGCGGATTACTATTGTCTATTGCTTCATTTTGTTTCTTTAGATTCCACCTATGAGTGATATCCTTTGCATTTGTTTTTTTTTCTGCTTTAATTCATTTATGATGACACCTTCTAATTCCATTCAGGTTGAGGATAAATGCAAGATTCCATCTTTACTCATAGCTAAGCAGTAATACATATATTAAAGGTCTAACATACAAAATATACACATTTTCATTATTAACTTATCTATTGTAGGCTCATGAATTGTTTCCAGATCTTGACTATTTTAATAAATACTGCAATGAACATTGGTGTGCACATATCCTTGTAAATTAAAGTTTAGTGTTCTTGGAGTGGATTCCCAGGACTGGAATTGTTCATCTTAGTAGTGGAATGGAAACTCTGTTCTTAATTTGTTAAAGGGTCTTCACATCATTTTTTCTGAAAGTGAAACAAGTAAATGGTACCTCTAAAAGAGTGAAGTTTTCTTGGTTATTTTTATTTTTTATATCGGCATTATAATTTTTAATTTAATTTCTCTAATAACCAGTGATTATGAACACCCTTGATTTCACCCAAATTCTCCAGGAGTAAATTGTTGGGTTTTTTATTGTTGTTTTACAGAAATTATTTTTACACAGAGAGACCAAATAAGACTGAACAACATAGTGTTTGTTACTGAGAATCTTTTCTTCAGAAATAATTAATGATGGTCCTGTTTCCAGAAGAGTTGGTCCTATTCAGGGACAACTAATAATTTTGTTATTAAGTTAGTTATTTATTTGGTTATTGGATTGCTAATAATTTTACTCCCTTCTCAGTTCCCTTTCTTCAAAAATGAATTTTGCATATCTATTCACTGTATGGATCAAAAGTCACTAAGAGGAATCTTCTCATGGGAATAGTGAGAACTCCTCGGTACAAAGAACAAGCATGTTACAAGAATGTAAAGTCACATTCCCAGATAAGCATGCATCCTGATGCTCATTCAGAACAGTTTCTTCTTTAGTATCTGTCCATATTTGTGAATATGCTCTATTAGATCAATCTTTTGACAAATTCAACCACCCTGACTTCAGCTGGCTAGCTCTGAAGAGTCTCTGTTCTTGAAAGAAAAGTAAATCAATCTGTGAAAAATTATTTGTATACTGCTTACACAAATTCAAGCTGGCAATCTTTGCAATCAAGCCATGACTGCTACATCCATTACCCACCAATCACCAGGTATTCACCAATAGCTTTTCTTTCTTTTTCATTTTTTTTATTTAACCAACTTTATTACATACATGATTGTATTTGGGTTTCAGTCATGTAGAGAACACCACCCATCACCAGTGCAACATTCCCATCACCAATGTCCCAAATCTCCCTCCTACTCACTCAACCCCCGCCTGTACTCTAGCTCTAGACAGGCTTTCTATTTCCCTCGTACATTCTCATTATTAGGAGAGTTCAAAATGTAGTTATTTCTCTAACTAAACTCATCTCTGTTTGTGGTGAGCTTCCTGAGGTGAGCTGGAACTTCTAGCTCTTTTCTCTTTTGTGTCTGAAAGTTATTATTGCAAGAATGTCTTTCATTTTTCTTAAAACCCATAGATGAGTGAGACCATTCTGTGTTTTTCTCTCTCTCTCTGACTTATTTCACTCAGCATAATAGATTCCATGTACATCCATGTATAGGAAAATTTCATGACTTCATCTCTCCTGACAGCTGCATAATATTCCATTGTGTATATGTACCACAGTTTCTTTAGCCATTCATCTGTTGAAGGGTATCTTCGCTGTTTCCAGAGTCTTGCTATGGTAAATAGTGCTGTAATGAATATAGGTGTAAGGAAGAGATTTTTGTATTGTATTTTTGTGTTCCTAGGGTATATTCCTGCTCATAGATTGGCAGGATTAACATCATTAAAATGGCAATACTCCCCAAAGCATTGTACAGATTTAATGTGATCCCTCTAAAGATACCCATGACATTCTTCAAAGCAGTGGATCAGGCACTTTTGAAATTCATTTGGAACAATAAACATCCTAGAATAGCTAAAGCAATCATTGGGAAAAAGAATATGGAAGGAATTACTTTCCCCAACTTTAAACTGTACTACAAAGCAATAGTTATCAAAACAGCATGGTGTTGGAATAAAGACAGTCCCTCAGATCAGTGGAATAGGCTTGAATACTCAGAGAATGTTCCCCAGACATACAATCACCTAATTTTTTTAAACTATGTTTTGTGGAAATATTTTTATGGAGTCTTTGTAGAAAGGAAACAGCAGCAAAATCAGTTTCTCTTACAGACTTTACATTTTGAGCTTCATATGAAACTTGGGTTGGAAACATTTTTTTAAGGTTTTTTTATTAAATATATTTTTTATTTAAGTAACATGATCATATTTGGGTTACAGCCATAACCAGAACAACCCCCTTCATCAGTGCAACATTACCCCCTCCCCCCTTCCCATCCCCTACCTGTATTCGAGACAGGCATTCTACTACAGTAATTTGTTTTTAAGTTCAGTAAGTTGTATTTTTTTCTTAAAGGATAAGAGTAAAAAATATATAGTAAAGGTGTGATATTGTCAATCACCAATGTTTGCATAAGTCCAGAAAAATGGAGAAAATGGGAAAAAAGTCCTTGACCTGATTACAAAAAGGCCTCACCCCAGAAGTTTATTGGCATAAGACAGACTCTGGGTTCCAGGCATACCAGTCTATCCAACTCCAGTCATTCTCAAGGTCCAGGTGAAACTTTTGCACACTTTAGCTATAGTTGGTATCAGACTTTTATATTTAAAGACTCTGGATTCTGTGCATTTCTTTCGTCGATGTCAGGCTGATGTGGAGCATCCTCTAGTTTCAGCATATCATTAAATGCAGAGAGATCTGCCCTGCATACAGACTGTTGCTGAGTCGCCTGGGTGTTGGGAGTACTCCTTGGAGTAAGTCAATGCCAAAGCAGTGGTAGGTCTTCTCTGGTAGAGGCTTGGATCCTGGGAATGTTAAAGACAATTGCAATCACCTAATTTTTTTTTATAAAGGAGCAAGAAATCCTAAATGGAGCAAAGAAAGCCTCTTCAACAAGTGGTGTTGGCACAACTGGCGAGCCACTTGCAAAAAATTGAACTTAGACCCCCAACTAACATCTGGTACGAAGGTTAAATCCAAATGAATGAAAGACCTCGAAATCAGACCCGAAACCATAAGATATATAGAACAACACATACGCAAAACATTCCAGGACATTGAGACTAAAGGCATCTTCAAGGAGGAAACTGCACTCTCCATGCAAGTGAAAGCAGAGATTAACGATGGGAATATATTAAACTGAGAAGCTTCTGCACCTCAAAAGAAATAGCGCCCAGGATACAAGAGCCCCCCACTGAGTGGTAGAAACTATTCACCCAATACCCATCAGATAAGGGGCTAATCTCCAAAATATACAAGGCACTGACAGAACTTTACAAGAAAAAAACATCTAATCCCATCAAAAAATGGGGAGAAGAAATGGACACACTCTTTGACAAAGAAGAAATACACATGGCCAAAAGACACATGAAAAAATGCTCCCCATCACTAATCATCAGGGAGATGCAAATCAAAACAACTATGAGGTACCACCTCACACCCCAGAGATTGGCACACATCACAAAGAATGAGAGCAAGCAGTGTTGGCAGGGATGTGGAGAGAAAGGAACTCTTATCCACTGCTGGTGGGAATGTCGTCTAGTTCATCCTTTATGTAAAGCAATATGGAGATTCCTCCAAAAACTGGAAATCGAGCTCCATACCAATAGCTTTTCTTTACCACGCCTCTACACTTCTTTACAGAGATACCAATCTGACCAGTATTTGGCCCCCCCCCCCATTTTTTTGAGTAAGTACTTTTTTGGAGGGGCACCCTTCCCATGCCTTCTTATACTTCCCAAAACCCTAGAAGCTAAAAATATGCCCTGCAAAAGCTGCTGTATCAGCAATGAAATCCCTGGATAACTTCATTTTTATTTAATATTATCATCCCCATGGGAATACACCCATTCGGAAGCCACCTAATGTTCTAAAACAAATGAAGTAACAAATGGTCAACTACCAGCAAAAGCTTACTAAGCTTTCTGACAAAAAGTTAATGACTTCGTTGGAGACATAACAATTTTCCCAAGTTGTGCTCTTTTTATCTCTTCCTTCTTTTCTTTCTTTCATTCATTTTTTAAAAAAAAAAATTTTCTCACGTACCTGAAAAAAATGTATTGTGATCAACTATGTCAACTATGAGATACATGCTTTTAAAATCAAGTAAACTAAATTTTAAAAATCTTTTATTTCCCATTGGAGAATTCTTTTACCCACCTATACAGTTTCCATAATATTTTATAAGCCTGTTGACTATCTTTATGCTTTCTATAAGAAAGTGTATATTCAAATTCTCTCCCTATTGTTGAAGGGGTTGTTTTTGCTTTAATAGTGAACTTTTTGAACACTTTATATTTCTTCAAGGCTAGACTTTGTCTGGCAAATGATATGCAAATATTTCCTTCCATTCTAAAGTTTCTTTTTATTTGGGCAACCTTACTTTCATTCATTCATTCATTCATTCATTCTGTAGAATCTTTTGAGTTTGACATAGTCATTTACTTATTTCTACTTTTGCTCTTTTTGCTACTGGGATAGACCTGGAATACTCCTCTGAGTTCAATATCATGAAGAATTTTCCCTATGTTTTTTTTGCTTGTTTGTTTGTTTATTTAGTATAATTGGAGCTAGAGAATAGTAAAAAGTGTAGAGTGCTAGCATTGCACATAGCTGACCTGGATTCTATCTGCAGAACCCCCTCTAGGAAAGATCACTCAATATATAAAGCTAGGAGTATGCCCTGAGCAAAGTTGAGTGTGGACACAAATGAAAAAAAATCTGCACATGACTTTAAATTAATTTTTAAAAATATGGAATGCTTTATGAATTCACCTGTCATCCTTGTACAATGTCATGTTAATCTTCTCTGTTATTATTTTAATTTCAGAATATGTGCAACTGAAGTGAGCACTTTAATCTATTTTTAATTAACCCTGATATTTTGTGTTAAATATATATTTACTGTATTGTTTTATTTTAGTTTTAGGGCCACACCCAGTGGTGCTCAGGGGTTACTCTTGGCTCTGTGCTCAAAAGTCACTCCTTGCAGGCTTGGGGAATCATATGTGATGCTGGAGATGCAAGATCAGTCAAGACAGTATCCTACTTGCAGTCCTATCACTCCAGCCCTTGACTTTCTTTTTCTTTTCTTTTTTTTTCTTCTCTTATCATTTTGTTTCTTTTCTTTTTAAAATCAGGAAATGCAATAAATTCCATCTTCTTTTCTCTCAGGCTTCTTTTGGCTATTCTTGGAATTTTATTGTTTAATTCATACAAATTTTAGAAGTAATTTTTCTTTCTTTTTATTTTTTCCTTCTCTTCTTTTTTTCCTTTTTCCTTTTCACTTGGTTACTTGTATAGATAGCTTCTTTTATTCTAATGTTATTTAAAAGTCATTTTTTTACTCCTTAACAGGGACTTGAAAGTTTAAGGGGCTGTAGAGATTGTATAGAAGTATATACCTTGTATGTGGCTGACCCAAATTTAATCCATACCCCCCCATATGGTTCCCAAATCACACCAAAATTGATCCCTGATCAATGAGCCAAGAGTAAATCTTGAGCATCTCTAGGTGTTGAACAAAAAAAAAAAAAAACAATATTCTTAATGCTATACCTGCTGGAGTCAATGTGAGGTGCAGAATGAATGTGAATTCTGCTGGTGGGCAGGTTGATTTTGAGTCAATTCAATGAGAGCTTGATTCAATGAGTCTCATGAGAGGTTCAAGGTTGTGAGAAAATCACTTTAAACTGAACTGTGTTCCTTTTAACTTGAAAGGCATCTTTTGAGACCAGACGTGCATTGCAGAATTTGTGGGCAAACTTGTATAAGTATTTTCTGAAAACCAGGTGGCCAATAAATGGTAGCAATATTTTGTCTCACTGTATAATGTTGCATTATGTAAATATGATGCCTTTCCCACTCTGGGGGAGGGAATTAAAATGACTTCAGAAAGATCACTACCTACTTCAGCTGAGTGTAGATTCACTAGACTTGAGTGTATCAGTATCAGTTTCACCCTTACTATAGCCCCTCAACCTTTTACCTTGGTTCCAATCATTTTCAGAGCTCCTACCCCTTTGCCTATGAATTGAACCCTTTCCCTTCCAAATCTTAAAGACTGGTTGAGTCTCTCCAAATCTACCCCCAAGTTTCACTTTGTGTGGCTACTTTGTTTCATAAGTCAGCAATGGGAAAAAAATGAGAACAAAATTTAAATGTGCTTTGTCTCAACTAGAATGGTAGAAGGAATCAAGTTTCAGATTACTTATAAACATATATACATGTAGATATATACATATAGTGTATGTATATATATACTATATATTCATATAAGTAATATTCTAAAATACCTGTACACATATATACATGTACACTTTGTATGTCTCTATATAATACATAATGTAGAAAAAATTAATTTCTATTCAATTCATATTTAAATTTGTTTAGATTCTGAAAGATACTTGAAGATTAACAATAGCTACTTTCTCTAGTGAGAGATTGGAATTCAAATACTTTTTTGCCATGATTCGATTACTTTTATATTAAAAAATTTAAAATATAAAAGGAAATTTAAATGAAACAAATCTACTTAATGATTTCCACCCTGCCTAGCTGAAAACTCTTATCTTTCTACTGATCTAAAATTGACTAGAGACCTATCACATCAAAACAAAATAAGGTAACATAAATAAGTCTAACTTTGGGAAATTTAGAGTGTAAAAGTCTAAAAATTATGAGGACTCCAGCAAGAAGAAAATACAGCAATGAATCTCATGAAGAGGTTCATATGGCAGAGGAGAGAAACCAAGTGCAATGGATCTCATGCTTAGAATCCTGCAGAAGAGGACAGGGCACAGAGGGATCGGGTTTATCTGATGATCATTTGTTAATTTTTGTTATAAGTTATACTTTCAATGATAAATGCTGGCTGTTTGTTTTTGCATTTACAACTGTCACTAAAAGGCTTGAGTATGAATATTTGCAAGTTTTAAGAAACATGTTATCAATTGGTTAACAATGAAAAAGATAGTTGGTCAGTATCTGTCACTTCTAAAAAAATTAGTCAATAAAAGCCACTTATAGGCAACTTGTGAACAGAAACTTATTGTGTAAAATGAGCTACATTTGTACAAGTTTGACCTTCAACATGCCTATTTTGATCTGTCTGAGTGGAGGTCATTCATCACAGACTACAATATCCCAGAGCTGAGGCACCATGCAAGGTCACTAGAAAGATGCTAGCTTGAGCAACTGGAACAAAAACTGAAAAGAACAGTGGAATGGAAAATTAATTTTAAATTCTAGTCACTGAAATGTTTCCAAAGGTCTGTCTGTTCCAGTGTGTGGGAGAAGTGTGGTATAAACACTGAACTTAGCTGAATCTTTGCCTCTGTCTAGGACTTTGCTAGTCAGCTCAAGAGTTACCAGTGCAGAGGAGCCTGGAAATAGAGATAACATTGACTCCAAAGAATTAAGTAACAGAGATGAAGGGCAAGGTTATTTTTAAGACATTTTCTCCCCAGTTATTCCCTGAATGTCTCTATAGTCTTTATGACAGGAATAGGCCAGAGTTGATAGCTGCTTCTTCTCTGTACACACACACACACACACACACACACACACACACACACACACACACACACACAGATACACACACCTCTTGCCTAAATATTAATGCTCAAGTTTCTCTCACTTAACTGAGGTCAATTTTTTCTTTCATTCTAGCAATTTTGCCTTCAAGATCAACTCCACGTTAACATTTTCTGCATAATTACAAGCTGACCCTTTCTAAAAGTCATGTCAAGAACCTCTTTGCTGTTCTATATGTGTTCTCTAATGACATTATGCAAGAGGAAGGCGGAAGGGACTGATCTTGCCCTTTAACCAGCAAAGGTGACATACTGATTTTAGCAAGGATTAGAGAGACAGGCAAGGCTTCTATCTATTGTATGACTCTGGTATTGAAGGAGTGGGGTGGTAATTTACTCAAATCTGGAATTTACTGTCACAATCATCATCCTAATAGCAAATACATGGGATGCTATGACAATGTAATTAAGTTTTCACTAAGAATAAGTCATTAGCTCATTATCATATATTGTCTTCCCACTAGTCTCTAGAGTACAGAAAACACCCACTTATCTTCCTCTGTATGATTCTTATAGCCATTAAGTAAAACTATGTATAATGCAACTAGGTCACCCAGCAAAGGCCACCTTTTCTTCAGCATCTACACAACTTACTTTCCCTTCACCATCTACTGGGCTTGTTTGCTTCCCTACCAAGTTTGTAAGTAAAGGACATTGAATGAATTGTTATTATTTAATGACCTTTTGTAGTCACCTCCCAATTGCTAGTCACTAATTTTTATTTCCTTTTCAAATAGGAATTTGTTTTTGTTTCTCCAAAAACAAAACCTGAGGCAAAAACTTGAGTTTAATCTATCTACCTGATAGGTTACCCCAGGAAGAAGAATTGAAGAGGGGGGTTGTGCAGATAAAACATCAATATAAAGTTTTTTGGTTTTTTTTTGGCTCTGGAAGTAAGAAAAGTAGAACTTGATTCTACTCAAACTTCTGAAAGAAAAGGAGGAGTTTAGATACCAGCCCAGCACAGCCACCTAAAAGCCTGGGAGCCTGGAGTATTTATTTATCCACGATTACTACTCTTCTCTAGTGCTTGAGGATTTTCCTTGTGAGCATTAATTATCTATTATCTGCTGCCTGTTGCTGGTAACTAGCTCCTGAAAGTCATCAGGGAACTCCTAGGAATGCAGGAAACACAGGATATAGGCTAGTAGCCTAACATTGAACTTTCGTCAAACACTTGGCTCACTGTCACTGTCTGCCCATTATGGATCTGAGCCAAAATCAGGGCTGAAACAATGGAATATGGTGCAGGCACCAGATATTTCTCCTATAGTATTAACATGATATTCTCTTATTTCTAAAATGTCTACATAATTAATGTCTGCATAATTAATCTTTCTCATACAAGATCGGGAACCCCTCATGAGGTCACCCAGGTGACTTCCAAGAGCCTCAACTAAATCTTGGTGAGGAATGAAAAGTGGCACTTCCCAAAGAAAGGAGAATATTATAAAATTTGGACTGGAGGGAGTCACAAAATTTCAAACACAGAAATGGGTAAGGAAATCTCAAGTTAAACATAACAAACCCTTCTGTGGAACATTCCTGCACACTTCCACACTCTATCCCTTATTACTTCTTTTTTGAAAATATGAACATACACATATATTTTTATGTACCTTTAGTCCTGGTTCTTATAAAGCCAGTACATCTGCAAAAATGTCTATTCCTTCATTCAGTACTATTGACTAGAGTATCCAGTATCCAATGCACTTAAGAACAAAATCTACACAGCTAGCAATCAATATATTTTGTTGGATTAAAGAGTTCACATCCTGGCCACTGTCTTTGTGTGATTGTAAATTTTATAATATTCTCTACTCTTTGTATATAGTTTAATTTTATTTTAATAATTTCTGATTCTGACATTTGTTTAAATTGATCTCGGAGACTTGTTTCTACCTTGACTCAGGGAAGGATGATATCTTTTTTGAGTGAATCAAGAGTACATATCTTCCTCTTAAGAAGCAGTTGTGCTTTTGCCTAATAATCTAAACATAAAGCCATTTTCAAGATGCTCAGCCTTGCACACACACTTAAACTCCTCACCAACTTCTGTTCTACTTTAGCAGTAACCTACGTCTGGCTTTATGACATAGGTAGCCTTAAGCCATCCTACTGAGTTATATTATAACAATAATTCCTGTTAACTAAGAATAAATAATGCATACTTAAATAGCTATTTAGAATAATCAACCTTTATTCCTATATAGTAGAGAAAATATATAGGATAATTTTGTGACAAAGTGAAAATCATTGCTAAAATAAACAAATGTTCTCCATTCTCTACCCTTGTGTTTCTTGATTTGTATTAATCCTATGGAAAAAAAAGTGAAAAAGATGCTGTCCTAACTTCTGAAATATAATGGAAATAGTTGCAAAAGCAAAGAATATCACTAGGGCTCCGAGATGAATTCAGGTTCTTTGAGCTGATGTGTGTACATATACATATGTATATATATATATATATATGTGTGTATACATTATAATGCATATATCAATGCATGACCTGAACATCAAGTAACAATTATTATGGCTTTGGACCTTTTTACTGACCCCAGAAAATTATATCAAGACTAAAAACAAACCTTAAGATTAGAATATGAAGAGATGAAATCTTAGGTTTTTACATTCACCAAGTATGTTTTAGAGAACGATTGCATATATAAAAGAGTAATTCAGTTTAGAGTTGCTTAATGAAGTTTGCTCTGTAATAAGAAACCATAAAGGATATTAGAAATTATCATGGGTTGCATTATTTTTTAATATAATAGAATGTGACCTTATTTGAAAAATACTTCACATTTTCCCACAATTTGTCCAGAGACAATCTTTAAAAAGAGAGCTTTACAAAACAAGTATTGTCAAGAACTGTCAGAATCTATGAGGATAGGGATAATTCTCCCAGAAAGTCACCAGAAAGGCTCTACCAAGACATTTATCTGTCTTTCAACTTCTAAAGCTATGATACAACACATTGCTGCTGTTTTACGTTATCTGATCTGTAGAACTTTGTTGAGACCTAGGGAAACTAATATATGGAGAAGGCTAGGATGACAGCATAGGAAATAAACTCTATTACACTACAGAGCATAAGGACCACTTCTTCCCACTGTTCGCAAAGAGGTCTCTGAACTTGTTGGATATGCTGTACTGAGTAGAAGACCCTCTGGGAAATTATTTTTAATGGTCAGAACATTTAGGCTATGTCATTAGTCAGCATTACAAAAAGAAATATGGATTGTTTGATATGAAATAAGATGCTTAGGGCACTGGGAAACCCAGACTTCCATCATATCAAGGATCTTCAGTTCTCAGAAAATGAGATGTAGATTAAATGTTACTGAACCTTGAATATGATTGGAAAATTTTCTTTTTTCAGGAATATAAGTTTTTCTCAGATTTTCTGGGGTTTATCATAGAGTAATAGAGGGAAGTTAGAGGGAGAAGGAGTAAGGGGAAAAATGAAAAAGAACAGAGGAGAAGGTTCTGGAAGAAAAAGAGAAGACAAATATTTCAGAAACTGCCTTGTAAGCTTTTCTGAAAGGTGTCATATAAACTCTAGTCCAATTCAATTTTTTACCTTGGGTTTTCATGGGTGTCTGCCTTTTCTCTTGTCTTATTTTTTCATTTACCCTGTGAAGTTCTACTCATTCTGCTAGATATAACAAAAATATTACCTTCATTGCCTTATACCTCCTAATCATGGCAGAATGCTATTTCAGACTCCTCTCTTCCAATCTAAATTTAAAACCATCATTTACACCATGTTGTTGTTATCTGACCATGAGACAATTTAATACAATGAACTGAATCTTTCATGAGCACCTCTTTGTACTGTGATACCCCAGGTCCTGACATATCTAAAAGGTATAAGTTTCTTCAAAAGGATGAAAAATGAATAAAGCAGGAATGAGAATAACATAATGTAAGTACTACAGTCACTCCCATGGGCCCTGTGAACTGGCCAGGTGTCCTCCATCTGGTGTCATTTCCAAACCCATTTGAGATTTTCACCTGATTCTTGGATACCAGTGCCATATCCTTCCCTGGCCTCTGTACAGGACTCTCATCATATTCAGTACTGGCTTAAGTTTAGGAAAATAAATAGGCCTCCCTTTAGACACAACAGAGCCAGCTAATTTATACAAGAAGGAGATTCCAGGCCCCCTGCTTCCTGGACTTGAATAGAGAGAACATGATGAAGAGTTCCAACATGAGTTATAGCATGCAGTCTGGCCCCTCTCTACCATCAGGGCCTTCTGCTCCTTTGACAAAGGTTTATGTTCTAAATTATTAAGGTTTTCTGCCAAAACACAACATGTTTCTCTTTAAAGGCCCTTGTTCCCACTCAGAAGTTTTTTAATCAGAAACAGTGACTGTTAAGTCCAAATGAAGGAAATAAAATTAAATGTTCCAATTGCTTTTTGCTGATTTGGGCTTTGGTTTCATTTTATTATTTTTTTTATAAGCCTTATGCTCATGGAGGAGTTCCCCAATGCCCAACACTCACTCTGTTATGGAGGGAGAGAGAGGTGTAATATGCAAGCCAAACGTGACTGAGTTAAACTTTCTCTAAACCATATGCAAACATTGATGAATGGAACTCTAAAGTGCCAATGTTTTAGACAAGCACACAGGGCCTGGTAGGGAGATTGCTGTGTGTGCTCCATTGCTGTAAGTGCTGGAAACATTTTCAAAGTCATAGATATAATGATTAAGGAGAATAGAGGATTCTTCCAGTTATACTTTGAATAAATCATACTTCCTCTATTTTGTGAAAGGTCATTGAGATTGGGTTCCTTAACTGCACCTTAACTTTACAAGTGCTTCCAATATGAGAACTAGGTACAGTCTAAAGGAAAGGCCAGTAGAGAAGTAGAAACTTCTAGGGTAAAGGAAGAAAGAATGAGAAATGGGTAGAGACACTTAAAACCATTGATGTTAGAACCACAAAATATCTATTGTGTAATGTGCCACATTACACAAATGAACACAACAAGCAAAATGACCTTGATTTACAAAAGGAGAAAAAATTAATACAATCTTACCTTTACTAGATGAAATAATGCATGAAGGTATGTCATACTAAAAACTCAGCACTTCTGGATCAAATTTGGTAAAATAAATAATAATACTTGACAGAAGAATGTTGAGGAGCCAGCAACAGTAAGAAGAGTTAAGATGCTTGTCTTGCTTGTGACTTTGGTCTAATTCCTAGCACCACCTTGTCTCCTATGTAATCCCTGAGTATAAACTTGGGAATAGTAGCCCTCAAGTGCTCTTGGGTGTGATACCCCTGTACACAGAACTAAACTGATACAATATGTAAATCTTCTTCAGGTAATAGTCTACAACAAATGTTTTATTTTATTTTATTATTATTACTTATTTCTCTAATACTATTTTTATTTAAGCACCATGCTTGTAGTTGGGTTTCAGTCATAAAAATTATACTGCTGGGCCGGTGAGGTGGCGCTAGAGGTAAGGTGTCTGCCTTGCAAGTGCTAGCCAAGGAAGGACCACGGTTTGATCCCCTGGCATCCCATATGGTCCCCCCAAGCCAGGGGAAATTTCTGAGTGCTTGGCCAGGAGTAACCCCTGAGCATCAAACGGGTGTGGTCCCCCCAAAATTACACTCTCCTGGGGTCAGAACATTGGTGCGGAGAGGTAAGGCGTCTGCCTTTCCAGCACTAATCTAGGAAGGACTGTGGTTTGATCCCCTCGCCTCCCATATGGTCCCTCAAGTCAGGAGCAGTTTCTGAGCACAAAGCCAGGAGTAACCCCTGAGCGTCACCAAGTATGGCCCAAAGCCCCCCCACCAAAAATTACACCCCCCCTTCACCAGTGCAACCTTCCCGACACTTATGCCCCCATCTCCTTTCTCCCTGACCTTCTGCCTGTGTCTTCGAGACAGGCATTCCATTTCTCTCACTCACTATTATGTTTTGATTTATTATTTTTACTTATAAACACCTTAATTTTACAGAAATTGTAAGATTTCTTTCAGAACCATTTGTATGATTCTCAGTGCCTGTTTTTCCTTATTATTTCAGTGTTTATTTTATTTTATTTTATTTTATTCCTTATTTCTGTTTTATATGTCCTTCCTTAATACTTTCTTGATTTACTTTTTTACTATTTTCCTTATTGTCTCATACTTTGAAAAGTATGGTATGAATGTAAATTGGTGAATTTGGTAACTATTTCATTGTAATTGCTATGTAATTCTTCCCCCTCTCTTCCAAGTATGTTAGCTTACACTTCTTTTTCAATTAACAATAAGATTGAATTATTTCTCAAAATTTATTGCATATCAGATTATAGAAGCATACCTAATACTTTTTATGACTTCTTATCCTCAATTTGTATATACACCAGTTTTTTAGATGATGACTAATAGTTGAATATTAGTTAATTCTAATGCTTTGTCATTAAAAATAATGCAGCCATGATAGACTAACTGAACAAGCACAAACATAATTTTATTCAAAAAGCCTATAGAATTTATATCTTTTGAATTTAACCAACTATATGTATCATTTTGTTCCATAGTCTTACTAATCACATATATCTACTTGGTTTTTGTTTGTTTGTTTGTTTGTTTTTGGATTTTGGGTCACATCCGGCAGCAATCATGGGTTACTCCTGGCTCTATGCTCAGAAATCACCCCTGGCAGGCTAGGGGTGATATGAGATGCCGGTATTCGAACCTTGTCCTTCTGCATGCAAGACAAACATCCTACTTTCATGCTATCTCTCTGGCCCCAGGTCACATATATCTAATTGTTGAGATAAACTAGTAAAGGACTTTGAACATTTTTGTTTACTGTGTGGGTTATGAACATTAGTTTTTATGTTTCAGTCTTTTTTGTAGCATTTTAATGATTTTTCCCCACTCAGTTTTAATTGTTCTTTTATAGATAGTCATATATTATATTAGACAGATATTTTGTTATGTCATTTGTGTAATATTTTTGATAATTTATAATTAATTTGTTAATTTATTATTAATTTATTTGTCATTTGATATTACTTATAGAATTTCTGTTATGCATTTTATTTGGGGGGTATTTTGTAGCCACACCTGGTGTTTTGTTGGCTACTTTCAGCAACTTTAGAGTTGCTCATGAAGATGTTTTGGTGAATATGTGGTATTAGGGATGGAAGGGCTCCTATATACAAAACTTACATTTCTCAGCCCTCTACTATGCATTTAAAGTAAAAAAAAAAAAAAATCAAGATTTTTATGCATCTTGATTTTGGCCTATAGTTGTAAGATCTTTTTCTAAGATGAATTGAAAAAAATTCTTTAATTACAATTTCATTTAGAGCTTTTTTAAATGTGTAAGGATTCGAATTTTACCTTGGTCTATATAAATATAAATTTATTTCAACTTCAATGATTTAGAATTCTATATTTATTCAAATTATTTTATTTTCTGCCTTTATTCTTATATAAAAGTGGGTTATTTTCTGTTGCTTTATTTTGTTTCATTACACTTGAGATCACATGGCATTTTTTCACTAGGTTAGTTATAGAGATTTTAAGACACATTTTAATTTTTGTACATCTACTGTACCTCACAGCTATTTTGCCTATAGTTTTCTTAATATTCTATTTATTTATTTATTTTGCTTGATTTATTTTATTTTATTATTGACCCACACCTGGATGTGCTTAGGGCTTACTCATGGCTATGAGTTCATGGTGGACTGCATACAAGTCAGGTACCTTTCCTACTATACTATTTCTCCATTGTTTCTTGCACTACTGTAGACTAATTACATAAAAAATTTATTATCAACTTTTTTTTAGCTATAAAATGTATATTGATTTTTTTGAAACCTCTTATCTTTATGATACTGATATATTCTTTACAAAAATAAGAGGTGTTTGGGCCGGAGTGGTAGGGCATTTGCCTTGCATATGGCTGATCCAGGATGGATGCAGGTTCGATCCTCGGTATCCCCTATGATCACCTGAGCCAGGAGCAATTTCTGAGCATAAAGCCAAGAGTAACTGAGCATCCCTGAGTACTGCTGGCTGTGATTCCCCCCCCCAAAAAAAAACAAAGCAAAACAAAACAAAAAATAAATAAGGAATATTTTTTCTTTTTTTTAAGTCTCAGTGTACAAATTTGTTTGTGTAAATTTTTCTTCTAACATTATAAAACCTTTCATTTAAAAGTATTCGTTTTAAAAGCAAATAAATATAAGTCTTTGAAAATTATAAGGCGATTGTTCTTATACTCTGATCAAGAATAAAATTTTACTAAATACACCAAAAATCCTTCCCATCTCAATCAAATGAAACAATTCAATCACATCTTGATCTCCTGCCTCTGTCCCCAAATAGCCACTATCTGGATTGTAGTATTTAGATCGCTGTTTTTCAATTTTTTCATCTGTAGACACTAAGATTTATTCTTGTTGACAAAAATTTTAATTCTAATTTTTGTTTGTTTTGGCCACACTCATTTGATGCTCAGGGGTTACTCCTGGCTATGTGCTCAGAAATCGCTCCTGGTTTGGGGAGATCATATGGGACACTGGGGGAATCAAACCGTGGTCCATCCTAGACTAGCAATTGCAAGGCAGATGCCTTACCTCTAGCACCACCTCTCTAGCCCCCCCCCAATTGTAATTCTTATTTAAAATCTTATTTAATCAATTGGATTCTCCTCTATCTTTTTCTTTTCTATATAGTTTGCTGACAGTGTGTGCTGTTAGACTTTAGTATTTTCATAATTTGGATTTTACCCTGGTAAACTCAGTATGTAGTTGATTGTAATTCTCCTAGAAATTTGCATTTTCTGCAAATTAGCAACTGGGACCAGAGGATAGATCAGGTTCAGGTTTGATCCCTTTTAGCAAGATTATAGCTGGTATTGCATAATATCTCCAGAGAACAGAATATGTCAAGTATTCAATCTTGCTTAATGTAACAAGGTATTGATGCTCGATTCCCCATCCTCTTTCATTTTTCCTCAGTAGCTCTTTGGCCATTTTGATTGCATAAAATTCATTATCTAGTGTATTTTAGGAAGGGAGAACGTCTGTTTTTTTTTAAGGTTCTTTTTTAAAAATCCCATTTATAGGGGCCGGAACAATAGCACATCTGTAGGACATTTGCCTTGCACGTGGCTGACCCAGGATAGACCTGGGTTCGATCGCAGGCATCCCATATGGTTCTCGGAGCCAGGAGCAATTTCTGAGCGCAGAGCAATGAGTAACCCCTGAGCTTCACTGTGTGTGGCCCAAAAACCAAAGGAAAATAAATCACATTTATAAGATTTAGAATTCAACTTTGTTTTTTCTTTCTCTAGATTCTTGCCTCCATTGTTATTAAACAATGAACTGAAGAGAAGGCAACTTTCATCGTCTTGGTGATAAGAAGTAAGCCTGCCTCTGAGACAGCTTATGAGGGAACCCCAAAGCCACTGACAGAACAGTTCCATCATTGAATGAATCCTAGAAATTAAGGAAACCTAAAGACAGAGCTATGTAATTTGGTAAGTTTTAGTATGTAAATTTTGTAACTTCTATTAAAATTCAGAGAAATACATAGCTCTGGTGAATAATTTTTGCTTTCTTGCTCCAAGGCATGTTGTACTTCTGAAAGATCATTTCTATATATTTTGCTCCAGAGTCATCCTGTTTTATTTTACCTGTTTTACAGTCTTTTTTTATTTTTACTTTAAACTAAATTTATTTTAGGGACCATGATTTACAATATTGATGCCGTCAGATTTTCTTCAAAAATTTTTTTCAATGCCACACCATCTACCAGAGTCACTTCCCTCCACCAAATTCCACTTTCATGAGCCACCCCCTTCCATTTTATTGCTACATCCCCATGACAGTGGTATGATTCCTGTTAGAAACCTGTTCTCAGCTTATGCTATCTTTCAGTATTGTTTGTCTCTTTACTGTTACTTTATACTCAAGGTAGGAGTATAAAGAAGTAGGAGTATACTCAAAGTAGGAGAGGGGTAGATACAGAATGATCTCACTCATAAGTGGTATGTAAAGTAACCCAGACACAATCTTATCTCTGGCTGATTTAGCTCTCCTGGGAGTAGCACACCAGGTCTATTGCACTGTTACTGATATAGAGAGTCTCATGAAATGCAAGAGTATGGGACTTCCTTCTTCCTCAGGAAATTACCACCAGGACATGTTTTCAGGTCAGCTTTCTTTACTTGTTTATTAGTTTATCATTAGGGTATTGCACCTTTTCCAGAGAAAGCATGACTTATATGTTTTATAAGATAATTTACAAAATAGCGATATTTTGTAAATGTTCTAAGAAGACTCATTAGTACATGTACCACCAAGTGTGCCATCAAAAAAGAAAATAAAAATCGTATTTACTCTTGAATTATTTCTCCAATTTTTATTAGGTATTTTTAATTATTGTTTTTTAATTTTGTGCCACACCAGACAAAGTTGATCATCTGTTCATGGGTCATATTCTGGAGAGGTTCTGGGGGCCAATATAGTGCTAGGGATTAAATCCCAGTCAGCTGCCTAAAAGGTAATTGCCCTACACTCTGTACTATTTCCCCAGTTAATTTTTAGTTATTTATATTGGGACCACCTTGCAGTGATCTGGAGGCCCAGGAACACTGTGCTATTGAGAAGGGAGAAGGCATACAGCACTGGGGAACTGAGAACTTGGAACTTGGAACTTGGGGAACTTTGAACCTTACACATGTTGAGTTTGTGCTCTATCACTTGATCTATCTTTTAGGGCTAATTGTTATTATATTATTATCATTTTATATTTTAAAATATGATCTATCTTTTAGGCCTAATTATTATATTATTATCATTATTATATTTTAAAAGATGTATTATGTTCTAGGCACCATGTCAAGTGATGTCTGAATGATGGCAAAGAACAAAACATGGTCATGATATTATTATAATTAAGATTTACTAAAGGAGATAGAAAGGAAATTGGAATCTAAATTAACATAAGCAGATGGTACTAAATGCCATGCAGGGAAATAATATATAGAATTGTGAAAGAAGTCTGGCCTTCTTTTAGAATGGATGATGCAAGTTGTCTCTGGAGTGGCTCATTTATCTGGAGACTAGGAAAAGCAAAGGCTTAGAGGTAAATAGGTCCTTTCTCTTAATCAAAGTTCTGGGGTTTTTTGTTTTCTTTTTTCAGTGTCAGAAATTAAAACCAGGCCCTCACATATGCAAGGCAAATGTTCAACCACTGAATTACATCCCAGGCCTTGTCATTTAATAATCTTTTGTTACAGTATTATGTAAATCATTGTGCAAAATACTAAGAATATACCAAATTGAATTTGTATGGTCTTTCTCCTAACTAAAACACAGAATTGTGAAGAAAAATGCTAAAATATCCATAAAGTTACAAAGAGTAAATGCAAAGCAAAGAGAGAAAGAGCTGAACCTAGCTGAGATTGGTCAAGGCCTATTTTAAGAGGCTGGGAAATATTTTAAATTCAATCTATTTATTGGTAAACAAGTAAAACAAAACAAAAACATTAAGTTGTTGGAGCAGCAAATGGTCCAGTAAGCTCAGCAGCATAACAGATAGCAGAGAATCTAAATGCTACTTTATTTTAGTTCACTTGGTTGGACTGAGTAAGGGTCATTTACTCTAGATAAAGCTGGAGCAATGGAAACAAGACAAGCAATGTTTTCCAGCACAACTAGGCATTACTCAGACAAGGTTGCTGAAAGCCTTGCCCATGCTTATTTGTAATCTTTCTCTCCTCCATACTTGAACTCAAAATGATATTTGAAAAATATAACTGCCTATTGCAGAGGATGGTAGGTTCCTAAAAGCAACAAGAATATATTATGATAATTAGATAGGGAAAATATGCCTCTTTATGGCATATATCTTCTTGAACATAATTTGTCTTTTGGATACTTTACTATCAACATCCCTTCACCCCTTCCATCATGTTCCTTCAAGTCTCACCAAGTATGGAAAGTTTTTATACACTCTCTTCTCTCTCTTCTATTCCATGAATTGCTAATCCACACTTCTGCAAAGAACTAAACTGACTTTGCCAACAGCCTCAAACCATCCACTTTTACCAGAATCTTTAAGTCTTTTGGCATTTCTTTACTCAATGTGTAACTGAGTAAAATAAAATCAGTTACTCAATGAGTAACTGAAGTTAAAGCATGCATTCAAAGGAAGATTTTCTCCACCTATCCTAAAACCCTACACTTGTCAGGCCAGGCTTTCCAGCTCTTGGTAGGAATGCTGAAAGATAAAAAATAAAAAAAGTGAAATTAACAATTGAAGGGAAAATAATCTCTATAGTACTTATCATGCTAAGCATTTAGTATTTATTGTATACGTAAATTCAAATTAATTAAGGTCAAAAGGCTTCTGCCTTGCAAGCACTAGCCTAGAACAGACCGCGGTTCGATCCCCAAGCCAGGTGCGATTTCTGAAAGCATAAGCAGGAGTAAGCCCTGAGCATCAATGGGTGTAGCCCCAAAACAAAAAAGCAACAAAACAAAACAAAAAATGGGTGCCTTATTTTTAATTAGACAGTATATAGTTTTCTAATGACACAAGAATGTGTGCAGACAACATACTTGAGGGTGAAGTTATTATTCTTTGGAAACCAAAAATAAATGTATACCCTAGGTACCATTCGATTCAGGTGAGATTCCCTGAAGCTCTGAGCTTGAAAGCCAGAGCTCATCTTCACAGTCAAAAGATGTACCTGAGAATAACAGAGAAATTAGTTCTGTCTAGCTCAGCTGCCCACACTCCCAGGGTACCTGAGCACATGAGCATATAAGCATCTAGGTAGAGCATGTGACTAATAGGAGCAGGAAGAACATATTGTAGAGATCTGTCCCATCTCAGTTGGTGTGCAAATCAAAAATGCCAGAGAATTTTTCCATAGTCTTCTGTAATGTTCATTACTAGAGTTCCCAGATGGCAGATGGCTATTAGCTCACTGTGACCTATATGAATGTCAAACATAAAACTATTGCCCCAGCAAAAATGTAAAAATAAATAACAACAGGAGGGATGAGATTCTGTTGTCATCAGTATTTACAGTTTATGCATGTGGGCTCTTCCATTCTCAAGCCAGTACAGAAATGCTTTCATCCCACTAGGGAATTCAATTAGCCAGAACAATACAGGAAGTGGAGCCCCACAAGAATAACTGGCACAGCTGAAGAATAGCTGTCCTAAAAGGGGAAGCAAGTGGCTGGGAAGAATGTAATGACTTTGTAGCATGCTTGGATTCCCTTTTAAATCTTAATCTCCAGACCTTTATTCTCATGACAAGATTTACTAATACTAAAATAAAATGGTATGATATTTTCTTTGCACGCCAGCAATCTGGGTTCAGCATCTCATATGGTCCCCCAAGCCTGCCAGGAGTAATTTCTGAGTGCAGAGCCTGAAGTAATACCTGAGTGTGAGTGAGTATGCCCATCCCCCATAGGTCAGCTTTTCCAACATCACACCTGTGTAAACCAGAGCAAGTTCATACCAAAAAGAAGATTCTAGATCTGAAGAAATTCAGAAAAAAAATTTTATATGGAGCTTAGAGTACCAACTTTTCCCCTATTTGAAATTCTTATGACTCTGCTTGTTAGCTTTCAGATTAGAAAAAAATTGTTTATATATATATATATATATATATATATATATATATATCTTCTATGTGGGAATACATGAAACACACACTTCAAAATTTCAGTGCACAACGCATTTTAAATCTGATTCTCCAGATTAACAACTGGAAACATTTCAGTCAGTGAACTAAAATTAACTTGCATTAACTTCTGGCATTTGCAATAAAATGATTCAGTTCTGAATTTTCTCTGTATTTGTGGAGATCTAGACGGGTCTAGATCTAGATGGTTCTAGAGGGTAAGTAGTTAAATACTAGGAAAAAGGGTGGGGGAGAGGGAGAGAACTCCTAGAGTTTTGGCAAAGTAGTTACCAGGTCGTCACTAAATAAATAGTTTGATATACAAGTTCAAAGAGAAAGTGACCATATATAAAATTTCCATTCAAGACTGCTATTTTTCTGAGAGTGAAGGGCAATGATAATGTCACCAAATCATTAGGCATAACAAAGATATATAGAGAAAAACCCAGAAGTAGGTTGTCTTCTTCAAAGGTAAATAATAATTCGCACTAAGAAAAGCTTTGGTAAGCAGAGAAAGTTCCTATAGAACAGAAGTATTCTTTATTGGAAATAGTCAAGGTATCAGAAGATATAGAAAGAACTTTGTTATTTGACAGTTCTTCTTTTTCATGTTTGTTTTAAAGGTGGCTTTCTAGAGCCAGAGCATATGTAGTAGTTCCAAATTCAATGCCAATTTTTGCATGATGCCCTATGTACTGTCAGGATAAATCCTAAGCATAGAGTTGGGAGTACCTCTGGAGCTGTAACAGGTTTGGCTCTAAAACAAA
This sequence comes from Suncus etruscus, assembly GCF_024139225.1. Classification (NCBI taxonomy): domain Eukaryota; kingdom Metazoa; phylum Chordata; class Mammalia; order Eulipotyphla; family Soricidae; genus Suncus; species Suncus etruscus. Next base: position 145,382,886 of record NC_064851.1, read on the forward strand.
AACAAAAAGTGCTCTCACTTTTCACAGGCTATGTAATTTCTAATTTCTCATCTGATAAATGAGAATAAAATACCTTGAAAAGCAGTTGTCAAAATTAAATGAGATGGGGAATATATAATATGTCTAACACATTGATAGAAATAGCATTTAATACATTTTTATTTCTTATTCTTAGGCTCATGGAGAGTATACTTCAAATCTGTTTCATTTCATTATTTCTCTTGGTTTTAAATCACCAACTACTAAAAATGCACTTGAAAATTAATTTCCAGCAAGACTTTTTCTAACAACTGACAGTTGGCAGATTGCAGCCTTGCTGTACATAGATTTTATGAGTCCAATTATGAATAAGAAGTCTTAGATACAAATGTTTTTGTTTTTGAAAAAAATGTGTAACTAACAAATGACTGGACAAAACTGGAAGCAGAGATGTCCATTCCTATGGAAACCTTCCAATTTGGGACAAGTACTGTGGTGAAAAAATGATAAACCAAGAATCTTATGAATCAAAATATACTTCCAATCTGCTGGATCTTGGAATATATGTTTCATATATTACAGAAAAATGATATCATAAGAAAAAGAGAATTCTTATGTTCACTTCAACAAAAGATATCCAAGTGGTTAAGGAGTCCAAAACAGACAATGATCCTTGTGTGAAAGCCATGTTTTCTGTCTCCATTCTCATTATCTAACTTAAGAAGCTCTCTTGTTAACATTACAATTTATACATGTGTACCTTTCTTATAAAAAGGGATTGCCCCATTAGAGTCATATCCTAAAATTTTATTTATACTATAGAAAAGTCTATGAAACTTTGACCCTAACAATTTATTTCTAAAGTGGGACTGAAGCTCTCATACCCACTCACATTTTGAAGTGAGTTTCACACTTACCAGGTCTTTATTGGTAAATAATTAGTAAAATATACCAATCAAGTGCTGGTTCCATGTCTAGCATATTGGTCACTACTGAGAAGTTTAAATGAAACAACTCAGTGTAGAGATTAAAATAGCTGAGGGACTTTGGTCCTAAAGTAGTAACTAATTACAGTATGTCAATACAGTATATAAATACAGTATATTTTATGGGTTTATGAAATAAACTGAAATGAAGCACAGAAGAAGCAGTATCTTAAGTGGATCAGGGACTAGGGAAATATTTCAAAGAAAGAATTGTATCTATGCTATATATAGGTTGGGTTTGCAAATTGGTGATACCTAGGAAGAAGCAGCAGTACATTGGATGGAGAAGGTAATAGGGTCTGCACCGTCATTCATCATAGATGGTGCTGGTATGTAGAAACTAGAAATATAGGTATATAATAAGAACTTGTTTAAGATGAGGCTTTTAAAAGCCTTTGTAAAAGCATGCATATTTCAAAATTTTTATAGTTTCTATGTCAATGTGTCACAGGATCCTATGCCAAACAATATGATCCGACCCCTCTAGCCTTTCCCCTACACTCAGAGTCCCTGCAACTTTAATCACATGCTTCAGGTCTTTTACCACACATACAGACGCTTTCATAATCAATCTATCTTAATGGTGGTGGGGGCAAAAGAGACTCATGCAACGGTTCTTAGGCATACTCCTGACTCTTTCTTTGCTCAATTATCAGTTATTACTCCTTCCTGGGCTTAAGGGACCACATGGGGGATCAAACCCAGGCTGGCTGGGGTTTGTGCAAGGCTAGTATGCTGGCCATTAATACTATCTTTCCAGCCTTTTAAATTTTTATCTTTTATTTGTTATTTCAGGGTCAGACTCACAGGTAGTCAGGTTTCAGGAGACATCAGCTTTATTCAGGTCCTAGTCAACAGATGTGGCTTCTATCATAATCTTTTATACTAGATATAATCAGCCCTGCATTCAACATGTTTCTTCTCCCTCCACCCTTCCAGCTTTCCTCCTGCTTCTCTCTTGCTGAATCTCTCTTAATCATCCTCCAAACCCTCTTCCTGCCCCTGCCTCTTGATACCTCTCAAAGACCCCTCCCAGAAATGGGCAGGTCTTACTCTCAGGTAAGGTTACACAGGAAGATTGGGGTGGGGTGACAGCTGTCTAGTCCAACCTTTATAGAAATCAATATAGAAATTCTCAAAAAACTGGAAATTGAGCTCCATTATAATCCAGCTATACTACTCCTAGTGATTACTGGCCTAGGGACACAAAAATACAATTCAAAAATCCTTTCCTCACACTTATATTCATTGCAGCACTATTTATAATAGCCAGACTCTGGAAGCAACCAAGATGCCCTTCAACAGATGAATGGCTAAAGAAACTGTGGTACATATATACAATGGAATATTATGGAGCTGTCGGGAGAGATGAAGTCATAAAATTTTTCTATACATGCATGTACATGGACTCTATTATGCTGAGTGAAATAAGTCAAAGGGAGTGAGATAGACACAGAATAGTCTCACTCATCTATGGGTTTTAAGAAAAATTAAGAACATTATTGTAATAATGCCAGAGATAGTAGAGATAAGGGCTGGAGTGTCTGGCTCACAATATGAAGCTCACCACAAAGAGTGGTGAATGCAGTTTGGAAAATAACTACACTAACAATTATCATGACATTCTTAATGAGTGAGAGAAATAAAATGCCTATCTAGAATTTGACAGGGATTGGGAAGGAGGGTTAGGGATTTGGTGGTGGTAATGTTGAATGGTGAAGGGGTGTGTTATCTTTATGACTGAAACCCAACTATAAACATGCTTGTAATCATGGTGCTTAATAAAGATTTTATAAAAAAAAATAAATAAAGCCAACCAGATTGACACTTACTAGGAAAATTAGTCTCCAAACTTTATAATCAAAATATTCTGTAAAGGGGCCTGCACTAGCCCAGGACTGACCCTGATTTGATCCCCCGTGTCCCATATGGTCCCCAAGCCATGAGCAATTTCTGAGCGTATAGCCAGGAGTGACCCCTGAGCATACACACTGGGTGTAGCCCTAAAAACAAAACAACAACAACAAAAATAGCTTCTACAAAGTGGCAAATGATTTCCAAGATGAAATACTGCTAGTAAAGTGAGCAAGATAAAGAGAGACACAAATAGTACAGGAACTAACTTACTTTGCCTTGCATTCATCCAATCTTGTTTCAATCCTGGCACTACCTATGAGCATTGTCATGTCACTCCTGAACACAGAGCCATAAATAGCCCCTAAGTATCACAATGTGGCCCCAAACCTCAAAGTAAGCAGATAAAATAATATCAGTAACATATTCATAAATTATTGTGAAATGTGGCAAATATGATTTGGTTACTCCAGAGGCAGAGAGTCTGAGTAGAAAAGCTAGAGCTAGAGAGTCATAAAGACTGAAGAAAGTGAAGCCATGGTTCCCTTTCAGTCTGGCTCAAACTCACACTAGCTGTGTGGTCTTGAAGCATTACTTAACCTTTCTTTCTCTCAGTATTCTCAGCTGAAAAGTAAAAACAATCTAGTATTTAGAACTATATTTGGCTAATGACAGGTGATCAACAAAATGATAGCTTTATTTTATTCTTTTTTTCCTGATTATGAAAAAGCACAAAAGATTGCAGACAACTTCCTTGATGCTTCCTCAAACTCTTTAGCATAAAGATGTGGTGAAACTATTAAAAAGTAGGTTCTCCAGCAGGAAACAGTAAATTTCTAAATATAATTCACATGTGGTATCCAGATAATTAAACAAATCATCACAATCAGTAAATGCTTTATTTTTCTTTCTTTACTCTAGATTTCCTTACCTAACAATCAACTTCAGGTCAACAAAATGTAACTAAACCATACAGGATGAACCCTCCCACTGTATTTTATTAACATCATTCATTAGTGAATAGAACTAGCCCACTTGTACTCTTTACTCAGTGTTAACTTTGACTTTAAAGAAGCCTGCCATATTTGGATTAGGATTTCTGTGCTTCCTTAACTAGAAACTGCTATTAAATGACTAGTTCTCTGTTTTTCTTTCTCAAATGGCTTCATTTTCTTCAAGTCAAAACAAGGTTCAGTGGCCTTCCTTCCCTCCTGCAGCAATCCTCCAGGGAACTGGAAATGAAAGCGTGAGAAGTTTCATGTCCCCTCACTGTAGAGCAGAACCCCAGAGAAACCCTTTCATGCCCAGCCTCCTTCGAAGAAAAGGAGCTCCCTTCATTTTGCTGGCAAGGTAGAGTTAACATGGCCCAGGAAGAAATATAAGAAAGGATTTTCCTCTTCTCATTATTCTGACAAGCCTACTCTCCATGTGTATTTGCACCATGATAAATTCTGAACTCAGGAGGATAGTCTCAGCCAAAGTCCACATGTGCCGGATATCATAATGTAAACTACATATGTTGTGAGAAGCTGTTCAATGGAACCAATGAATACATACATGGCCAGCTCTATGTCTGGGT